>NW_006922075.1:244422-248545 GCF_000298275.1 Orycteropus afer afer | reverse complement strand
CAACTCAGTTTTCATAGTAACATTTGATTACTCCCAATTTATAGTAGGAAGAAATACAAGAAAATAATAATAGGTTTTGATTTATACCTCCCTAAAGTGCCTGGGTTGCATTTTGCTACAGTCTGTACACAGGAAAACAACCACAACATTATTTACAATCTGATGTTCTCCTTCTACAATTTAAATAAATAATTACAATAGCAAACACCTTTGAAGTACTCAGTGAGTGTTAAGTTATCTACTGTTGTCCCCTTTAATACTGTTAAAAATCCTGAGAAGTACCTGAGGAGTTGAGCAAGGGCTCAAATTTAGGCCTTTCTGACTCAGCCTGGGTTTAGAAGCTGTCCTGTCATTCTTATAAACAATCTCATACAATGGCTGGTTTCCTTCCACACTGAGAATAAGACCCACCATCTCAGTTTGGCACTTGATCCTAAATTATCCCCTTTCGCTTTCTGCCTAATTGGTGGCGCGGAACACATTTGACTGCTAAGCAGAAGAGTGGTGGTTCAAATCCACCAGGCACGCTGCAGAAGGAAGATGAGGCAATACTTCTGTAAAGATTTAGGCCGGGGAAACCCAACAGGGGAAACCCAACAGAGGTCACTATGAACTGGAATCTACTTGATGGGAGTGGGTTTTTTTTGTTGTTGTTGGTCATGTTGTTGTTGTTGTTATGTGTCGTTAAGTTGGCCCCAACTCATAGCGACCCCTCCTTGGGTTTCCGAGGCAGTGTCACTACAGAAGTAGGATTGCCCAACCTTCCTTCCAAGGAGTGGCTGGTGGGTTTGAACCGCCGGCCTTCTTAGGCACTACACTACCATAGCTCCTGTTGCTGGTCATAGTGATTAAATATTTCTGGCTAGGAATGTCTTGCCATTTATAGAAAAATGATACCTCAAAATCTTTAGTAATTGTTTCATTAAAAACAAAAACACAGTCCCTGCTAAACTTCAGTGTGACTATGGGAAAATTCCTTTTGTCCACTATGCCTCAATCTCTTCTCAGGCAAGATGGAGAGAACAGTATCACCTTCCATGGTTGCTTTGGGAAGAAGAGAAACAGTGGATGCTACTTCAGTTATGATTACTAGCCACTTTTTGTGGCTGGCCACAATCGCCACAAGACATTTTAAGTTTAAGAACCCCATTCTTTAGGGAAGAAGGTAGTTTCATGTTAAGAGAAGCACGTAAGACCCAAGGAGGTTTTTTTCAAATAAGCTTGTCTCTGAACCTCCTTCTGCCTTTTTAGGTTCTTATAGATTCAGGTGTTTCTCAAAGGTCACCTTCCAAGGTAGATAAGGAGGCCCTGAACAAAAGCTTTATGTTTTCTAACCTTGATTGGGTTCCCTTCTCACCTCATAGATAATTGCCTGGGAGCAGGACATAGCTTACTTTGCAGGTAGGTATAAGTAGATAAGAGTCAATGTGTTGTTTGCAAATTTGTTTATTTAGTGAGGGGTCTCATTAAAAAGTTCCTTTCTTTTGTAGAATTAAAGTACTCCTAGGGAAGTTTTTCTCATTTATCTGTTTTTCAATTCCTGTTTTGGAGGTAGTTCTATAAAGAACAGTTAAGCCCTAGGTTTTCTTTTCAAACTGTTGTTTAGACTCCAGGGTTTAGACCCTGGACCCACTATTTGCTTTCTGATGGGAATACACCAGTAGCTGAGGTGGGGGTGCAGGGAAAAGTGGGTCAGTGAGTTGAAATCTAAGATTAAGACTACCTTTTCCCTCTGTGGGACATCTCCAATGTTTCCATCAGCTAGGCCCCTATAAGGGAGCTCTGGTAGCCTAGTGCCTAAGGCACTTGACTGCTAACTAGAAGGTTGGCGGTTCAAACCACCAGCCACTCCTTGGAAGGAAGGTTGGGCAATCTACTTCCATAATGATACTGCCTCAGAAACCCAAGGAGGGGTCACTATGAGTCGGGTCCGACTTGACGGTACACAACAACAACAACAGGCTTCTACAAATTTGTAGGTTGGGCAGTTATTTTTGTGTACTATGCCTAACTTCAGGAGCCTTGGTGATATAAAGGGTTAATGCTTGACTGTTAACCAAAAGGCTGGTAGTTTGAACCTACTTAGTGGCTCTGTGGAAAAGACTTGGTGATCTGTTCCTATAAAGATTACAGCCAAGAAACCCCTATGGGGCAGTTATACTACTCTGTCACATGGGGTCACTATGAGTTGAAATCAACCTGACGGCGTCTAACAACACTAGCAACAACATGCCTAACCTCTCTAAATTAAAGAAGGAAGTTAATAATCTCCTCATAAGGTTTCTGCCAGAATCAAAAGAGATAACATATCTGAAAGCACTTTACAATTTTATTATTATGTGTGAAAATGGTGATTAATGGAAAGGCAATAACATGTTAGCTATTATCAGCAGGAGTGCAAGTTAATATTATGACTAGTTGGAGGATGCTGATTCTTGTGTACAAGTGACAACTTTTCAGAATATGTCCTTTCCCTACTTGTTTACTGATACTCCTTATCATCCATTCCTGTCAATTCCCGTCATTTCTTGCTCTCTCAGTTTGCATAATATATCCATACAAAATGCATTATCTCATTCAGTATTAGGAGATATCACATTGTATTTGTTCTCTTTGGTTATTCTGTTCTGAGTGAACACTGATTATATATTATTCTTTACTTCAGGAACACTGAGAACAATTCACAGCCAAGAGCATGTTGTAACACTACTTAATAATGTGATGTAATATGGCCTAGGCTTTGAATAATAGGTGTGTTTTCTTCACGGTTGGTGTGTTAGGTTTGCCACATAGAGCTAGTGCCTCATTCCTAAGTATGAACATGTCTTAATTAACCAAAATTAACCCAAACCAGGCCATGTTGTTATGCTGTAACTGCATCAGCTTTCAGTATAATCAATTCTTTAGTCATCTGGCCAGGTCACTAAGGTAAAAATAACTGTATGACCCACGGCTCTCCTGCCTTTTGGACGGGGGATTGCCTAAAGTAGCTTTGAGGATGCACATTTGCACAAAATTCAAACAAGTATCTCTCTGGGAACAGATTTTGTGTCAGTCAATTTTCTTCCTTCCTTCCAATAAATATGTATTGAGCACTTAGTATATGCTAAACATTAGGTACATTAAACATTAACCCTGTCCTAAAGCCCTTAAGGAACTCAGAGGTGCGCATGTTTTCATGCATACATGAGTATGCACATGTGTTTGTGTGTGTGAGTTGTCTGCAAAATTAAAGGAGGGACATTTAACGGTTGAGATGTTTCTGGATGATCAAAATCAGCTCTGCAGGCAGAATTCAAGGGAAAAAAAAAGATGATTTTTTTCAACAATCAAAATTGATTGCTGAAGTAAAATGCAAAAGGCAGGAAAGGGAAATACTGACTACAAATAACCAGGATCTTAAGGAAGAATATTGCTAAAAAGTAGAAAACTATATACACTGCTTAACAAAGCTAACGAACAGAGCTGGAAAAGATTGCAGAAACTGCCAGGCTTTTATAACGGAAGATTTAGATTAGAGATTTTTTTTAAAATTATGATGATAAATTGCAGTTTATATTCACTAATATTGACCCTACGCATCCTGAGAGTCTATTTATGTTTTCTTCGCACCTGAATGTAGCAAAGGACTGTGAAGTATCAGATTGTCATCTTGAATTCCTAGCAGAATTTCAAGAGACTGTAAGGAAGACCAACAATGTTAGGAAAGCTTTTACTTCTATGGTTTATAGTCAGTGCATAAAATAGTATATAAAAATTGTTCATTTTTCTTTCCTATCACAAGTCTCTTTTAAAAACAATCTCCATTACCCATTGTCTGCCTACTCTTTTTTTTATTTATTTTTGTGACATTTCTGTGTGATGTGTTTCTTTAAATAATTTTGGCTAACCTCTTAGGAAAATTTTTTTAAAAGAAGAAAAATCTGAAAAAAAGAAAAGAAAAGGAATTAAAAAACTGTGCCAAGTGAATAAATCAAAAGAAACCTGTTGAACAATATTGAAGTCAGATTAAATAAGTATAATAAGCACTTGCCTGCTAACCAGACGGCTGGCGGTTCAAACCCACCAGCCACTCCTCGGAAGGAAGGTTGGGCAATCCTACTTCCGTAGTGATACTGCCTCG
>NW_006922075.1:238253-244322 GCF_000298275.1 Orycteropus afer afer | reverse complement strand
AACCCACCAGCCACTCCTCAGAAGGAAGGTTGGACAATCCTACTTCCGTAGTGATACTGCCTCAGAAACCCAAGGAGGGGTCACTATGAGTCGGGTTTGACTCGACGGCACATAACAACAAGGACTGTCATAACAAAGTACCACAAATTGGGGGCTTAAAACAACAGAAATTTATTATCTCATAGTATGGAGTTTAGAATTCTGAATTCAGGTTGTCAACAGGACTGTGCTGTCTGAGAAAGTCTAGGAGAAGATCCCCTTTTGTCTCTCCCAGCTTCTGGTAGGCCCAGGCACGCCTTGGTTTGCAGCTGCAGCATAACTGTCTCTGCTTTCATCTTCACATGACTATCTTCTGTCTCTTCTCTTTTATAAGGATACCAGTCGTGTTGGATTAGGGTCTGCCTTACTCCATGATGACTGCATGTTAACTGATAGCATCTTCAAAGACCCTATTTTCAAATGAGGACACTCCACAGGTATTTGGGGTTAGGACTGCCACATATCTTTTCTGGGGAACACAATTCAATCCATAATGAGGACAACCAGGGGCTGAAATCCAAACTCTATCCTGGCCAGCGTGTGTTCATCTAGAAGGAAAAAAAAAAAAAGAACAAAGCTGTTGCCATCAAATAGATTGTCACTAATGTGTTACAAAATAGAACTACTTCATAGGGTTTTCTTGGCTGTAATATTTGTGGAGGCACTTCTTCCCTGGTGCTGCTGAGTGGATTAGAATACTGGATCTTTCACTTACTAGTCGAGTGTAAACCATTTGTGCCACCCAGGGACTTTTCACCCAGAAGAAGGAGCCTTTTTAAATTGATCCCACTCACAGGGGGTATCTTTTGCAGTTTGCTACAAAGAACCCTGTGTTCTAGTGGCTGCCCTGGAGGATAATATAAAAAGTATGATACAGGGGGCCTAATCTAGTTTTGAGGGAGGCCAATAAATCTTTCCTCAGGACATGAACTTGGTGCTGAGACCTGGAGGAGGAGCAGGCGTTAACCAGTTGAAAGGAAGAGGGAAGAAGAGTGATCTGGGCAGATTATGGTTGAAGGCCCCATGTTAGAGAAGGACTTTGAGGAAGTGAAAGAAGGTCCTTGTGGCTGAGATGAAGTAATCCAAGGGCAGAAGGGATGAGCAATATGATCAGAGTGATGGGAAATACAGACTGTGATCGGCTTTTTAAGCCATGATGGAAATTGTAGACTTTACTACAAGAGCAACTGAAAGCCATTGAATAACTAATGTAATAGAGTGCCTTGAGCACTTCAATTAAATTTGCTTATTTCCTCATTTTATCTAATTCTAGTCAAAACACTTAGTCTCATATTGGATCATTTGAATAGGATATGAGAAGGAAAGTTCAGGCTTATATCTTTTATATTTCCTTTCTCAAATAATATTTCATTTTATTTTTGGTGAAAATATACACAGCAAAACCTGTTTCCATTCAAAAGTTTCTGGACACAATGATCAATGACATTAGTTACATTTTTCATATTGTGTCAACATTCTTGTTATTTGTGTTCTAGTTGTTTCATTCCCACTGACAAACTTCCTGCACCACAACCTTCTTGTTTATGCTTTAAAGTAGCTATTGTTTATTTGGTCATATATACATAATTTTTTAAAAGAGCATGATACTCAAAGGTGACAGTCTTTACTTTTTGAATTAAATTGTTCCTTAGTTTAAAGGTGAATTCAGGGTATTTGTGTGTGTGTGTGTGTGTGCACTTTGGGTGACAGTTTACAGAGCAAATTGGTTTTCTAGCCAACAATTCGTACATGTTTTGTGTGCTCTTTAATATTTTTCTGTGATGCTATTTATCATGCACAACATAAAAAATGTTTTAAAACTTTGGCTTTATTAAATTAAGAGGATGTAATGTGAAGTGCTTAGGTCATCACATTGGACACCGATCACAACTGTTATATTTTAGGTTTTTGAAGGAGAACTCACACAAGCACCACTGCTCAGGGTGGGTCTGCTGGGTCAGTGGTCTGAAGAAGGAGATCTCACCACTTCTTCTGCACCACTCAGCTACTGGTGTTAGCTTGAATTCCCATTTCATTGTCAAAATGACCTGTTGCTTGTGTTGTTTTAGGGTCCCGCCCATGTTTTGCTCTTGGCCAATATAGTTGGTGTGAATTTTTTAAGCCAAGAACAGCTCAGGAGTGACTACAGAATCATTTTCTTCAAATAGCTCAGTCACTAAGTGACTGGATTAAATGTTCATAGTTACTTTGGGCAAATGATTATTGTTTAGTTGGTTTTGGAAAGAGACTTCAAAAGAGTGATAATAAAAATTAACCATCCGGAGTTTTGGGTTTTTTTTTTTTTTAATTGAAGCTTAGTAGAAGAGAGCCCTCTGCTGGTTAAACTGATATAATGCTCCAGAGTTGGCCTGTGACCCAACAAAAGGCTGTAACGGGTATGATCTTCCTCTCAAGCCTTTGCTGGTGTTAGCAAATCGTTCACTGTTTATTCATTTCTTCAGCCGTTTTAATCTTTAGGAAAAGTGTTAGCCTTTCGTATTTCTCAAAACTGGTAGCTCTAAATATCATCCTCCGCCCAAAATTCAGACCTGAAATAACTCTTGCTCTTAACCTTCTTTGTTTGGTTTTCCCTTTTCTCCCTCCACTTCCCGTTCTCCTTTACTCCAAACCCACTGCCACTGAGTTGATTCTGATTCATAGTGACCCTGTAGAACAGAACAGAACCTGCTCCATAGGATTTCCAAAGCTGTAAATCTTTACGGAAGCAGCCTGCCTCATTTCTCTCCCGCGGAGCGGCTGGGGGTTCTAGCTGCTAACCTTTTGGTTAGCAGCCAAATGCTTTAATCACACTAGAGTTCCTTCCTTTTACCCCAGGACAACAAAATTAAACAAATCTTCATTCAAAAGAGAGGACTGCTCATGGAAAATGAGAAGGAGGAAACTCACTGCTTCTCTCTAGCATATCCTCAACTGAATACCAAGGCTTGGGACCTGAAAAGAGCTAAGGTTTTCTGATGGGAGTGTCCAACAATTGGAATGTGGGTCCACTGCAGTGGATTGAGGTAAGATGAATGAAAGACAAGATACTTGAGAAGGTAGAGGGTGTCAGTGAAGTAGGAAGAAGGAGAATGTCTTATTGAGACTTTGTGTCTGGCAACAATAATGACAGTAATAAAGGTACCCACCCTCAAGGAGATGGATCAACACAAGTGGCTGCAACAATGGGCTCAAACATAACAATTGTGAAAATGCTGCAGGGCGGGGCAGTGTTTTGTCCTGTTGTCCTCTCTATGAGTTGAAACTGAGTGGATGGTACCTAACAACAACAACTATGTGCCAGGCCCTGGGACAAGCACTTTACATACTTTAATTCTGTTTCTTGCTTTCCATCTCTCTTCACAATCTTAAGCATATCCTTCTGTGTAGAAATGTAATATACGTGACGAACTTAGAGTAATGCCTGTGTATAATGTATGTATTAGCTTTATTATTATATTATGTTTTCACTCTAGCATAAGATGCAGTTCCTACAAACCAGAAGAGCCTCTTCCCATGCTCACTAAGGTAAGTTCTAAACTTGTTTGTCAAATAACACCTCAGCTCCCTCTGGGCCTGTCTCAGTGATTTGGCATGTTGTTTCCACACAATGTCACCCGTTTCCTATCTTCCCATGTTGCTCCTTAAATATTCATCCTCATACTTTCCATAACTTCTTCAGGACTGGCTAAAGCATGCACTGTTAGTGTCAAGTAACAAACCCACCAGCTACTCTGCAGAGAAAGATGTGTTAGTCTGCTTGCATAAAGATCACAGCCTTGGAAACCCTATGGGGGCAGTTCTCCTGTCCTATAGGGTCACTATGAGTCAGAATCGACTCAACAGCAATGGATTTGTTTTTCCTTTTTAATGATAATTTTAGTGCTAGTAAGAGACTTTAAATTATCTAGTCCAGATCTCTGGTAGCATAGTGCCTCAGGCACTTGACTGCTAACCAGAAGGCTAGAGGTTCAAACCCACCAGCCACTCCTCGGAAGGAAGGTTGGGCAATTTACTTCCGTAGTGATACTGCCTTGGAAACCCAAGGAGGGGTCTCTTTGAGTCGAGTCCGACTCGACGGCACATAACAACAAGAAGTCCAGATCTCTTTGAGAAAACTGAGGCCCAGGGAGGTTGTCCCCTCCCCAAGGTTACCCAACTAGTGAGTGGGTGAAGCAGGACTGGAACTCAGAATTCTGGATTCTTGATGTAGAACTTTCTGTATAACACCCACCTGTCCTTGTTTTGTTTCATGCAAGAGAAGGCTTTTACTTGTATTTTCGGCTCCTCTTCTCAGTTGCCCCTCATCCCCCTTTCTAAGGCTCTTATTCCTTCGTGCTGCACACAGTGACCTGGGCTCATTAGTGTGGTCACTGGAGGCTTCTCTGACTAGCCAAAGGCAGCTTCTTCGCTCCCCTAAACTTACTTATTCTGTTTGGGGTTGGTTAGGGCACCAAAAAGTGTTCATAGACTTTTTGCCCTCTTCTGAGGGCTGCTCAGTAGTATTAGATTTATTTATTTATTTTTTTGGTATATGACTTAAGTATATACATAAATCAGAAGTTGTCTTATATTTATTTAAATTCTTCTTGCTTCCTCAGCACAGTATAGTGTCTTTTACTGGAGATACAGCCTCTCTCTCTTTTTTAAATTTGTTGTGGTAAAGTATATGCCACATGAAATTTGCCATTTTAACCAATTCAATGGCATTAATTATATTCACAATGTCATACAACCATCACCACTATTTATTTCCAATCCCTTTCATCACCGCAAACAGAATCTCTGTACCCATGAAGCAATAACTCCCATCCTCTCCTCCTCTAGAACACTAATCTACTTCCTATCTTGATGTATTTGCCTGTTCTAGATATTTCATATAAATGTGATCATGCAATATTTGACCATCTGTGTCAGGCTTATTTCACTTAGCATAATGTTTTCAATATCCATCTGTGTCTTACTGGAGATACAGCCTCCTAACTCATCAGAATAATTCTCTAACTCTGTCCATTTTAGGCACTGGGACAAGCCAATTATGTAGATATTTTAAAGCAGGGTATTCTTTTAAAAGTTTCAAAGTATACTCTATAGCTTCTAATATTGTGCTCTGGGTATACTCTTGATATATACTAAAGTTTTGTGAGTGGTAAATTGTTCTGTTTCAATACTGCCATGGAATTCATTCATTCATGTACCTAGCAGTTATTTAAAGAGTGCTCATGAAGTATGCTGGACTGTGTTCAGCCCTGGAGGGATTTGAACAGAAGTTTGACATCTGCCTGTCTGTCTCCTTGCTGCCTGGAAGGTGAATAAAATGGGTGCAACTTGAGGAGCCATCCTTTGTTTCTGAGGATAGAAGGTGCATTGTGGAGCAGAAAGATACAGGAACTACAGGCGACGCCCCTCCAGCTCTGCAGTGCTTATCTCCAGAATTCCTTTACAGAAAAGAAAAATAAACTTTTATCTTATTTAAGCCACTATTATTTCTGGTCTCTGTTACTAGCTGCCAAATGCATATCTTAAATGATACAGAAGTCCTTGAGGATTTTTGGGCAAGCGACTGATTCTATACAATTGGTGGCTATGCAAGAGACAGATTTGGAGAAAGCCGATGTCCTGGGGCTTACTAAGAGATAAAGTTGGCTTGGCAGGTGGGGACAATTAGTTGGGGGAGACTTGTATGAGGAGAATACACATCTTGCACTGGTTTTGTTTTTTCCCCAGGACACCCCTGCTAAACTCCTATTCTACAGTGACTCTTTTAATATGTGGTTATTGAGTATTTGTACTCTGCTATTGTCAAGTGGTCTGAAAGCTTGAGATTGAGGAGATGGGCATTCTTTGTGCCTTAAGAAAAAAAAAGCAGGCAAAAACTGGAACAGGAAAAAAGTATCAGTGTTACAGTAAAGTAAAGTTACTATGTTTTTGGAATTCAGGAAGATATTCAAGGAAAGAGACTTTAGTTACATGAGATTGTCTAATCAAGATACCTTTGGAAATGTATCCTTTACTGGGTAGCTACTGTAAATA
>NW_006922075.1:229968-231608 GCF_000298275.1 Orycteropus afer afer | reverse complement strand
AGCCACTCCTCGGAAGGAAGGTTGGGCAATCCTACTTCCGTAGTGATACTGCCTCGGAAACCCAAGGAGGGGTCGCTATGAGTCGGGGCTGACTCAACGGCACATAACAACAACAACAACAACAACAATAAGTAGTGAGATAAAAGAAGATATAACACTTTTAGCATGGCATAGAGGCAAAACTAACATGCAAGTTTTTAGGGTATCTTATCACCCTCCTAAGGTCCACGTATGAGTCTGGTCCGACTCGATGGCATATAACAACAACAACAACAACAAGGTCCACGTAGTGGGAGTAGTCTTCACTTGTCCCTGGTTGAATCTCAATCTGGGCTGTCCCATTAGCTTACTCGCCCACCCTTAGATAATGAAAACCTCTGTCAACTTTCTGAGAACAGTCTTGGTTGACTAATTAAAACTTTCCAGTTTGATGTTTAATCAACACTTCAGTTTTCATTCAAGGGAACAACTTCTCTTGTCCTTAGCTAGGGAAAGGGACAAGAAGGATCCTATGGTCTGGGAAAAAGGCTTCTTCTCTCTCCCTAGATTCTCCTCCTTTAGCTTGTTAGTTGGGACTAGGATGGGGAAGAAAGAGGGGGCAGAGAGCACAACTCTTCCTGTCTGGTGACTAGTCCTGTTGTAAATTGACTTTGTGACTTCAGGACTCAGAAGATTCAAACTGACTGTCTTGTGGGCTCTTTGGAGGTTCCCTGCTGAGCCTTGTCACTGTAAATGGCCTCGCCTTCAGCAGCCACTCTCCTCTCAGTTGCAGATTCTCCTGTAGTCCGCTTCACATTGATTCTCATGCCTTCACCCTCCTGGGCATCCTCCTGGACAGAATTTAAAGCCGAATACTCTTTCTCTTTGTCCACAACTGGTCCATGAATTCTGTGGTAGACAGAATAATGGCTCTGCAAAGATGTCCACATTCTAATCCCTGGGATTTGCAAATATGTTACCTTACATGGTAAAAGAGACTTTGTAAGTGTGGTTAAATTAAGGATCTTGAGATGGGAATATCATTTGAGATTATCTAGGTGGGCCCAATTCAGTCATAAGCACCCTTGTAAGAGAAGGCAGAAAGAAGACAAAGGCAAGGAAACATCCAGAAAGAATGCAGCCCTGCTAACACCTTGATTTTAGCCTGTAAGACCCACTTCGGACTTCTAACCAGAACTGTAAGATAATAAGTTTGTCTTGCTGTAAGCTGTTAAACTTGTGGTGATTTGTTACACCAACAATAGAAAACTAATACGCATTATTTGCTCGGCCATCAGTGGATGTGATATTGCTTTTATGTGTCAATTTGGCTAGTTAGTCAATTAAACACTTATTCTAAGTGTTACTGTGAAAGTATTTTACAGATCCACATCTAAATAACCTGACTATGTCTAACTAATCAGATGACTTTTAAGTAAAGGGGATTAGTATCAATAATATGGGTAGGTCTTATACAATTTGTAGAAGAAGGTTTCTCGAAGAAGAAATTCTGCCTTAAGACTGATACATCAGCTTCTGCCTGAAAGTTTCCAGCCTAACTGCTCTGCAGATTTGGATTTACCAGTCCTCACAATTGTGTAAGCCTATTTCTTAAGGAGCTCTGGTAGCATAGTGGCTAAGACACTTGCCTGCTAACCAGA
>NW_006922075.1:228179-229868 GCF_000298275.1 Orycteropus afer afer | reverse complement strand
ACCTTGGAGTAAAGGAGCCCTGATGGTACAAATTGTTACCTTGGCTGCTAAGCAAAAGTTTGAAATTTTGAGCCTACTTGGACTCTACGAGAGAAAGAGACAATCTGCTTCTGTAAAGATTATAGCTGAGAAAACCCTCTGAGGCTGTTCTATTCTGTAGGCTGGGGTCACTATGCGTTGAAGTCAACTGGATGGTAAACAGCAACAACACACTTTTCTTTTTAAAACCAATTTAGTTTTTTAAAAAAATTTATTAAATTAAATTAATTTATTATTATTATTTTTTTTATTGTGATTTGGGTGAAAGTTTACAGAGCAAATTCACTCTCCATATAGCAGTTCACACACAAGTTGTCTCATGACATTGACCACAATTTACCCCAATGTAACAGCTCCTCTCCCACTTCCTCCCGATAATTACCTCTTCCCTGTGTCCACCCCTCCATGCACTCCTGCCCCCTGAGCTGTCTCTCTGTGCATGAACAGCTCCTCTTTCTCCCATGATTGTTCTCTCCAAGGAGTGTATCTACCTCAGGTACATGTTCAACTTTTGTTTTGCCTTTTGTTTGGCTGGAAGCCACAGGTGTGGGTTAAATTCCAGACTTCAAGGGCAGCTAGGGACCATAGTCTCAGTGGTTCTACCAGGCTCTATCAGACCAGCAAACCTGGTCCCCCTCCGCTTTCTTTTTGCCCCCAAATGATTTTGAGTTTTGTTCGACATTGTTCTCCCTCTCTATCAAGGATCTTCTCCATAGATACCCCTCTGAGTGGTTGACAGTGGTAGCCAGGCATCATCTAGTTCTTCTGGTCTCGTAGTCATATAGGCTGGTGTACCAGTCACAAGGACTAATTGTTTCCATGAATCATTGGTTTTCTTCATTCTTCTTTGCTCTGGATGAGGAGAGACCCATCGTTGCATCTAGATGGCTGCTTGTAAGCTTTTAAGATCCCAGTCACTACTCACCAAAGTAGGAGGTGAAATAATGTTTTGTGTAGTATGTTATGCCAATTGAGCTTGATGTCCCCTGAGACTATGGTCCAGAGCCCACAGGTTCAACTACTTGGTTCCTCTGGATAGCTGGCTGTGACCAAGAAGTGACTACAACCTTGCCCCTTGTCAGCTCTACTATACACCTGGAAATTCAGATCATACAAATACACTTATAAGACCATTGTTTGCCAACCCTATACATGGTCTTGGGTACACTCCCCGCTTCATAGACATACCTAATGGTTCAGCATGTCCACCCATCTATCCACCCATTTGCCCATATTTGCCTTCACTGACAATGCAGTACTGTATGTGGGAAAGGGTCCATCTTTGTTGTCTGTACCTCCCATGTACTCCTCTATGTCTTCCTCTTCCTCAATGCCACCATGTTGGTCACTCACATTTGGTATATTACCCTTCTCTTCACCCAAATCAATACTTATCTCTGCCTATCTAACAGTGTTCCCTACCTTACCCTTCTACCCCTCGTAATCAACAAAGAAAATTTCCTTCCATATATAAACTGTTCCTCAACTTTTACAGTAACTGACTAATACAGTATTTGCCCTTTTGTGATTGACTTATTTCACTCAGCATAATGTCCTCCAAGTTCATCCATGTTATGTGATGTTTTGCAGCTTCTACATTATTCTTTAGGGTTGTATAGTATTCCATTGTGTGTATGTACCATAGTTTGG
>NW_006922075.1:219908-222246 GCF_000298275.1 Orycteropus afer afer | reverse complement strand
TACTTTCGTAGTGATACTGCCTTGGAAACCCAAGGAGGGGTTGCTATGAGTTGGGTTTGACTCGACGGCACATAACAACAACAACAACAACATTTCTTTAAATAAATCTCTTTACATATATAGTTATAGCTACAGGAGCTCTGGTGGCATAGTGCCTAAGGCATTTGACTGCTAACCAGAAGGTTGGTGGTTCAAACCCACCAGCCATTCTGTAGAAGGAAGACTGGGCAATCTACTTCCGTAAAGATTTACCCCCTTAGAAACCCAAAGGGGGTTGCTATGAGTCAGAATTGACTTGGTGGCAGTGAGTTTTTTTTTTTCATAGATATAGATATATATGCTACTGGTTCTGTTTCTCTGGGGAACCATATAGTAGATTGCAATTACTTCCCAATTTAACCTACCTCTTCTCTGCCATGCTGCAGCCAACTCTAGCCTCCTCAGGCATGATTAAGGCACCTCAGGGAACATAAATTGAATGCTCCACATTGTCCCACTGAGGTTTAGTCTCCAAGCTTAAAGTGAAAGTGCATCCCCTCCAGTCCCTGTGGCAGCAGCCTCTCCAAAGAAATCTCCTCAATCCCCCCTCTTACATCTTTCTCTCATCTCTTCTATAGTCTGGAGATGGATGTGGGGTTCAAGAGTCATATGACCAGGTCTTGTCTATCTACACCCCACAGAGTGTTCTGCCTCACACTATGATATCCGATATCTTTAGGCCTCCATCTAAACCTCAATTTTTATATCCTGCAAACATATCATGATATTTTGTGCTCTTAACAACAAAACCTCATAATGTGAAAGCAAAACCAGATCCAATTATAAAGGAAGCTTAAGCACCACCAGAGCTCCTTAAGAAATCCACTACTAGTGGGAGATTTTAACATATTTCCTGCCAAGGAGCTAGATCAAGTAGACTATATGGATATGAAAGATTTGAACAATAAATTAAAGATTTGATTTGGAAAATATATAAGGAATCCTTAACCCAGTATACAGGGGGGTACACATTCCTTTTCAATGGAACATTTGCAAAAAAATCTTACTTCTTAGTTTCAATTGTAGTTTATGTTAAAGATTTAGCATTACAGAAGACTATGCTCTGTGACCAAAATGTCATACATTATAAATAAGTAATAGGTCAAAGCTCCTTACATGTCTGAAAACTGAAAAAACACAGTTCTCTAAGTATTTACTGACTTAAAGAAGAAATTATAATGAAATTTGTTAAAGAGTAAAAACTTACTTTATGGAGAGGTTGAATTGTAGAGAACTTGATCTCTGAGGCAATGTTCATGGCTGAGGATGGGGATTAAAGACCATACTGAAAAGGGAGTTTCTGTTTTTGGCCATCCTGAAATAACAGGAAGCAGATTTACCCACTGACTTTAAACAATCAAAAAACTGTACAAAATGTGAGACATGATTTTCAGATATTGGATAGCAAGTGGAAAACAATGATACCTGAGAGAAGGGGAACAAACAAGATGTGAGGCCTGTGATTGTCCCATTTTACTTCCTGGAAAGAGTTCCGTGTTGCAGCACAGAAAGGAGAACACAAATGGAGCCTGGTGTTTTTCTCGAGTTAAGGAAACAGAGGTAAGAATTAGGGAGGACAAGGTGCTAGAGTTTGCAGGGCAGAATACCAGAAAGCAGAAAGCTGCAAGGAGGAAGAAAGAAACAGAGTACCAGAGAATTTCCCTCAAGTCGTGCATGTGAGGACACTACCTGACATCAGATAAAGACACTGGAAAGGAGAAAACAGAATAAATTCTGGTGCTCATAAAGAACTGGGAATAATTAATGTTCTGAACAGCCAGAGTTTAGAAACTTAGTACAGGTAATGGTGATGTAGGTAAACTAGTCTTACACTTAAGGCTGCTCTGGTTCTGCAAACCACTAAAGGGACAAACTGTTTCCCAGTAACTTTTCTGTATCTTATAATGAAGCAAATAAATAAATAAATAAATACAAAAATTTTAGCATCCCTAAAATGTAAAACTCACATGTCTGGCATCCAATAAAAATTTATCAAGTATGTAAAAAGTAGGAAACCATGATTCATAATAAGGAGAAAAATCAGTCAATAGAAATAGACCCAGAAGTGAAAAAGATGAGAGAATGAATAGACAAGAAATTAAATAGTTATTAAAAATATATTTTGCGGGGGGCGGGGCAAGATGGCGGACTAGGCAGAAGGATTGCACAGACCCTCTTCAACAAAGAAAAGGGAAACCAATTAACACAGACACAGAAGACAATCTTGGACCCCTGAGCCTTGAAGGAAAGGATGCAGATTTGGACTAAACCCCAACTAGCAGAAGAATTTGCGTGAAAA
>NW_006922075.1:172237-199525 GCF_000298275.1 Orycteropus afer afer | reverse complement strand
AAAAAAAAAAAAAAAAAAAAAAACGGGAAAAGATGGTTTTTTTTTTTTTTAAATAAATGGTACTGGGACAAAAAAGCCATATAGGTAGACATTAGTAGTGAGATTATAGAGATGTTGAATCTGAGGCACAGAGTGATTAAATAGTTTTCCCAAAATCTTGTAAGTGGCAAAAATGGGCTTCAATTGCTAGTGTATGTGACTTCAAGCTACTGCTCTTTGCATTGCTTTAAGCTTTATCTGTTTACATCTTGAGAATCAGGGTGTGTATTTTCATTTTCCTAGTGCTGAACATACTCTCTAGTACATATAAAATATTCAACACATAGTTACTGAATAAATAAAATGCATAAAGGATTCTATATATTTTCCTCACCAGGCATATAAATAACAATTTAAAAAAAAACCAAAACTCCGTATTTGATGAAAACTATAAGTTCACTGATTTAAAAACCTTAACAAACCTCAAGAACAAGGGACATGAAGAAAATTATGTGCAGGCATATCATAATCAAATTGCTTAAAATCAGTGATTAAAAGAAAATGTGAAAAGGAGGTAGAGGGAAAAAAAGACATTATTTACAGAGGAACAAAATAAGAATAACAGAGACTTGTGAAAAACGCAAGATAGAAAATGGTAGAACAGCATCTTGAAAGGAAAAAAAACCTGTCAACCTAGAATTCTTTATTTAGCAAAAGTATCTTTCAAAAATGAAGTAAAGATGCACAAATTCTTCCTGCCTAGATGGCTAATAAGGAGCCCTGCTAGTGCAATGGTTGAGCACTTGACTGCTGATCCAAAGGTTGGTGGTTCATACCCACCAGCCACTCCATGGGTGAAAAGACTGATGATCTGCTGCTATAAAGATTATAGCCTAGGAAACCCTATGGGGCATTCTACTCAGTCCTATAGGGTCACTATGAGTTGGAATTAGCTGATGGCATGGCATACAACAGCAAAGGATAGCTAATATTGTGTACCAAGCCGTAAAATTATTTCTTATCATTTACAGATCTATAGGTGGCTGGTGTTGACTGATCTTGGCTGGATTTGGCTGAGCAGCTCTGCTGATCTTGGCTGGGTTTGCTCCCTGGGTGTTGTCTGGAATCAGCTGGGATTGGCTGGGATGTGTCAGCTGGGATGTCTCTACTTCTCATAGCTCTTGTCCCCCTTTTGTGACCCAAGGCTAACCCAGGCATGTTTTCCTCATAGCGGTGGCAGAGAGCAAACAGAAACACATAAGGACTCCTAAGGCTACAGTAATCAAGACATGGTGTTTATTGAAAGGATAGATAACATCAATGGAATAGAATTCAGAGTCCAGAAATAGACCAACAAATGTACAGTCAACTGATTTTTGATAAAGGTGTAAAAGCAATTAAATGAAGAAAGGATAGTCTTTTGAATAAATGGTGCTGAAACAAATGAACAACTGTATAAAAAGGAAAACAAAAAGAATCTTAATCCATACTTTGCATCTTATACAAAAATTACCTCAAAATGGATCATAGACCTAAATGTAAACTTAAAAACACAGGAAAAAAAATTGATTACATTTTTCACATTGTGTCATCCTTCTTCTCATTATTTCTGTTCTAGTTGTTTGACTGCCATTAACTTAAACTCATTGTATCCCAAACTTGTCATCTATGCTTTAGAGAAAAGCAGAGTCCATTTGGTCTCATATAGATACATTTTAAAGAGTGTAGTGCTAAAGGTGACATTCTTTATTTTTTGAGCTAAACTGTTATTTAGTTGAAAGATGACTTGAGGGAGATAGTTTCACTTCAAGGTTTAAAGACTATCTCAGGGCAACAGTCTCGGGGATTGCTCCAGCCTCAATGGGTTTTCAGTAAGTCTGGATTCTCAAAGAATATTTTAAAGGAAGTTTTCTATCTAATGTGTGATATAACTCACTCCATGTCTCTCTAAGAGACGTTCAGTAGGTTTCGTGGAAACTTGAGTGCATTAAGTGTTGAGGTTAGCATTAAGGCAAGGGCAATATGACCCAAGCACAGCCCAAATAGGCTCAGACATTCCTTGTTCCTTTCTTTTATTGTCAAGCTCTCAGGACATGAACTCAGGCATATCTGACCTGTGGCACTTGCCAGCCCTTCTCTTTCTCAGCCGGAACCTTCTAGAAGGCAGAGCCTGAAGCAAGTAATCAAGTGTTGGCACTTTGTGTGTGAGGTGAAAGCCCAGAGTGGTGAAGGTGAGGAAAAAGAAAGTGAGGTAAGGGAAGATGAAAAGTAGTCTTTCCAACAGTGGGTCTCTCGGCAGGCATGTTTGTGCAGTACTCGGGATTCTTTAGAAAGGTTGCACGAGATGCTGCAGCTCACAGTGGTCAAAGGAAGGGAGATAGAAAACATTTCTCTGTCAGTTCTCTCTTGTCTCTCATTTCCCTTTGTCAAGGTTCAGCCTCCAAACCATGCTTCTGACTCATGGCCACTCCAGCGTGTCGGAGTAGCACTGTGCTCCATAAGGTTTCAGTGGCTGATTTTTTTGGAAGTAGATTGCCAAGCTTTCTTCTGAGCTGTTTCTGGGTGGACTAAACTTCCAATCTTCAGATTAACAGCTGAGCAGTTAACTGTTTGCACTTTACAGGAGCTAAATCCCTCACACTTGTAAGTGTCATCTGGCCACTGCATGATCACTCAAGAAATTAACTTCACACCTTGCATTGCAGCTATTTCATTCAAGCCTGGAAGGGAGAGTAACTTGCTTAGGTGGGGCACTGACCAAAAAAAAAAAGAAAGAAAGAAAAACAGTAGTTACGGAAATCTGAGAAGGCTTGAAACAATTGTTTCTGTGATTGAGAAAAATCTGCATTTTTTTTTTTTTGTTTCTTTTAGGTACATGACTAATAAGTGTACACACATAGATGCTTTCAAAAAGACATGTGAAAGCTATTCGTGAGAGTGAGAAAACATTCTGTATTTTAATTGGTAATGCCCAAGAAATCTTATCTTTCAACTTCCAGACTATTACCACAGTACCACAGTCCTACCAGGTAACAGTTCTGCTTTTAAAAAATCGAAATATATAGTTACACAAGAAACAAATACATAAATCTTACTATTTAAAAAAAATTGAAAAAAAAAAAAAAAAAAAAACCCCACAACTTTCTTTCCCGGCAAAGGGAGTTCCTCAGTGAAACATCTGGCTTTTTTCTTTCCTTTACTAACTCTGCCCCTAGGCTGCAGGAGGGCATGATTTCATTGGCAAGTTTTGGAAAAATAAAGTGGGCATGCTCAGCTCATTCCTGTCCACTTTCCTCTCTGGAATCCAGCCAGCACGAGGTCTGCTCAAGGCACAGGCTGTCACTCCCACAACCAGTGTAGCCATGTCTGCTCTGGGCCAGTACTGCTGGATCTTTCTTAATCTGCAGCCTGGAAGCTCTTTGCACCTTCATGTTAAATTGTATGCTACAAACCAGCTTTATCAGTAACACAGTGACAATTTGGCCTTCTTCTACCCCCTTTATTTTATTTCTTAATTTGTTTTGAACTAAGAAAAGGAGGAAGAGGACTGTTTATTGAGTATCCCTTCAATATTCTAACACTTGATGCATTGGCCAGAAAATTGGTCTGTTAGAAATGAGAATCATAATTTGGGAGAAGCAAGTGATGATACATGGGGAGGAAATGAGGCTTCTGGTGTAGTCAGGGATTGCCTTTGTACCTTAATATGTATGCAGGATATTTTGATCTTGGCAGTTTGTATGGGCTCGTATTGAACCAGGCAGGCTTTTGCAGTTGTGCAGTTGGCTTTGAACAGCTGTGGCCTGGGGAAAGAGACCTCGGCAAAACCACTCAGAGACTGTAAGAGGGCCTTGGCAAGGGCACAGGGCCTATGGGAGGGCTTTAGAAGGGGCCAGCAGGCTGAAGAGGCCTTAATAGGCAGGCACAGATGAGGCAAAGATTCAATTATAGGGGAAAAGAAACAGTCTTTTCATATACAGTCCTTTTAGACATTAAGGGAGTGGGAAAATATTTGCTGTTTTTAAACTGTAGGGCAGGCAGCTGGGTTCTCTGTGGACCACAGAGCATTAGTGAGATATTAGTTTCCAGTGTGTTACTGCTAGGTCTAGGTAGGCAATGTAAACAAACAGCCTCGCTTCTAATTCCTCTTAGGTTCTTTTGAACAATCTTCAAGGGCGAAAGACAGCACTGTGGGTGGACTGTTTAAATACATGTGGCTCAAGAATCATTCCCTCTACTTGATTTCAAAGTTGCTAGAAACTGGTTAGTTAGGTAGTGGAGAAACCCTCCCCAAGTGATGGTTTTCATTGTTTGTTATTAGCTGCCATCAAGCCAATAAGGAGGACTCCAATGCACAGAGGAAGGAAACACTGTCCGGTCTTGCCTCATCCCCATGATTGGTTGTGTATAGGACTGCTGTGATCCATAGAGTTCTCTTAGGCTTAAAGAATTCCACAGAAAGAAGTGGTAGAAAAACACCACTGTAGCACAGGAATGAAAGTGCTTGTTAACTAGATATTATGGGACTTTGTATACCAGAAGGAGCTCTGGTGGTGTGGCACCTAAGGCATTTGACTGCTAATTAGAAGGTTGGTGGTTCAAACCGAGCAGCTGCTCCATAGGAAGGAAGTTAGGGCAATCTGTTTCCGTAAAGATTTACTACCTGGGAAACTCAAAGGGAGTTACTGTAAGTAGAATCGACTTCATGGCAGCGAGTTTGGTTTTTGGTTTGGTTTTACTAGACAGAGTTCACCTTTGCTGTAGCTCTGCAGTGCAGGAACCTACTGTGTAAAGAAGAAGTGGAAGTTAAAATGTTTTGAATATCTCGGTGGAAAAGAACAGTACTTCAAATAAGAGCTGATGATAGGATATCGCCACTGCACATTTAGAAACTTTGCAAGAAGGCAATACCCTCTCAAATGCTTTGTCAATAGTGCTGAAAGATTTCTGTTAACTTGGCTGAAATTCACAGATGATAGATTCTGGATTCTTGGCACTGATCATTGGGCATCTTGGTGAGGCTGCAGTCTTGGCAACGGTCTTTGGCAATTCAAAGTACTGATTCTGGGTATGCAGTTTTGCTTGAGGTAACTGTTAGGAACTGGCTTGCTTTCCAAATTTGGTGGGTGTACAGATAGGGCTGTGAACATTTTGCATGTCCTACTAAACCTTTGGGGGAAAAAGGCACATCACAGATTTTTCTTCTTAATTTGGAGGCACCAAAGCTCATTCCAATGAGACACAACTCAAGTTATAGCTGCTAAAAGAATCCCGACTTTGAAGTTCCTTCCAGCTGAGATGGAGCAGAATAAGAAGTTGCAAGATGAATTCTGAACTTCAACGTTTTTGAATTTTAACCCACAAAAGGAAAATCATTTTAATTTGGACTTTACTTTCTTTGAAACTCAGTGCCCAAGATTTTGACTTACAAGAGGATTTTGTTTCTTGGACATGAATTTCTCCTTAAGAATTCAATAAGAGGAGGGATTTTTTTCCCCCCTTTGTTTATTTATATTGTGATTTGGGCGAAAGTTTACGGAACAAGTTGGTTTTCCATTCAACAATCTATACACATTCTGTTTTGTGACATTTACTGCAATCCCCACACTGTAACAGCATTCTTCCTTCTTCCTCCGTACGCCCACCCCTTCCCTTCATTCATCCTCCCCATCCCCTTCCACCTTCCTAGCTCCATCCTTGTCAAATGCTGTTCTCTTGATCTCATATGCTTGATTGTTCTAATGAGTGCATACTTCCTGATATCACCTGAGTGCCAGTTGAGTTATGGCGTTTAAGTTCAGTTTCTAGCTTGAAGGGTGTCTAAGGACCATAGTCTTGGGGTTCCAACAGTCTTCATCAGACCAGTAAGCCTGGTGCTTTTTATGATTTTGAGTTTTGCGCCACATTTTCCTCCACTCTATCCAGGACCTCTTCTTATGATCCCTTTCAGATTAATCAGCAGTGATAGCCAGGCACCATCTAGTACTTACAGTCTCGAGGCATAGAGGCTGGGGTTGACGTGCTCCATTAGTACTTTGGACTGTTTCCTGAATCTTTGATTTTCCTCCCTCTTCTTTACTCTGGATAGGGAGAGATCAATAGATGGCAACTTACAAGCTTTTAAGACCCTGGCCATTATTCACCAAAGTAGGATGTACAACATTGTCTTTGTGGACTATATTATGCCAATTGATTTTAGTGTCCGGGGAGGGAATTTTGTTAAAAAATGTTTTCTCAGCATTCTTGGCATCTTACTATTGAGTTTCTTTATGCATTTTATCATTGGAATAGTTTACTTTTGTTATTTACTCTCATTGTCAATCTCTGATATGCTATATGGACAATAGGATAAGCATAATCAAAATGGGAAATAGAAAAAAAACTTTCAACTGTGGATACAGAAAGACATTAAACTATTTAAAACAACACCAACAAGAAGAAATCTTATGAAAAGTGCTCAATCTCATTAATAATCATGGAGCACCTTTTAAAACTGCAGCAAAACTAAAACCAAACCTTTTGCCATCAAGTTGATTCTGACTCACAGCAACCCTATGGGACAGGGTAGAACTGCCTCATAGGATTTCCAGGGCTGTAATCTTTATGGAGGCAGACTGCCTCATCTTCCTCCCGTGGAATGGCTGGTGGGTTCTAACTTCTAACCTTTTTGTTAGCCGCTGAGAACTTAACCACTGCACCACCAGGGCTCCTTAAACTGCAGCATACTATTCCAAATACGAATTTTAACTAGCCATTTCTTTACTGAAGAAAATTTGGATTATTTTTAACTTAGAACATACAAGGAGCTCTGGTGGCACAGTGCTTAAGGCATGTGATTGCTAACCAGAAGGTTGGCAGGTCAAACCCACCAGATGCTCTGAGGAACGAAGACGGGGCAATCTACTTCTGTAAAGATTTACCACCTTGGAAACCCAATGGGGGTCGCTATGAGTTGGAATCAACTCGATGGCAGTGAGTTTGGTTTCGTTATTATAACATACAGTATTCAGTGCACATCTCTGTGTTGCTCTCTGAAGCTTATTTCTGCTTTTGAGATATTTAGTTTTGTAAACCTAAACTCAGAATGTGATAGGAAACATTTTGGTATCTGAGTCCCAAATAGAAGTTGTGTATTATGGGGTTGCACTCTGAAATTTACCATCAGAATGTTCTTTGAATTTTATTCTTAATCATGTGCTTCATCTCATGCACTTAGAAACTACTGGAACTTTTTCTGGTCAGATTAGTTAAAACAGTCAGAAATTGTTCTCTTTCCTTGAAATAAAGCTGATTGAAGGATTACATTGTCTGAGTAGCTGTAGGATTCAGTAACTCCTTTATAAAGGCTTATTTCCTTTTTAGGTGTTAAAAATAGCCATGATTTCTTTTGGATTAATGGTCTAAACATGCATATTTTACTAGAGCCTTCCTTTTGTATTTAGCATAGCCACAGCTTATTTATTGCTCATCAGATGTGTGTGCTAGGGAGAGGAAATTGTTAAAATCTACCCAGAATGGTAAGAAAATATTCATCAGATTCTAAATATATATGTGTTATGTTTCAGCAAGTCCAGTGTTAGAACCCTATCCTATAGATACAGCAGCAACAGTACACACGGTCAGTGCAGCGTTGTTTGCAGTGACAAACAATGATAAATATGATGAATGTCCACTATAAAGGAGTGGATAAATAAATCATGACCTGCCCATATAATGAGTGGCAGCTACATATACCACTTTGGAAAAACCGGTGTGTAAGAGAGGGTCCTGGCAGAAAACAGAATTCATCCTCGCTCGTCCAAACAAAGAAACTTTAAGGAACGGTTTATTTACAGAAGCTGGACAGCGTTAAACAAAACAACAAAGGACGCTGAAGTACCTAGATACTAGCAGTAACTCATACTCATTGCCATTGAGTTGATTCCAAAATAGCAACTCCAATTGGGTTTCCAAGGTAGCAAATCTTTACAGAAGTATATTGTCTAGTCTTCCTGCCATGGAGTGGCTGGTGGGTTTGAACCACTAACCTTCTGGTTAGTAGTCAATTGCCTCAGGCACTGCACCACCAAAGGTCCTTGACACTAGCAATAGTGGAAAGCTATTACCATGCAAGGACCCAAGGTATTATCTCCTCCTAGGCGGAGGAAATAGTATAACAGGAGCCCAGTGAAATTTGGAACCATGGAGGCAGGGCCACCCAGTGGAACTGCAGTCAAACAGGGATAAAACTACTAGCAAAGACAGAGCTGAAATGGGGATGAAGCAGGGAAGAGATTCTCTCAACTTCTTTGTCCTGTTCTCTGATCTCTTGTTCGTGCCACCCATTGGTTGAACCCAATCAGAACACCTGGAAAGGGAGTCTGGGTGAGAGAGTCCACTGGCATCAGTCTACTGGAGCACAGAGCATCAGGTCAGAGAGAAGGGCAGAAAACGATCTGTGGAGATATGGAAAGACATGTACAATTTTCATGATATATTTTTCAAGTGGGAAAAAAGTTGCATAGCAATAAGTACAATATGCTATTTTTGTGAAAGAAAATCACAACCACATATTTGAAATATACATTTGTATAATCATAAAAATGCATAAAGACACATAAGAAACAATATACCTCACTCAGTATTACCCCTAGAGGATGAAAACAAATGAAGAAGGAAAATTTTCATTGCCTTCTGCATTTTATATTCTATATATTTGTTACAAGAAGCATGCACTTCTTTTGCGATTGAGGAAATAAATAATATTTTCCAAGAAAAGAAAGCATTGTGACATCCAAGGCACATGGTTATTAAACAGTTCACTGCATAGAGAAACACCTCCAAATATCTATATTATTATTATTATTTAGAAGTTATAGCCAAAGAGTGGATCTTATATGTTGCAGGGTTTTTTAGGGCTCTCTGTTGAAAGGACCAGAAATCATGATTTCTCAAAGAATAAAAACAGTTTTTTTCCCCCTTTAAAATAAGGATTTACAGATGACTCCTGGATAACAAGAAATAAAGATTCAGACTTTCTTTCTGCTTACCTCTCATATCCTTGTGTTTTTATTTTTCTGAGCAAACAATCTGCCTCTGCTCATTTGTGAACACAATGAGCAGCATATGGCTACTCCAGAGATCTTGAGTTCCATATTTCAGTTCCAGTCACTGAGAAGACTGACTCAGTTCTCTCTAGGTCCAAATCCCAAAATCCTAGAAAAAGTATCTGATTGGCTACGTTTGGTTCAGATGTTTACCTCTGGTCCAATTTACTATTGTCAATGGAGCAGGACCATGCAATGTAGTGCTGACACAGATACTGGGAACCTTTGGACTAAAAAGGATGTTGTCAGATCAAGGGTGGGGCATATATTCCCAAGTTACTACCATTACAAAAAGGTCAGAGAACATTATAAATTAATAAGCTAAAAATCATTTTCTAAATTTCCCCTTTGCTGAAAAATAAAAAACTATTTCTGAGAGAGTGAAAATCAGGTGGTAAATCAGGTAATATACTCCTGGAATGTTGTTGTTGTTGTTATGTGCTGTCAAGTCGGACCTGACTCACAGCGACCCCTCCGTGGGTTTCCAAGGTGGTATCACTATGGAAATAGATTGCCCAACCTTCCTTCTGAGGAGTGGCTGGTGGGTTTGAACC
Source organism: Orycteropus afer afer (assembly GCF_000298275.1). NCBI lineage: Eukaryota > Metazoa > Chordata > Mammalia > Tubulidentata > Orycteropodidae > Orycteropus > Orycteropus afer. Next base: position 189,906 of record NW_006922075.1, on the reverse strand, counting down.
TCCAGCCTTCTGGTTGGCAGTCAAGTGCCTTAGGCACTATGCTACCAGAGCTCCTACTCCTGGAATAATGATGTATAAATGCAGAATGGTTTAAAAGGCTACAGATAAATAGATATAACAAATAGTCACTGGCTTAAAAAAAGTAGTAATAACACATTTTATGGTTCTCAAACATTTGCCCATTTATTTTCTAATTTAATAAAAACCCTATAAAGCCAACTGAGGCTCAGAGAGGTCAAGTGATTTGTCCAGAGTCACAGAGGAACTGCAGATGCAGGACTTAAGCCCCATGTTTTTATTCTACCAGGTAGAATCTGCCTTCCCTTTTCAAAGGCAGTTCAAAGTTTGTTAGCAATAGAAATTAAAAGTAGAAATCATTTGTAAAGTACTACTTTTAAAGGAAAAACTGCATTATAGAAAGTTGTTTTCTCACTGAGTTCAAAAGCAAATAGAGTTGAAAACAGCAGCAGCAACAACAAATGACTAGACAATAACGATCAGCTTTCAAGGTGGTTGGAAGAAACATCCTTGCTTCACTGCAATGCTTAATGACAACTAGCTGAATTTTTCTATAAAAGTAGTCTGTAAACCAAGTTAAGAAAGAAAACCAGTATCATTCTCTTGCCATTAAGAGGATACACTGGAAAAAAAAAAGAAAAGAACTATACAAGTTGTCTAAAAGTTGAGGGATTGCTCAAGATCTATTATGCCGCTGTAGATACAAAAGAAGCAGGTGTTAAAACGGAGTTTACAATGATTGTTGTATCATGTCTGGGAACTTGGGAGATAATGACTAAGTCTGGGATATGAAAAGACAAAGGTAATAGTTGCTCTGTGTCCTGGGAGATAAGAGAATCTTTATGGCTACTCCAGGGGTGTGGTCTCAGGTGCAGTCTTTCTGGCACCAGAGGAAAAAGCATGTGGTAAACTAGATACACTGTAATAGGGCCCATGGGGCCAAAGCTTTTATATAAATGATGTAAAGGATGTTTCACCCACAAAAGTCTCAGGTGCTCTGTGCAGGTGTGCACACCTGTGGAGGAGGAAGTAAAACCAACTTAAACTGGCTTCAGTCGATAACACAAGGGAGACTGGGACTGTTGAAAAGCTTCCTGTGTCAGAGATGTCCAGAAGAATGAACAAATAAGGTTATCAAAAATAATCTTTTTGTTTTTCCCAGTAAGAGACAATCATGGTAGAGTCTCCTTTTAAGAAAAAAAAAAAGTCCTACTCTGAAGTAGTGATTTTCAAAATTATATTGAATTAAAAACAGATACATTGACCAGTAAAACAGAACAGAGTTTCTAGAAGTAGATGGACACAATGGTAAGAAATCGATATAAGCTAAACCAGTAGCAACACATCTATAAACCAAAAACCAAACACACTGCTGTTGAATCAGATCCAACTCATAGCGATCCCTCCTTGGGTTTCCGAGGCAGGCGGTATCACCACCGAAGTAAATTGCCCAACCTTCCTTCTGAGGGGTGGCTGGTGGGTTTGAACCTCCAGCCTTCTGGGTAGCAGTCAAATCCCTTAGGCTACCAGAGCTCCCAACACATATATAGAAAGAAAAAATTACTATTTTATTAAAATATATCAAAATTATATCATACTGAAACAGGCCTAGCATAACTCCTAGTATGCACTGTAACAAACTCCAGGTGAATCAAATTAGGTTAAAATGTTTCCTGTGGATGTTTTTTCTTTTTCTTTTTCTTTTTCTTTTCCTTTTCCTCAGCATCAGTTTCCCTTTCCTTGGCACAACACCCCTCACCCCAACACACACACACTGTAATTTACTAGTGTGAAAATTCTTCTCCCTGACTATTTGTGTTGGTGGGAGGGGAAACTTCTGTGACCATCTTCTCCATGGAAACTGAAGGGAATTCACCCTTCTCCTTACCCAGATCAGCCTGGGGATGGGCACTTGACCTAAGCTCAGCCAATCTCGAGGTTTCTCCCAGAACAGTGGTCAGGGGCATTCAAGCAGGCTGTTCAACTACAAAATAGCTGCTGTCCTCTGGCTTCTTGGTTCTCTAGGGCTCTTTGGTCCTTTCCCATTCTCAGGCATATCTCCCAGACTCATAGCAATAGTTTGCTTATATTAACCTGAGTTGAATTTTTTCTATATCCAGATGAAGACTGCATTTCCAAGGAACTCACTGAGAAGGAAGAGAGAATATGATTGATGTTACATTCTTGGGATTATCTTCTCCAAAAGGAAAGCACATGGTTTCTGGCCTGATGGCTTGCATTTCTTCTTCTTGCCTCCCTCCTCTCTGGGAGAAGTAAACTTCCCTATCCCATTGGTGTTGAGCTTGGCCATATGACTTGATTTGGCCAATAGAAATATAAGTGGGTATGATGGGTACTATGTCTGAGCAGAAACTTTAAATATGATTTGCCAATTTTGCTTCCAATTTTTTTGTTTAAAAAGCTTTATTCACTCCATTCTTTTCTTACCAACACAATCCATATCCATGTCCTATCATTCCTCTCATCCACTTCAATAGACTCTTAACTCATCTCTTAACTTTTAGTTGAATACTTCTGAAGACCATCCTTCATACAACTGTCCATGAAGTCAAACCTCATCCTGTAAAGCCACAGATTAAAAGCCTTCAGTGGCTCCCTCTTTCCCACGTGAAATTGGAGACTTGTCATAACTTGGACCTTATGTATCCTTTCACCTCATCCCTGGACATTTCTAGCCTTTCACTTTATGCTCAGTGATATCAACCTGACTCAAGCATCTTTAACACTCCTCCATGCTTTTGTTCCTCCTGTTCCTTTAGCCTATCTTTCTCTCGTAAATTTTGTCCAAATAACTTTGGTTCAACAATCAAGGTTCAGTCACCATCAGTGTTTCCAGGAAGTCTTCCCTAGACATACCTAGGCATCGACTTCCCTGTGTGTCCTTGGTCCCTGCACACACATTTGGCATTTCCCACATTCCATAGAAATAGATTGTGCTATATCTAACTCTTCCAGTAGATTACAAACTCCTGGAGGGTGGGGAGTGTATCTTACTCAACTTTTTATCCTCAGAGTCTAGCACGATGCCTGGACATACAGTAGGTATTTCATACATATTTATGACCTTGAAAACAACTGAAAAATTTTAGATATTATTATAAGAAAACTTTGACTTGTATCAAAGCCAAAAGCTGCTATTCTAACAAAGCTGATGGTATTATAAATAGACTCTTCTAGAAAGAAACATAGCAACATGTAATGAAAACTATCAAAGGAGGGGAAAGAACACTGCAAAAATAAATAAATAAAAAGAAAACTATGAAAATGTTCATTCTCTTTAGTCTGGTATTTTTCCATTTGTGATTACTCCCCAAAGAAATAATCCAAAGGGGGAAAATGTACACAGATGTTACTGGCAACTTTAGTTATAGTAAGAAAACCAAAAGTTATAGTAGTGGGGGAGGGGGGGAAGCAACTGAAAACAATCCAAGGGCCTAATAGGGAAATGACTAAGCAAACAAAGGGATTATTATATAGCTATTAAAAAGGACAAAAGGTGAGGACTGTGCCAACATGGAGACATCTGTATCTGCAGGAACGTTAGTGGAAAAAAAAACAGACTAGTGTTTAAACTCTAGTGTTTAAGGATTTATGTGTACATTAACAAAGATCAGAGGCCCATTTGAAGAAATGAAAATGGTATGTTTCTGCATTCACTGGGTCTTTTGTTTCCTGTGCAGTTCCATGAGTATAGGACAGTAATAGTTAAAGTTTCATGCAACATACCCAAAACCCACTGTTCATTCCAACTCACAGTGATCCTGTAGGACAGAGTAGAATTGCCTCATACTGTTTCCAAGGCTGTACATTTTTATGGAAGGAGATTGTGACATCTTTCTCCTGTGGAGCGGCTGGTGGGTTCAAACAGCCAAACTTTTGGTTGACAGCAGAGTGCTTTAACCATTGAGCCACCAGGGCTCCTTCATGGAACGTAGACATCCTCAAAGTCCTCTACAGAATAAGTGCTCTAAGGTACCTACCTGGTCCAAGGGACAACTCAATGCTAGATTCTCATAAAATAATCATGAAATCATTCTTTGAATGAATAAAATACTTTTTTTTAGGTAACTTAACAAACAACTCCAAGAATTAACCATGTGCTATCACACTTACAAGGAGCTCTGATGGTGTAGTGGTTATGGCATTTGGCTGCTAACCAAAAGGTTGGTGGTTCAAACCTACCAGCCACTCTGCAGAAAAACGATGAGGCAATTTGCTTCTATAAAGATTTATAGCTTTGAAAACCCAATGAGGGTCACTATGAGTCAGAATCCATTCAATGGCAGGGCGTTTTGGTTTTTATCATACTTAACATTCTGGTGAAATTTCCACATAATATGACCAAAAATCTTTGAGTGGATTTGTTATTATTTCAGTTTGCTTTTATTTGGATAAATGTACATATTAGGTACATTAGGAGAGCTGGGAAGGCCTTTGGTCTAAATCTTATATTCACAAATTGTCTTAATGTTATATTTTTGTTGTCTCTGTGTGAACAGACTGCCCACATGGAACTTTTGATCAAAATACCTTCAATTGTTCCTTAAATTTCTTTTTGTGCTTCAATACATGAAAGTAAATGAATGCTGAGTTTAAAGTATTAAGTTCAAGTGTCTGTTCTTATAAATAATGTGAAGTACTTGGCTTTTACAGGCAGTGAAACTTCATTTAAACCAAAAACTAAGGTCATGGTGCTTGAGTTGTTCCTACTCGTAGCGACCCCCATTGGGTTTCCAAGGCTATAAATCTTTACAGAAGCAAACTGCCTCATCTTTCTTCCACAGAGCGGCGGGTGGGTTTGAAGTACCATCGTTTTGGTTAGCAGCCAAATGCCTTAACTACTACACCACCAGAGCTCCTTTCATTTAGGCTACTATTAGATGACTCAATTTTTCACTTCATAAAGAGGCAAATAGGAATAAAATGATTTATAACACAGAGAAAAAACAATTTGATTTGGCTGTGTCCAGTACACATGCTTCCTACTCTCCTGTATTTTCTACTTCTTCACCCTCATTCTGTACTATGATTACTGAATCTCTGCAGATGACCCTGAATTCCAGCAAAATTCCTTATCTATGAAATATCTAATGACATTCATCTCAACCTGCAATAAGGAGCCCTTGTGGTTCAGTGGTTAAGTGCTTTGCTGTTAACCGAAGGGTTGACAGTTGGAACCCACCAGCCATTCCACAGGAGAAAGATGTGACATTCTGCTTCCATAAAGATGACAGCCTTGAAAATCCTATGGGGCAATTCTCCTCTGTCCTATAGGGTCACTATGAATTGGAACCAACTTGACAGAAGTGGGTAAACATGGAATACACAAGAAAATGGCTTATGAAGTTGGAGGAGCATATGGGAGCTGAAGAATCAGGATACGGTTCCTCCTTGCCCACCCCCAGTTCACCCTGGCTTGCATCCCATTTGTGGTGACTATGTCCATTGGAACATGAAGATATATTACTGCGAAAGTGCAGGTAGATTGATCCTGAAAGTTTCTTGAACAAGGTTATATTTTTAGTTTGAGTAGTTTTAGCCAGAATATTTGAACATACACCAAATTTAGAATTATCAGACTGAAAAGGACCATGATGTGAATAGTGGCAAATGGCGTTGTGTTGATAAATGCAATGCATAATTATAGAAGTCTCTGTTGTTGTTGTTGTTGTTGTTATTTGCCATCGAGTGGGCCCCGACTCATAGCGACCCCTCCTTGGGTTTCCGAGGAGTATCACTACGGAAGTAGGAATGCCCAACCTTCCTTCCGAGGAGTGGCTGGTGGGTTTGAACCGCCAGCCTTCTGGTTAGCAGTCAAGTGCCTTAGGCACTATACTACCAGAGCTCCTATAGAAGTCTCTGGGTGATGGAAATAGTTAATGTGCTCACTGTCAACAGAATTTGAGGTCGAAGCTCACCCAGAAGAACCTCAGAACAAAGGCCTGGTGATGTATGTCTGAAATATCAGCCATTGAAAACCCTATTGAGCACAGTTCTACTCTGACACACGTGGGATTATCATAAACTGGCGTCATCTGGATGGCAACTGGTTATAGTTATAAAGGTAGGGATTTAACAATATTCCAAAAGGATTTAGCTATTAAGACTTTCCAAATGAACCAGAGTTGAGACAGTAACCAGGTTAATGTAAGTGAAAACCTAATTTGGCATTCTTTATCTGAAGGTGTTACCACTTGTCTGTCAGTTTGTCCTACTGTGGTGGCTTGCATGTTGCTATGATACTGGAAGCTATGCCATTGATACTTCAAACAACAGCAGTGTCAGCCATGGTGCACAGGCTGCAGTGGAGCTTCTAGACTAAGAGTAGGAAGAAAGGCCTAGTGATCTATTTCTCAAAATTAGCCACTGAAAACCCCATGTATATGAACAGAATGTTGTCTAATACAGCGCTGGAAAATGAGCTCCCGTGGTTGGAAGGCACTCGAAATACAGTGGCAATAACGATAGACTTGAGTATCCCAGTCTTCAAGAAGATAGCACAGGATTAGGTAACATTTTACTTTGTTACACGTGGGGTCCAGAGACAATAACATCTGAAGGTGAGAGTGTTAGAAGGGAGATTTTATTTCTACCCTATGTTAAGACTGAGTTCTCCAACCACCTCTGAATGTCTTGGTCTGTGACAAGTCCACAGATGCTACCCTCATTCTTCCTTCCTGAGTCGTGCAGAGAATTGCCCTTCAGCCCATGCTTCACTAACCTATAAATAAAATTCATTTAACTATCAAATAGGGCTACAGTTGTTACTCCAAAGGAAAACCCAGAAAGCCAAATCTCTGCTATTGAAAGTGTATACTTAGCTCTTTGTGGAGCTCGACCCCACTGATTTTTCTGACGCATTTGGCCTGCAGTGTGCCCTTTTGGAGACCTCAAATATCTTCTCCACAGCTGGAGATGCCCAAAACTGCACGCAGCCCTTCCTGTGGGTGTGACTTTTTATTCTTAAGGCCGGATGATAAGGGCTGAGAGCTGAAAGGATCACATGTTTCCACCACTCACAGCTTCACAATGTTTTTTAAACTACAGGAGTAAACCAAGAGTGGCCAATATCAGATGTAACAGCTTTTTTCCCTCCTCTCTTTTCTTTTTAAAAATGGTTTTGTAACGGTGGCCTCTGAAGAAACAACATAATTGGTCAGCCTGGGGTGCGTTTGATGTCCTCCCAGATAACGTCATTCACTATTCACAAGAGAGGAAAGGCAGGGTATCCCCCCTGGGAGAATGACAACACTTGTTTCAAGTTGGGGAAGAGCCTGTGATTCTTTTCCTGCGTTCAGGGGAAAGCGAACACACAATGTTCATTTCCTAAATACGGGATGTGCTGTGCGACTGCAGGTCACTTTCCACCATGTCACATCCTTCTGGATGAAGACAGCAGGGGCCAGGACAGGAAATGGCAAATTCACAGAATGAGACAAGGCTTTCCCAGGGCAGCCATTGGCCCTCTGGAACTATAAAGCACGCGCATCCAGAAACGGCCCCAGATTATTCTTTGCCGGAGGCAGCCAAGTGGATGGTAAGTGGGGAGTCTGAATATTATTGTCTGGAAACTAGCCTTGTAACACTGGGGTTGTAGCTATGGTCCATTAAATATTTTGAATGGCTTTTTCCTTATTTTGCTAAGAGGTATCTTTGCCTGGAAATGTGGGTTGGATCATGAAGGCATGAAAGCAAAAAGAGGGCCTAGGAGTCAGGATACCTGGATTTTAGGCTGGGCCGTGTGAAGAATCAGGTGCACCTACAATGTGTCTGTGTTGCTATTTCCTCAGCTTTCAGATGAAAATATTTATTCTTGGCTTAATATATCACAGGGTTATTGGAAGCATCAAAAGAGAAAACAGTTGTTAAAATATCTATGGAAAATATAAAAGACCGTTTTATATGCAAAGCCATAGTACTTGAATGTTCTGCTTTAAGGGCTTATTTGGCAATTTGAAGATGTTCTTCATAATGAGGAGGACAGTGGATATAAAGGTGGAAATCTTTGGTAGGTAGAAAGGATGTACTTTTACCCCAGAGTGCACAAATCTCTGGTAGTAACCTTCAATTGCCTTCAATGTAACTTAGTACAAGGTAGCTTTCAGTGAATTGTTGAACATAAATTTTGACTACTTTATTTTATTCAACCATTACTAATTTTTCCTTTTTAAGGGAGCTTTAAAAACAAAGAAACATGGTAGTATTAATTTAATTTTAATTAAGCAACTATTAAAGAGTGAGATTTCTGAAGAAGACCTGATGCATGTTAGTTATCTATTAAAGGAATACTAATGCAAATTGCATTCCAGGCTTGGCTCTAAGATCAGAGTGTGTGGACGAATAATAAGCAGAAGAGTTGTTTCAGGCAAGGATCTAACTTGGATTCATTTCTTACATTCGATAGACAAGATGATTTTTTAGGTGTTGGTGACTTGACTTTGTTCACTTGTCAGAGAAGGAGAGAGGAACAGCTGCTGCAAAACTCTTACCATCCAAGTCTTCCTATAATGAAAGGGTTTTGTAAACTACACAACCTAGTATTTGTAAAATATTCTCTTTCAAACACAGCAAAGGCCTCAATATTGGAGGAACTTCCGGTCCCACCATCCCCTCCTCAATGAATTTAAATCTTATATAACAGATAGTTAATAAAGTCTATTAGGAGAAAAGCAGAAGATAGCATTATTCCTATTTGCATATGTGGGTACAAGATCCTAAGAACTTGGGTGGCTTGTCCAAGATTACAAAACTGGTCTTTGACAACCTGACACATGACAGGAATCTGCTCCTGTGTGGCAGTAGCTGCTATTTTTAACTTTTGAGAACTCTTCGCTTGAGTCTGGGAATTGCGAGTGGGAGTAGTGGGCTAACTGTATCTGTGTCCCTGCAGGGCATGGAGAGGCCGGCGGCCTGGGAGCCGCAAGGCGCGGACTCGCTGCGGCGCTTCCAGGGGCTGCTGCTGGACCGCCGGGGTCTGCTGCATGGCCAGATGCTGCGCCTGCGCGAGGTGGCCCGGCGCCTCGAGCGCCTCCGCAGGCGTTCCTTGGTGGCCAACGTGGCAGGGAGCTCGCTGAGCGCTGCGGGCGCTGTCGCCGCCATCGTGGGCCTCTCGCTCAGCCCCATCACCCTGGGGGCCTCGCTTCTGGCGTCGGCCGTGGGGCTAGGGGTAGCTACTGCTGGAGGAGCCGTCACCATCACTTCCGACCTCTCCCTGGTCTTCTGCAACTCCCGGGAGCTGCGGAGGGTGCAGGAGATCGCAGCCACCTGCCAGGACCAGATGCGCGAGATCCTGAGCTGTCTCGAGTTCTTCTGCCGCTGGCAGGGCCGCGGGGACCGCCAGCTGCTGCAGTGCGGAAGGAATGCCTCCATTGCCCTGTACAACTCTGTCTATTGCATCGTCTTCTTTGGCTCGCGTGGCTTTCTCATCCCCAGGCGGGCCGAAGGGGCTACCAAGGTTAGCCAGGCCGTACTGAAAGCCAAGATTCAGAAACTGGCAGAGAGCCTAGAGTCTTGCACCGGGGCTCTGGACGAACTCAGTGAGCAGCTGGAGTCCAGGGTGCAGCTCTGCACGAAGTCCAGCCGTGGCCACGACCTCAAGGTCTCTGCTGACCAGCCCGCAGGACTGTTTTTCTGAGAACATCCTTTCCTCTTCATGCTTAAGGCCAGAAATCATCCCCATGGGATGTTCCAGATTTATAGCCCCTCTGGAAAACAAGAAGTTGGGTTAGGAACCGAATGCAAAAGATGAAAAAAAACAGTTTTTGAAGTGGGTGGCTCCTTACTGTCCTTTTCCCATCACTGTGGTGTCCTGCATGGGGTTGAGTGCTAGGGACTTTTCACTTGCACTATGCCTAATGGGGTATGTGACCTGAAAAATTGTTTTCCTTTATCAAAACTTTTCATTCTTCACACAGCTTAAGTCAAGGTAGCTGGTCCCTCTAGTTTTAAAGTTGAGTGATCCTTGCTCCTGCTGTGGTGATTTGAGTTGAGGCTGGAGAGGGTGGAGAGACACAGCCACACTCTGGATCCTCTCCAAAACCCACTAGGCTTTGTAGGTCCTTAAAATTCCTGTGATAGATTAGCTCTAAAACTTCTCCTCCAGAGTTTTTGAGTACAAAGAACCCCAGAATCCAAAGAAGGCCAGACCCCCTCTTAACTTTGCAGGAGAATTCAGGATCCAGACATGGCCCTTGACCTGACATCCTCTCTCTTCACCTCTTAGCTTACCCACTCACAGAACCAGCCTAGGTATAGTGTGGACCTTTACTGAGTGGCTGTGGGCTGGACTTTCCTATCTACCTTCCAGGTATTCTGATAAAGAGAAAAAAGTAAGTGACCATCTAAGTCCTGCCTCCTTGCGTGAAGAAGCTAAGTCCAAGAAAGATAGAATGACTAAAATTTTTACTTATTTATATCATAGTGTATAGAAAAGAGCAGTGGCTTTTGAGTTAGATGTCTTGGGTTTATGTTAGGCTTTGCTACCTACTGTGTAATCTTGGCCACTTAGTCTCTCTGAGACTTAGCTTTCTTGCCTTGTAAAACAGAGATGATAAAACATCACCTTCAAATCAAAACCAAATCAAACTCACTACCGTTGAGTTGAATCTGACTCATAGTGACCCCTTCTTAGGTTTCCAAGGCAGTATCTCTATGGAAGTAGATTGCCCAACCTTCCTTCCGAGGAGTGATTGGGGTTTTTTAACTGCCAGCCTTCTGGTTAGCAGTCAAATGCCTTAGGCACTATGCCACCAGAACTCCCAAATATCACCTTGTGAAGTATTAAATAAGCTAAAGTGCCTAGCACAGTATCTGACACACAGTGTTGTACCTGGACTGGCAACATTTAGCATCACCTGGGAACTTGTTAGAAAGGCACAGTGTTGGACCTGACCCCTGACTTGCAGAATCAGAACTCTAGGGGTGGGTCCAGCAACGTGTGTTTAAGCAAACCCTCCAGATGACTATAATAAGTGCTAAGGTTTGGGAACCAGTGTAACAGTGAGACTTCATGAAGACACACAGCCTCTCTAGGGGCTCCATGGTCTTCTGAATCATTCACAGAAGGTCAAGGACAGACTTTGACCCAGAAGTAAAAGAAAAAATGTGTGTGTGTGGGGGGTGGGGTGGGGGGGTGGGTGTGTGATTGCTGATCCGTGTGTCCTAGGGCCATTTCCCATCTGAACTAAGAGATGTAACATAATAGGTCCTTTAGAGGGCAGTATTGCCCGGTCATTGGAAATTGGTACAGAAAGGAATGTGAACTTACAGAGAACTGACCTTTCTCTATTACTTTCTCTGAAAACCATCAGACCATATATTTTTTAATTTATTTTGTTATTTAATTACTTTTATTGATTGAATTTAATTTTATTTAAGCACCACATTTAGAAAATAATAGGAATAGTAAGTTTTTGAATGGGAGGCTACTGAGGCTCTCACAGATGAGGGTGAGTGACTTTCTGAGGCAGAGCATCAGCTGGAAATAGCATTGCTCTCCTTGAACAAGTCTCTTTTCAGGGAAATTCCCATCCCTCCCCCCCAGTGTTTTAAATGATCCTTTTAAGTTAGTGTGGGAAGTTCTAAACAGAGAGAGCAGAACCTGAGCTTGAGCTTGTAAATTGAGCCATGAATTGAAGGACATGTAAATGAGGCAAACATATTTATCCTGAAGGTACTCTGCCAGCAGATAACACTTGACCTGGAAGGAGAACCTATTAAGGAAGGAAACAATAACAACTAGAGATGTATAAAGGAAGTTATGGTGTTCTATTTCTGCTTCGGGGTCTATGAGAACTCTATAAGCTATCTCTAAGAAAATACTTATATTGAAAAACAAAGCAAATGAACAAAAAAACCCAAACTCACTGCTGTCAAGTCAATTCCAACTCATAGTGACCCCTCCTTGGGTTTCCAAGGTGGTATCTCTATGGAAACAGATTGCCCAGTCTTCCTTCCAAGGAGTGTCTTGTGAGTTAGAACCTCCAGCCTTCTGGTTAGCAGTCAATACCTTAGGCACTGCACCACAAGAGCTCCCATGAAAATACTTATGTTCTCTTCAATTCTCATTCTTACAATGGTGCTATTGAAAAAGTGTGTTGAAAAATCATTGAGACTACACACAAAAACTTGGCTATATTATTTAATTATTCATCACACTATACATTTACCAACCTTACCCCGCGTTCTCAGTGATGGTAGTATGTCTGAGGGAGTATAATTCCAATGCAGGAAGAAGAAGTTGGTATTTGTGTACTTTTATTATTCATGTAAATTGCAATTTATTGTATCCTGGTTTATTTTGAAATTGATATTGTTCTTTTGTAAAAATAGATATCCTTTCCTAGACTACCCTGCACAGATGCTAGAACTTGACATCACCAGATAGGATTCATATTTTCATTGGTATGTCACAAAGGTATAGCTACTCCCTAACTTCATCTTTTTTTTTAACGTTTAAGTTTGATTTATGTTCAATGCTTTAGCTATTCCTTAGAAATAAACTGGGTGCCTGTGGAAGTAGTAGCAAACTTTTCTTGTGATTAGGGTACTGTGAATGTATCAAAGTTCTAAGTTCTGAAATTATAATTTCATTGGCCCAATTTACATCTAGAGAAGAGTGTCTACTTTGAAATGATACTATGCACATTATAGGAGCTCAATGAATGCATCTGAATAATTTAGTTAACTGCTTAGTTATGTTATACCAATTTGTTAATAAGCATCCTCTTATGTGCCTGTTATGAAGATTGGAGTTTTTACCAGGATTTAGTCAAATTCAGTTAAACTGATCATAGAGACCAGTATATTCACTCCTTTTGTGGGACTGCAAATAAGGCTTTTCCTTAAGGCCTTCATTCTATAAACAAACAGGTTGAAAATGGTATGTTATAAAAGGAAGGAAGGAGAGGGGTATTAAGATTGCAAGTGTACTTCAGAAAAATGTCAAATTTTGAAAAATAAGTACATGCTAAATGTGTAAGTGGCTCTCTGTTAGTTTCTTGGGTTTGCAATCGTATGGATTATTTTCTTTCACAATAAAGGAGATTCATTTGGTCTGCCTTTCAAGGATTCAATAAAACTACACTCTGCTCCATTAAAAAACTTAATCCTTACCAAACATTCTGATCCTAAGTACTTTGATGCACTTGCCCTCAGGCACCTGTCATTCCCAATATGCTATATGTCAACATCAAAAGTATTTACTGGGAGGAAAAAAAAAAGAGAGGAGTGCTGTAGAAGCTACTCTAGATCAGATATGTCAAATAATCAGTCAACTTGATATATTTCTCATTCAATACCTTGGTGTGAAAACAAAGTAGAGGGAATTGAGACATTGAGATAAAGACATTATGCAGAGATAAATGGGATTACAATTAAATTGTAGCAATTTTTGATCTCCACATTTCTGCCATAAAATATATTTTTTCCCACTGCAGCAAAATTAGTCCTTCTTCTTTAATTGCCCATTCAGCACACTTTTTGATATCTCTACAATGAATCCCATGTTTGTCCGGGTATGAATAGAAAAAAACAAACAAAACCACTGGTATTGAGTTAATTCTGAGACATAGTGACCCCCACTGGGTTTACAAGACTGTAAGTCTTTATAGAAATAGATTGCCTCATCTTCCTTCAGTGGAGCAGCTTGTAGGTTTGAACCATCGACCTTCTGGTTAGCAGCCAAATGCTTTACCCACTATCCCACCAAAACTGTGGGTATGAATTAGTAAATTTGAAAAAGGGCAGGTGTTTAATTATTTTCACTTAGAATGTTCAACATCAAACTATATGAATAAATTTGGAAAAGGCAATCAACTTATATACAAAAAACCAAAAAACAACTCACTGCCATAGAGTCGGTTCTGACCCATTGCGACTCCCTTTGGGTTTCTGAGGTAGTAAATCTTTATGGAAGTAGATTGACCAGTCTTCCTTCCACGGAGTGACTGGTGGGTTTGAACCACCAACCTGGTTAGCAGTCAAATGTCGTAGGCACTACACCCCCAGAGCTCCTTAACTTAAATACAGGAATTCCCTTATTATCTAGAGGTCTGACTTCCAGCAGCCTCAAAACCTTTGAACATAATTACAACCTGGGAAGTACAGGTAGTTCCCAATTTACAACACATTTGAGTTACAACAGACTGCACTTACTAACATTTGTTTTGTTGTTGTTGTACATTTTACTGTTACTAATATGTACCACATACGATGTTGTAGCATGTAATTTGTTGATGTTATCGTTCTCAGATGTTCACTTACAGATGTTCAAAATTATGATTTATAAATATTCTGATAATAAAAGGCAATAATAATGAAAACTTTTTTAAAATGAGGTTTTTGACTTAGTCAGAACGACTTACCTCTAAGTCATTAGAACGGAACCCTGTCGTAAACTGGGGACTAACTATAATTGAAAGGAAACCTAGAATCAGCCAAATTAGCATTCACAAAACCCAAACACTAGAGAGGCAGAAAGGCACAGCATCTCTATCAGGATGGCAAACTTCCCCAGAAATATCCAGGGCACCTCACCTTGCAAATTATGGATCATACCCATGAAAGGCAGGCTGAGAAAAGTACCATTTTTATAGCAGAGTATATTGCTGCTCTCAATATGTCTAAGATTCTGTAGGTAAGGAAGAAAAGGAGACAGACATTGGGGATGGGGCCTAAGCAGCCCAAACGGAAAGTCTGTTGTGGCTGCTGCAGCCTGTAGGGAGTTACTGCTCTGTAGGTGATCTTACCATCTGAGTGCCAGCCTCTGAGGTTCCACCTTGGAAACATTCCTGAGTCCGGATGTTGCATTGCTAATGACTTATGCAGCAATGGTGGAGGGAAAAAAAAAAAAAGGCTGTGTTGACAGGACCCTGAGTGTTTGCAAAGGCCATCCTTAAGCTGCGATCCTATCTTTGCTAAAACATATTGTATTCCTGTCATAACAAGTGTCCTTTCAGTTAATTGCAATAAATCTCCTCTTGTTGAGTTGACAGGACGTTGGAGTAAACTCTTAAGAGAGAAAGCAAACCCTGCTGTGGTCTAGAATAGGACAAATAGTGAGTCCTAAAATCTGGCAATAATCTCTTAGCAACCGGGCAGTTGTTAGGAGAGAAGAAATTGTGTTGATGAAGTGAGACCCTTCTAGGGGTACCCTTGACCCTGACTGGCATTAGCATTGGGTTGTGAACAGAAGGCTTTCCACATGTTGTCTTGCCTGCACAGGTATAACTTGTTTGTACAGAGTTGCATCTCAAGAAAATGATATTTAATCTAGTTTTGGTTTTGTATTTTAAATGTGACCTCAGGGGTGGGAGTGTAGGCAGAGCTGTGACCTGATTTGCCCCAGAACTTTAGCGATGAGTCACAGCCAAAGGCCTCTGCCTCCCTAACACATAGGAGCAGGCATAGCATGGCCTGTTCCAGCATCTGTGTAGATACCGTTGCCACTTTACCAAAACAGTTGTAATTGGGAGAAAATTTTTAAGTTGCTAGAGTGGAGGGTAGGGGGTTTCATGTCTAAAATCTTTCTTTCAAAGGATTTATTTTCCAGGTACCCTGGTTTATATGCAGACATTTGTTTCTGCTCTCACCCTGCTATTAAAACTGTACTCTCAAAGAATCACTGAAGACCACGTCCAATACTTTTCTCAGTGCTTGGATAAAATGATATTTAGATGGTGAATATAGAAAATAGATGTGGATATTCAATGGTAATAATAGTAATAGCCAACATTCATTAAGTACCTGCTAGGTACTAATCTAAGTATTTGACATATATTATCTCATTTACCTTACATAAATCTTGTTAGGTACACACTATAATTACCCTCATATTATTAAAGAATGTAGTAATTGAGAGGTTACACAACTAGCAAGAAGGAGCCCTAGTGGTGCAATGGTTAAACACTCAGCTGCAAACTGAAAGGTTGACAGTTCAAAACTACCCGGCGGCTCTGCAAGAAACAGACCTGGTGATCTGCTCCCATAAAGATTACAGCCTAGAAAATGGTGTGGGTCAGCTCTACTCTGTCACATGGAGTCACTATGAGTAGATATTGACCTGATGGCACATAACAACAACTAGCAAGAGGCACTTCAGGATTTGAACTCTGGCAGTCTGACTTCAAGTTGTAGTCTTAGTTACTCTGATAATAAGCATATTCCTGATATAAAATCATAGTCACTGATAGTGACCACATTAATAACAACAAAGTGATGGATTCATTCATTCATTTAGAACTAATTTATTGAGTTCTAACCTTTTACCACATACTTCTACCCAGGACCTGGCGATCTCTTTCTAAAAAAATTGACCAGTGAAAACCTTATGATTAGCAGTGGAACATTGTCTGATATAGTGCTGGAAGATGAGCCCTTCAGGTTGCAAGGCACTCAAAATACAACTGAGGAAGAGCTGTCTCCTCAAAGTACAGGATGGAGATAAAGTAAAGCTTTTAGGACCTGCTGATATGGCATGAGTCAAAATGAGAAGAAACAACTACAAACATCCATTAATAACCAGAATGTGGAATGTATGAAATATAAATATAGGAAAATTGGAAATCATCAGAAATGAAATGGAATGCATAAAGATCGATATGCCAGTCATTAGTGACCTGAAATGGGCTAGTACTCACCAATTGGAATTGGATAGTCATATGGTCTACTATGCTGGGAATGAAGAGTTGAAGAGGAATGGCACTGCATTCCTTGACAAAAAGAATATTCCAAGATCTATTCTGAAGTACAATGCTGTCAGTGATAATATAATATCCATAAACCTTACAAGAAAGACCAGTTAACATGGTTATTATTCAAATTTATTCACCAACTACTAATGTCAAAGATGAAGAAATTGAAAACTTTTATCAACTTCTGAAGTCTGAAATTGATCAAACATACAATAAAGATGCATTGATAATTACTGGTGATTGTAGTGTGAAAACTGGAAACGAAGAAGGATTGGTAGTTGGAAAATAAAGCCTTGGTAATAGGTAATAGAAATGATGCCAGAAATTGCATGACAGAATTTTGCAAGATCAGTGACTTATTCATTGTAAATACCTTTATCTCAACAACATAAATGGTGACACGTGGACTACACAGTAATCAAATCAACTACGTCTATGGAAAGAGATGAAGGAGAAACTCAGTATCATTAGTCAGAACAAGGCCAGGGGCCAGTGTGGAACAGACTACCAATTACTCACATGCAATTTTAAGTTGAAGGTTAAAATATGCAATTTTAAGTTGAAACAAGTCCATAAGAGCCAAAGATGACCTCAAGTATAAACCAAAAAAATAAACTCACTGCCGTCAAGTCATTTTCACTCATAGCGAGCCCTCCTTGGGTTTCCGAGGCAGTATCTGTACAGTAGTAGATTGACCACTCTTCCTTCCGAGGAGTGCTAGTGGGTTTGAACCGCCAGCCTTCTGGTTAGCTGTCGAATGCCTTAGGCACTGTTGTTGTTACGTGCTGTCGAGTTGGCCCCAACTCATAGTGAGCCCTCCTTGGGTTTCCAAGATGGTATCTGCACGGAAGTAGATTGCCCAACCTTCCTTTTGAGGAGTGGCTGGTGGGTTTGAACTGCCAGCCTTCTGGTTAGCAGTCAAGTGCCTTAGGCACTATG
>NW_006922075.1:169864-171132 GCF_000298275.1 Orycteropus afer afer | reverse complement strand
GGAAGTAGGATTGCCCAACCTTCCTTCCGAGGAGTGGCTGGTGGGTTTGAACTGCCAGCCTTCTGGTTAGCAGTCAAGTGCTTTAGCCACTATACTACCAGAGCTCCTTATGCAAAGGAATTCAACTGTGTGGATCTTAATAAGTTATGGGTAACATTGCAAACAATGGGAATCCCAGAACACTTAATTGTGCTCATGCAGAACCTGTATGTGGTTTAAAATCAGGAAAGGTGTGGATCAGGGTTGTATCTTCTCATTATACTTATTCAATTTGTATGCTGAGAAAATAGTTTGAGAAGCTGGACTAAACGAAGATGATCTGGGCATCAGGATTGGAAGAAGGCTCAGTAACAACCTGAGCTATGCAGATGACACAACTTTGCTTGCTGAAAGCAAAGAAGACCTGCAGTGAAACATTTACTGATGAACATCAAAGACTACAGTCTTCAGTATGGGTTACACCTCAAGCTAATGAAAACAAAAATCCTCACAATTGGACTAATAAGCAACATCTTACTAAACACACAAAATACTGAAGTTGGCAAGGATTTCATTACATTTGGATCCACAATCAATGCCCATGGAAGCAGCAGTCAAGAAATTAAATGACTAGTGCATTGGGAATATCTGCCGCAAAAGATCTCTTTAAAATGTTTAAAAGCAAAGATGTCACTTTGAGGACTATGTGTATCTGACCCAAGCCATGGTGTTTTCAATCATCTGGTATGCAAGAGAAAGCTGGGCAATGACTAAGGAAGTCTGGAGAAGAAATGATGTCTTTGAATTATGATATTGGCAAAGAATATTAAATACACCATGAACTGCCAGAAGAGTGAACAAAATTGTCTTGGAAGAAGCACGGCCAGAATGTTCCTTAGAAGCAAGGATGACAAGACTCTGTCTCATGCTCTTTGGATATATTAGCAGGAAAGACCAATCTCTGGACATCATGTTTGGTAAAGTAGAGGGTCAGCGAAAAAGAGGAAAACCCTCAATGGGATTAATTGACACAGTGGTTGCAACAATGGGTTCAAACATAGCAAGGATTGTTAGGATGGCCCAGGACTGGGCAGTGTTTCATTCTGTTGTACCTAAGGTTGTATGACTCAGAACTGATTCCATGGCACCTGACAACAGCAACAATAACCAGGTGCTGTTGTTTGTGAGCAAGATAGACTGGGTTCTAGCCCTCATGGCGTTGATAAACTAGTAGGATAACCTTATGCTAGTAGATTACTAAGAAATTAAAATACTGTTTTTGTGATTGA
>NW_006922075.1:163852-169080 GCF_000298275.1 Orycteropus afer afer | reverse complement strand
TTTCCTTAACTTTTACAATAACGGACTAATACAATATTTGTCCTTCTGTGACTGACTTATTTCGCTCAGCATAATGTCCTCCAAGTTCATCCACGTTATGCGGTGTTTTAGGCTGCGACCTTTTGGAAGCAAAATTCTAGGCCTTACTTTGGGGGCAACTCTGTGTGGGTTTGAATCACCAAACTTTCGGTTAATAATTGAGTGCTTAACTATTTACACCACCTGGAGCTCTGATGGTGCAGTGGCTAAGGCATTTGACTGCTAACCAGAAGTTGGTGGTTCAAACCCACCAGCTGCTCTGTGGAAGGAAGATGGGGCAATCTACTTCTGTAAAGATCTACTGCCTTGGAAGCCCAATGGGAGTTACTATGAGTCAGAATTGACATGATGGCAGTGAGTTTGAGTTTTTCGAGGCGCAAAATATAATTATCTTAATTATATATAATCTGGGAAACAGTTTCTTTTCCTTAGCAACTCTGTTAGTGAGGCTTCTTAAATGCAAACAACAGAACTGAATTCTAGCTAATCAGAAAAGGAAATTATTAAAGCGTATTAGGAAAGCTCACAGAATCTCCAAGAGGGTGAAAGTCAGCGTTGGGGGCAATGTGGCCCAAAGCAACATGTAAACCACTTTGAGAGATCACCATTCCAGCAGCACTATCACTGCCGCTGTCACTATACACCTTATCTATTAGTGACCCAGGCTCTGGACATGAAAACCTTGACCACTGCTGCCCCTTAAGTGAACTACCTCTGCCAATGCCAGTGTTCACTTGCTCAAGTTGCTCTCTTCCGGCCTGAGTGTGTCTGTTGGGTAGGGTCCAAGTCTTGTGTCTGCATTCTGGGTACAAGGGAGGGTGGGGGAGTGAGTTTCTAATTTTTGCTTTATGGAGATGGACTTGTAATGGGAGAAATTTGCCAATAATGAAAAAACCTTTCAAAACATGTTAGGCCAGCACTAACCATAAAAATATCTAATATAGCAGTTAATATCTTATTTTGTTTATTCATTTATTTCAAACATGTAGTCACCAAACTCTTTACACTGAAATACACACAATTTAAAGTGTGGCTGGAAGCTGCTTCAGAATACACTTATTTCATTGTGGCAACAGGATCTGGACTGCCAAACAATTTCATAAACACTTCCATTTCTAGAAATACTTTTTAAAAATTGTGTGTGCATTTAAATATACATGTGTATGAAAGGAATATGAAACAAGTGGAAGCCAGGAAATGAGTCAAAGCTGCCTTTTCCTTTATTATCCATCCCATAGTATGAACTGACCTTGAAACCCTAGCCTTTGCGGTTTTGTACATAAGGATTATAAGCATAAATTTTGAATTTCCTGTCTGTTGTTGACTTTACATTGAACTCATTCTTTACATATTTTAATTTACCTACTATAACATCATTTGTCCCCTTCACTGTAATTTTTAGTTTGAGACACCAGATTTTTGGGTACTGGACATAAAAATCTCTTATTCTTTGGACATAAAAGGTAGTTTTAGACCTAGACATTCTGGCTAACATTCAAAGGGCCAAATGGCTGGTTTGGTGGAGAAGTTGGCTTTACTGCCACACTCCCACTCCAGCCACACTGAGCTGTTCCTAATTACTGTCGACCGAGTGGTGCTCGCCATGGGAGTTGCTGTAGCCTCTTTAAATTATCACACTCCAGGGTTGCTTTCTCCACTTTATTTTCACGTTCAGAAACTCCCTGTGATCCATGTAATTAGTAAATAAACAGGCTCTGGGGGATTTATTCATGTTAATCCCACTCACAGGAGACAAATCTACAAAATCAGTCTCATTCTGGTAGTGTAGTGCCTAAGGCATTTGACTGCTAACCAGAAGGCCAATCCCACCAGCCACTCCTCGGAAGGAAGACTGGGCAATCTACTTCCATAGTGATACCACCTTGGAAACCTAAGGAGGGGTTGCTATGAGTCACATCTGACTCCACGGCAGTGAGTTTTTTTTTTTTATGGTAGGCTCTGAGGATTACAGTGGTGCGTAGCACAGATGTGGTTACTGTTCTTGTAGTGCTTACACCAAAACCAAACCCACTGCCATCGAGTCAATTCAGACTCATAGTAACCCTATAGGGTAGAGTAGAACTGCCCTATAGGGTTTCCAGGATGTAAATCTTTATAGGAGCACACTGCCTCATCTTTCTCTCATGGAGCAAGCATTTGGGAGGGCTTGAACCACTGACCCTTTGGTTAGCAGCCAAATGCACTAAAACCAAAACCACTGCACCACCAAAGCTCCTTTGTAGTGCGTATAGTCTTATGGAAAATCAACAATAATAAAGTTTATTTTGGACTATGATGGTAGCAATGGAAAGGGAGGAGTAGGGGGATACAAGATAAATTTTGGAACCCAAGTATTTAGGACTTGCTGATGGATTTGATGCGGAGGCTGGGAAAGGAAGAGGTAAAATGAAGAGGATGGAGAAAGAAGCAAGTGTCGCAGAAAATCCAGATGCAAATGATTTAATGTTCATTGAGAGATAAGACCAAGTTGAGATTCAAAGCCGGTTGTCATAGAAAAGACAGCTTTTGAGGCAGGTAGATTATTCAGAGACAAAACAAAGTAACTTAAGCTAATTGAATATTTTAAAAACATGCTATTGATATTTCCTTTTCCTAGCCATCCCAGGGATAAACAGTGGCGATATTTGGTGGTAAGAGCGTGGGCTCAGGAGCCAGACTGCCTAGGTTCAAGTCTTAGTTCCTACAATAGCCATTACCTTCTGAACATGAATGGAGTCCCTGAGTGACACAAATGGTTAAGTGCTCAGCTACTAATGGAAAAGTGTGGAGGCAGTTTAAATTTACCCAGAGGTCCTGTGGAAGAAAGGCCTCGCTATCTATTTCCTGTCTGCTTCTGAAACATCACAGCTATTGAAACCCCCACGGAGTCCAGTTCTATCCTGAAATGCAAGGAGTTACCCTGAGTCAGAATTGACTCCATAACAAATTGTGCTTTTTTTTTTTTGGTTGTTGTTGTTATTTCTAAACATGATCTCACTGTTCTCAGTTCTCTATATTTGCCCCTTCTCCAGTGTTTTCTGACAAAAACAAAAAAACCTCAGACCCACTATCATCGAATTGATCCAGACTCATGGTGATCCTATGTAATACAGAGAAGAATTGAACTTCATAGGGTTTTTTGGCTGTAATCATTCTGGAATCAAATTGCCAGGCCTTTCTTTCACCATGCCTCTGGATGGGTTTGAACCACCAACCTTTTTTTTTTTTTTTTTTTTTTATTAGGATTTGGGTGAAGATTTACAGAGTAAATTCACTTTTCATAAAGCAGTTCACATATAGTTTGTCTCATGTCATTGACCAAAATTTACAATGCAGCAGCTCCCCTCCCACTTCCCACAGCTACCTCCTCCCAGTGTCCATCCCTTCATACTCTTCGAGAGGCCCATTGTCTGCCAACCCTGTATATGATCTTGGATACACTCTCCATTTAGACATACATAATTGTTTAGCTTGTTCACCCATCTATCCGTCCCTATACCCATGTTTGCTTTCATTGACAACTCAGTATTGTATTTACAAAGGGAGAACCACCAACCTTTTGATTAGGTGCCAAGTACAAACAATTTTTACCATCCAGTGTTTTCTAGCTATTCTACGTAGTTCTACTACTTTTCTACTTGCTCAAGTCACTAACACATTCCTGGCCTTCAACCTCCACGTTAAATCAAGTATGAGGGTTTATCCAACCTCTACACATCCCTTAGCTCTGGTGGTGTAGTGTCAGGCATTTGGCTGCTAACCAGAAGGTCAGCAGTTCAAACCTCCCAGCTGCCCTGTGGAAGGAAGATAAGACGTTCTGCTTTTGTAAAGATTTACAGTCTTGGAAATCTAATGAGGGGTCACTATGAACCCACTAATTTGGTTTTTTTGGTTTACACCATCCCTTAACTTCACTCATTTGTCTCCAACTCCACTGCACTAATCTGGTCCAAAGTACTATCATCTTTTGCTAGAATAGCTGCTAACTGATCTCTCAAAAGCCACTGATCTTCTTCACCCCATCCATTCTCCCCATAGTAGGCAGTGATCTTTTCTAATGCAAAGCTGATTTCCTTAACCTCTGCAGAAATCTCTTCAATAACTTCCTATTGCCTTTAGACTAAAGACCCACATCCTTAATACGGCCTGTGAGGTCCTGGATAGGCTTATTATATATCCATCTTCATGATAATCTACTTTATAACCTCTATAAACTTCGTTTGACTTTCTCCACTGCAGGGCCTGAGCTAAAAGTTTCTTTCTGTGTGTAAACCACTCCTCACAGCCCACACATCTAGTCAGTGCTACTCAACTTTCAGATCTCAGCTGAAAAGTCAACTTCCATGGGGGAAAATGTTAATAATTGACAGAAGTTAGGTCATCTCAGTATATATCACTCTAGCACCTTGCTTTTTTCCTTGGTGGCATTCATTTCAGTCATGACTCCCTCTCAGTGTCTGTCTGCTCCACTTGATTGTGAGGATCTGTTTATTCACTAACATTACTTTTTACAGGCATCTCCTCCAGGAGGATAGTTTTCATGAAGTCAGGGGTCAGGAATTGTTTTTCAGCCTTGCTCACTGATGGGTCCCTACTGTTTGGCCTATGACCTGACATAGTGTTGAGAATATTTGTTGAATAAACAAAGACATAAATACACATTTTCTATAATTTTAAAACTTTTAAAATTAAAAAGAAAAGAAAAAGAAATCAACAAATTACCAGGGCTAGTTATATTTTTATGCTAGACACAAATTGGTTAGATTAGGAAGTAATTTTTACTTCAATTCTCTTATTTCTGACTTCCAAATAAACCACTCTCTTCTCTCATTTTTACATCATCTCTGTCCTTTCTTCATTTGAACATACGTATTCATAACAGGTTACAACTCATAAGTCTAAAGATACTTTTCCACTTGATTAAATTTTGTTTTGGTTCCTTCTTGTGACAAAGAGCACTGTGCCGTAAGTGCCTTAGCTCTCTTGTGCTGCTATGACAGAAATACCACAGATGGGTGGCTTTAACAAACAGAAATTAACTTTCTCACAGTCTAGAATTAGGGCGTGGGTTCTCTCTCTCTCTCTCTTTTTTTTTTTTTAATTGTCATTTGGGTGAAAATTTACAGAGCAAATTCACTTTCCATATAGCAGTTCACATACACTTTGTCTCATGACACTGACTGCAATTT
>NW_006922075.1:157069-163292 GCF_000298275.1 Orycteropus afer afer | reverse complement strand
GTTTCCAGGAATTTTTGGTTTTCTTCATTCTTCTTGGCTCTGGACAAGAAGAGACCCATAGTTGCATCTAGATGGCTGCTTGCAAGCTTTTAAGATCCCAGTCACTACTCGCCAAAGTAGGAGGTGGGACAATGTTTTGTGTAGTATGTTATGCCAATTGAGCTTGTTGTCCTCTGTGACTATGGTCCCAAGCCCACAGGTTCAACTACTTGGTCCCTCTGGGTAGTTGGCTATAACCAAGCAATGACTACAACCTTGCCCCTTGTCAGCTCTACTATACACCTGGGAATTCAGATCATACACATAAACTTGTAGGACCATTGTCCGCCAACCCTATACATGTTCTTGGGTACACTCCCCACTTCATAGACATATCTAATAGTTCAGCCTGTTCACCCATCTATCCACCTGTATACCCATGTTTGCCTTCACTGACAATGCAGTATTGTATGTGCAAAAGGGTTTATCTTTGTTGTCTGTACCTCCTATGTACCTCTCTATGTCTTTCTCTTCCTCAATGCCACCATATTGATCACTCACATTTGGTACATTGCCCTTCTCTTCACCCAAATCAATACTTATCTCTATATATCTAACAGTGTTCCCTCCACTCCCCTCCCACCCCTGGTAACCAATAAGAAAATTTCCTTCTATAGATAAACCTTTCCTTAACTTTTACAATAATGGACTAAAACAATATTTGTCCTTTTGTGATTGACTTATTTCACTCAGCATAATGTCCTCCAAGTTCATCCATGTTATGCAGTCTTTTGCAGATTGTACATTATTCTTTAGAGTTGCGTAGTATTCCATTGTGTGAATGTACAATAGTTTGGTTATCCATTCCTCAGTTGATGGACATCTATGTTGTTTCCATGTTTTGGCTATTGTAAATAGTGCTGTGATGAACATGGCTGTGCATATGTCTGTTCTTGTCATGGCTCTCACTTCTTTAGGATATATACCTAGTAATGGAATAGCTGGGTCAAATGGTATTTCTAGTTCTACCTTTTGAAGGAATCGCAGGGTGTGGGTTCTGGGGGAAGATTTCCTCTCTCTCTCTCTCTCTCTTTTCTTCTGTTCTGGAAGAAGGTCCTTGTTGCTTCAGCTTCTATTCCTTGGCTCCTTGGTGATCTTCCTGTGGCATGGCGTCTTTCTCCCCCATCTCTGCTGGCTTGTTTGCTTGTTTAATTTGTCTTATATCTCAAAGAGATAGACTTAAGATATGCCCTATACTCATTAACATAACAAAGAAAATCCATTTCCCAAATAGGATTATAAACACAAGTATTAAAAAAAAAAAAAAAAAAGCTTTGTCACTGAGTCACCATCCCAACAGGACATAGTAGAACTGCCTAATACAGTGTCCAAGGCTGCAAATCTTTATGGAAGCAGACTGCCGCATCTTTCAAAGAGCAGCTAGTGGGTTTGAACTGTCTGCCTTTTGGTTAGCAGCCAAGGGCTTAACCACTGTGTTACCAGGACTTCAAACAGGAATAGGGATTAGGATTCATGACGCATATTTCAGACGCAATTCAATCCATAACAGTGAGCTTTTTTTACTTTAGACTACCAAACCCAACCCAACCCACAGCCATCAAGTTGATTCTGACTCATAGTGACCTCCATAGGGTTTCCAAGGCTGTAAATCATTGAGGAAGCAGACTGCCTCATCTTTTTTCTGCAGAGTAGCTGATGGGTTCGAACCACCGACCTTTTGGTTAGCAGCTGAATGCCTTTACCACTGTACCACCAGAGGTCCTACTTTAGGCTACAGTGTATGTTATTTCTGGGAAGATTTTGTGCAGAAACAGATATATAATGGATTCTTATTTGAGTCCTCCACAGACTCTTGTCCCTAGGTTTGGGGCTCATTTTATTTTTGGCCCAGGAGCCACTAATATACAAACAAGCTCATACCCCGCAGCAGTCCTGTGTTAAACTGCCTGTTAAAGGCTTCACCCACATTCCTCATTCCTTTCTCTTATCCATCAGGCATAATCCCAGGGCCCGCAATACTTTTAGAGGCCCATGTAAAAATTTTTAAAATTTCTTTTAAATCAAAAGAAATAAACTTTAAATCAAAGAAAATGTTTTAATATGCAATATTAGTATATTTATCTTTATACCAATGCAGTCCTAAGATATAAAGTTTAATATTCATTGATGGAGGAAGGGGCTCACAAGGGCAAAAGTGCCTAGGGCCCATGACCTTTCAGAGTAAGATGGTATCAGTTACTTAGACCCCCTCCTTTGGGAACCCATATATTGTTTCAGGCTCTCATCATTTTCAATGTTTATTTGGATTTCCTCTTCAACCTTCCTCATTGTTCTGAGAGGACAGGATATGACATGACTCAGTTACTAGAATGGACATCTAGTGTTGAATTCAATTACCAGAGCATACATTTCCAAGCTACTCTAAATCTGGTAGGAAGAGTCAAAAACAGACACTTTTCTTGGTTCATGTGGGATTTCTTTTTGCAATGAACCTGCGGTCACTCTGTTGATCTGACGTGAACCTATCACCAACATGGGTGTTGGTTGAAGGCTGGCATCCCCCAGACCCAGGAAAAGAGCAAAGCTGAGGAGACACCACATCCTCTTTTCGTCCATTGATGCCCCTGGGGGGACACTGACAGCAGAGGAAGTTTTAAAAATAGTCAATGTCTGAGTTGTCTAAGAACAAAAAGAAATGAATTTTGTCTGACTAAAACGGACAGGTTTACATTACAATAGCAATTGAGTGGTTTAAATAAGTGTCTCAAAATAGATTTCCTTTGAGGTAAGCAACAGAAATGCCATCTCTTTGGAATTAAAATATTTTTCCCCTACAAAGCTTATATTTTTTTTTCTTCATCTTAACACATTTTAACAAAACTTGGGTAACTTTATAACCTATATTATATATTAGTCCTTTCAATTATTTCCAGCTAGGTCCCTTTTTTAGGACCTTTATCTCTACTTCCCATACACTCCCTCCTCACAGGTTTCTCACCACCTCTCAGCACTTTTCATTTCCTGTTTCCCTACATGAACTCAGAAAGAGCCCCTGAATGGCACAAATGGTTAAGTACTGGACTTTTTGGTTAAAAAGGCTGGCAGTTCAAACCCACCCAGAGGGGCCTTTGGGAGGAAGGCTTGGCAATTAAGAATTAATGAAAAGTCACAGCCTTGAAAGCCCTGTGGTGCACAGTCCTACTCTGAACACATGGGATTGTCATGAGTTGGAATTGATTAGACAGCAACTAACAACAACAACAAATGAAATCAGGGAATGAGTCTAAGGAAAGCAAAAACATAATCCAGCTGCTCTCTGTTTTCACAGAAAATTCTGTGTGACAGAGGAATTCTGAGTTTCACTGTGCAAAAGAAAGTTGTTTGTAATCATGTAAAATGATGTTCTTTTCAGGAAAGCCACTGATCTGGACCTCAAGAGGCTTGGGTTCTAGTCTTGTTTCTTGTTACTTACTGTGTGACCCTGGACTTCTCTTCACCCTGGAACTCAAGTTTCCCATTTGTCAAACAAGAAGGATAGAGCCCAAGTTTTCCACAGGCTACATGACAGAGTATGGAAAGAAGAGCAACAGCTAATTTGGTAGACTTTATTTGGGATGAGTCAGCTTCCCCTTCTTCCAAAGCATCCTATATATTTTGGAGACCATCTAGAGTGGCCTAGGAAAATGGAGAGGGGAGAGGGTAGCTGTGAGGGGCAGTCCCTGATTGGTGCAAATGGTTAATGTGTTTGGCTGTCAGAGATTGGAAGTTTGAGTCCACCCAGAGACATTTCAGAAGAAAGGCTTGATGATCTACTTCCCAAAAAGCAGCCTTTGAGGACTCTCTGGAGCACAGTTCTCCTCTGATACACACGGGGTGAGTCAGGATGACTAGACAACCATTGGTACAGGTACTGGTAGCCAAGAGGGAGAGCTGAAAGGAAAGCTAGATGGGCTTAAGCCGTGCTAGTACACAGCATGTTCCTGGTGGCCACATGCAATTATACAGTGAGTATCTTCTCTTCGTTCCTTTAACTTACAGTGATCTGATGTAAGAAGAACAAAAGCCTCTGCAGGGGTATAATCTGAAATGTAGAAAAGCTTCACTACCTAAAGAGACAACCAGAGATGCCACAATATCTGAATTCTCATGTTGCCAAGTTTTAATTCTCCTGTTGTTGTTGATGTGTGCTGTTAAATCCTCTCTTAGCGATCCTCTAGAACAGAATAGAATTGCTTCATAGGGTTTCTAAGGCTGTTATCTTTACAGAAGCAGATTGCCACATCTTTCCCTCATCAAGCCACTGGTGAGTTTGAACCACTGAACCTTTTGGTTAGCAGTAGAGTGTTAATCACTGTGTCACCAGGGCTTTTTTCATCCACTTAGTATTTATTGAGCATCTATTTTGTGTCAGGCACTGTTAGGGATTGAACTGTGTTCCCCAAAAATATTTGTTGTAAATCCTAATCCCTATTACCTGTGTTTACAATCCTATTTGGGAATAGGTTTCCTTGGTTATGTTAATTAGACAGTGCAGGGTGTGTCTTTTTTTCCCTTAAAATTTTATTGTGATTTGGGTGAAAGTTTACAGAGCAAATTCATTATCCATATAGCAGTTCATACACATTTTGTCTCATGACATTGACTGCAATTTTCTACAATATAACAGCTCTCTTCCCATTTCCTCCGCATAGTTACCTCTTCCCTGTGTCCTTCCCTCTCATGCACTCCTGCCCACCCCCACCAGCCATCTCCCTTCTCCCTGTGCATACACTGCTCTCATGTTCTCCCATGACTGATCTCTCCAAGGAGTGTATCTACCTCATGTAAATGTTCAGCCCATATGCCCGTCTTTTATTTGGCTGGAAGCTACAGGAGTGACTTCAATTCCAGACCTGACGGGCAGCTAGGGACCATAGTCTCAGGGGTTTCACCAGGCTCTATCAGACCAGCAAACCTGGTCTTTTTTTTTTAATGATTTTGAGTTTTGTTTCACATTGATCTCCCAATCTATTCAGGATCTCCTATACAGATCCCTGCAGTGTGTGTCTTAATCTCTTTGGAGATACTGTAAAACCTGTGAAAACCAGAACCTGTGCAAGGCGGAAACCTGTCAGAGAAGGAAAACTTGAATATTTTCCAGTGTTGTTGTTATGTGCCATCGAGTTGGACCCGACTCAGCGACCCCTCCTTGGGTTTCCGAGGCAGTATCAGTATGGAAGTAGATTGCCCAACCTTTCTTCCAATGAGTGGCTGGTGGGTTTGAACTGCCAGCCTTCTGGATAGCAAGTCAAGTGCCTTAGGCACTACGCTACCAGAGCTCCTATTTTCCAGTAATAGAGAGCAATAGAAAAGCAGAAAGACTGCACCCTATCAAAGGTGGAAAACTTGTAAAGTCTGGAAAAACAAGGCTAGACCTGGCTGGTAAGTTCTGGCCCTCACAGGTTTCACTGTGTAAAAGAGCAGACTAAGAAAGCAAGCACAAAGGGAGGGGAACTTGCATGCCTCGTGATTGCCAATGAATAGAAGCTGAAAAGAGACAATGACAAGACAAGCTGCCAGAGCCAACAGAAAGAGAGAGAGCCTTCCCCTAGAGCAAGCACACTGAATTCAGACTTTTAGCCTCCTAGAACGATGAGAGAACAATTTTTTTTTTGTTGTTGTTTTGTTAAAACCACCCATTGTAGCATTTTTGTTACAGCAGCACTGGATATCTAAGACAGGCACTGTGCTTAGAGCTAGGGATATGAAGATCATCTCTCATCTCCTACATGGCCTCCCTTTTCCTGTCTTTCCTCTTTACAATCCATCTCCATGTATCAGTTAGAGTGATCTTCAAATATGTAGATCATGTTACTTCCCCCTTAAAATCCTCCCATGGCTTCTTTTTATATTTAGGATAACATCCAAACCTCATACCAGGAACCACAGGGCCTTGCAGGGTCATGTCTGAGCCTACTTCTCTGACCTCACCCTACTCTTTTTGTTGTTGCAGACACCAAAAATCTATTGCCGTCGGGTCATTTCTGACTCACAGAGACCCTGTAGGACAGAGTAGAACTGCCAATAGGGTTTCAAGGTTGTAAATCTTTGTGGAAGCGGACTGCCTCATCTTTCTCCGTGGAGTGGCTGGTGGGTTTGACCTACCCACCTTTTGATTGGCAGCCAAATGGCAGACACCAAAGTGATTCCTAAATCAGGGTCTTTTTTTTTTTTTTTTTTTTTT
>NW_006922075.1:131426-156263 GCF_000298275.1 Orycteropus afer afer | reverse complement strand
GGGTTCAATTCCAGACCTGAAGGGCAGCTAGGGGCCATAGTCTCAGTGGTTCCACCAGGCTCTATCGGACCAGCAAACCTGGTCCCCCCCCCCTTCTCCAAATGATTTTGAGTTTTGTTCCACATTGTTCTGCCTCTCTATCCAGGATCTCTCCTCCATAGATCCCCCTCCGAGTGGTTGACAGTGGTAGCTGGGCACCATCTAGTTCTTCTGGTATCATAGTCATATAGGCTGCAGATCGCATGGTGTACCAGTTGCTAGGACTAATTGTTTCCATGAATCTTTGGTTTTTTTCATTCTTCTTTGCTCTGGATGTGGAGACATCCATCATTGCATCTACATGGCCGCTTGCAAGCTTTTAAGATCCCAGTCACTACTCACCAAAGTAGGAGGTGTAAGAATGTTTTGTGTAGTATGTTATGCCAATTGAATTTATGTCCCCTGTGACTATGGTCCCAAGCCCACAGGTTCAACTACTCGGTTCCTCTGGGTAGGTGGCTGTGACCAAGAAGTGACTACAATCTTGTCCCTTGTCAGCTCTACTATACACCTGGGAATTCAGATCATACAAATACACTTATAGGACCATTGTCTGCCAACCCTATACATGGTCTTGAGTACACTCCCCACTTCATAGACATACCTAATAGTTCAGCCTGTCCACCCATCTATCCACCCGTATACTCATGCTTGCCTTCACTAACAACACAGTACTGTATGTGCAAAAGGGTTCATCTTTGTTGTCTGTACCTCTCATGGGCATATGTTTTAAATGTGCATGACATATTTCATTCCAATTTGCACTTTTCTTACTCAGCACTAGGTTTTGAAATCTAGTCATATTACCATGGGCACATTTGAACACACCACACACATATTTTACCTATCCATTTTCCTAGTAATGGACATTGGATTGCCCCCAACTCCCCATCTTTGTGAATGATACTGCAATCAGCACCGTGCCCACTGTGTGAGACCCTGTGTGCTGGGCAACAGGAATGCACTTATTGGGCACTGGACATGCAATATACTTAATTTGCCTAAGCAGTGGCAGATTGCTCTCCACAATAGCTTCACAGGCCACACTCCCTCAGGGTCTTTGTACTTGCTGTTCCTTCAATTTGGAACAATTATCCCCCAGGCTCTTGAAAGGACTCTCTCCTGCTCATCAGTGAGATCTCTCAGCTCATGATCACTGTCTCAGAGGGGCCTTTAATCTTGCAATTATTCTAACAATGCACCCTTCCCAGGTTTTGTTTGTTTGTTGCAAGTTGATTCTGATTCATGGAGATCCCATATGTGCAGTGTACTATGTCATTTTTATTTGTTTGTTAAATCATAGCACTTTTCACAATTTTAAATTATTTGTATTTAATTATTTACTAAGTCCTCCAAAGGATAGGGAGGCCTGTCCTTATTCACTAGATATCTAGCATAGCCCTATGGTAGGCTATTAACAAAAATTATTAAATAAATGAATGCAATGATAATTATAAATAAATAAACAGTACTATAATACCGGTGGAGACCCTGAGTAACGCAAACATTAAGTGCTCACTACTAGCCGAAAGGTTGGCAGTTCAAACCCACTAAGAGGTACCTTGGGAGCTCTGGTACCATAGTGCCTAAGGCACTTGACTACTAACCAGAAGGCTGGCGGTTCAAACCCACCAGCCACTACTCGGAAGGAAGGTTGGGCAATCTACTTCCGTAGTGATACTGCCTCGGAAACCCAAGGAGGGGTCGTTATGAGTCAGGGCTGACTCAGTGGCAAACAACAACAACAAGAGGTACCTTGTGAGACAAGCCTAGTAATCTGCTTCCCAAAGTTCATAACTTTCAAAACCCTTCGGAGCATTTTCATTCTGCACACATCGGGTCGCAATGAGTCAGAATCAACTGGATGGCAACTAACAACAACAACAAAATTTTTTCAATCCGTTCCAAATTGTATGGTTAGGAAACTGGCAACGTAACAGATCAGAGAAGTAGGAAGGGCTTTTCAAATGGGATTGAAAGGGCAGATTGGAGGCGCTGGCCAACAGGCCTACCTGGACTCAGTTCAATTTCACCCTATTTTCACATTTCCAAGGAAGCACCTGTCGCCTGGCTGGCTGGTACAAACCCCAGTTTACCTACAGGGGGCACCCAGCCGCAATCTGGTGAGAATGAAAACTACATTTCCCAGCATCCCTCGCGCCGCCGACTGTCGACCCACGTGGAGCCCGTGAACGAAATGGCGGCGTCCCAGGAACGCGATTCTTCGACTGAAGCGTCCCAGCCGGCAGTGGAGGAGGAGGAAGAAGCTAAAACATTTAAAGACCTGGTGAGAATGGATGACTCTGGCTTCTGTTTGTACCGCCGGCCTCAGGTACAGGCAGTCTTCTTGCCTGAGATCCCGGCAGGTGGTGTGCAAAAGCAGTCGGGGCCTAATGTAGGCTTTCCCTGGAATTTCTGGAGCAAAGTTCCTTAGTCTCTGAGTTTGGGTATTGGGAGGGCTGCCAGGCTCTGAGGGTCCCCATTTGCCACTTAATTTTGGCAACGTTTGTGTTTCTCCAGAAGTTTTTACATGTGGCAAATCAATCTTTTGATAGCTTCGGTTTTGGAGTCAGATTAGTTAGGCTTGAATTCTGATAATCACTTACTGTTGTTGTTGTTGTTGTTGTTGTTAAGTGCCTTCGAGTCGGACCCGAATCACTTACTAGAGGCTAGTTAACGGTACCTCTGTGCCTCAATTTCCACAGCTGCAAGTTGGGGATAATTATAAGTACTCACAAAATTGTTGTGAGAATTAAGTGACATCGCACATGTAAAACTTTTGGCATTGCCCCTGGTGAGTACAAGGTATTGGGTAAGTCATGAGCCACTGTTTCATAGTATTCCTAGTTACAGAGCAGGCTCTGAGTAGGTGCGCAATAAATTTCTTTTGAATCAAAGTGAGGGATGTACGGGCCACCAGCAGGATGACTGTCATTTAAGTAGGAGAGAGAGGTGTGTATGGGGAGATGCTGTTCTTTGCTAAGTTGTGTTTTTCTGAATTTTAAGGGTGTGACAGATGTGTTGTGTGAAGCCTGTGATCAGTTGGGATGGAAGAAGCCCACCAAGATCCAGATTGAAGCTATTCCTTTGGCATTACAAGGTGGGCTGAAACTAAATATGTGGCTTGGTACAAGTTCAGCATAAAGTTATTCTTAATTAAATACTTAACATTTTTTAGATCTATTGCTTGCATCCACCACTTGTCTGTAAGTTTGTTGTACTGTGGTAGCTTAATTGCTTGCATAATTCAAGTGAAGTAAAAATATATATAAGTTTGTGGCGTATTGACTTTTGAAAAAAAATTAGTGTTTCTTCAATTTCTTTGAGCTTACTTCCTGTCTTTCTGACTGAAGGAATTTGTTTTGTCACAGATACCAATTTTAAGGAAGTATCGGATTAAGGGCAATCTACTTCCATAGTGATACTGCCTCGGAAACCCAAGGAGGGGTCCCAAGGAGGGGTCGCTGTGAGTCGGGTCTGACTCGATGGCACATAACAACAACAACAAAACAAGAAATTTATTAGAGATGATCAATAAGTGTAGATTTACATAAAGGTGCCTGGAACATATAAGTGTCTAGAGCTGTTGAGAGGTCTTGCTGTCAAGCAACTGTGTCACCTTTGCAGAAGAATGGTTAAAGGGCTGGTTGATAGCTTTGTTGTTATGTGCCATCAAGTTGGAGCCTACTCATAGTGACCCCTCCTTGGGTTTCTGAGGCAGTATCACTATGGAAGTAGATTGTCCAACCTTCCTTCCAAGGAGTGGCTGGTGGGTTTGAACCACCAGCCTTCTCGTTAGCAGTCAAGCGTCTTAGGCGCTATGCTACCAGAGCTCCTAAAGCTAGTGGGACTGAAAATAACAGGTTGAAGTTTACTAGGAGTAGAGGTAAAATCTTGAGGCCTAGTTGTTGTTGTTGTTATGTGGCTCAAGTCGGACCCGACTCATAGCGACCCCTCCTCGGGTTGTCGAGGCAGTATCACTACGGAAGTAGATTGCCCAACCTTCCTTCCGAGGAGTGGCCGGTGGGTGTGAACCACCAGCCTTCTGGTTAGTAGTCAAGTGCCTTAGGCACTACGCTACCAGAGCTCCTTGAGGCCTAGTAGAAGATGAAAATCATGGGAATACAGTTTTACACAAATTAAGGAAGGGAAAGTCTTTCAAGGAGGGAATACTAAACATTTTCAACTCATGTGGAGAACTAAGGAGGATAAGGACTGTTGTATAAAGGCCATTGGTAGGAAAGAAGTATCAGCAGTACTAGGGTTGCTTTCAAATAGTGAAAAAATTTCAGAGCATTTTATTTTTCCCTACTTGTCCTACAGCCGAGGTCACAAAAGGAATCAACATTAGGTATTGGTAATAATTCTAAAATTATTCCACTATTTTCAGTCTAAAGTTAATATTTGTAACAGGGGAAAATAGTATTTGATGTGGAGAGAAAATTCATTCTGATGAACAGTTTGCAGATGCTTCCTTTGAAACTATAGATTCTGGACTTAAGCACATGTTTCAGATAATGTAACAAAAGTTTTTTGCTTGCTTCTATTAATTAACTTTTACATTTTGAGTACTAATGAGAGTCTCAGTTTCTGCGAAGCTCTTGAGTCCTGGACATGTCTATTCTTAAATATAACAAATCTGAAAGTTAGCAGTTCTTATTTTCTTGGTGAGAAGAAGTAACCTGACCAGTCACATAAGTAATTATTGCTAGACCTAGAATTTGAATATAGACTTTCCTAGTTAAGAAACCTGTATTCTTGGCCCTTTATCGCACATGTTACCATGGAGAGGTCAAAATCTCTTAATGGTTTTGGAGGATGATTTCCTTCCCATCTGTTCCATTGTACTAAGTTTATGTCAATTTCAGAGATCTCTCCGAGTCCTTTAGGAGTTTTAAGTTTATTGAATAGCTGTCTCATACCAAGCACTTGTGTTAGGTGCTGGCAGTGTGGCAGGTGAATATGACAAAATGTATTGTGCTGTTGTGGAGCTTATGTGTTCTAGTGGATTCCACACAGATACTAACATTGAAAAGATTTAGGGGTTTTGAGAAGAAGAAAGGAGATGATTTAGAAAAATTTATCAGTTCCATAAACTGTGAAGGTTGCTCTGTGGGGAATCATTAAAAAAAAGAAAAAAAAAAAAAAAACACCCAAAAAGGAACAACTGAAAGCAGTGTAAATTTCAGCTGTTGGCAGTGAGCAACTTAAGCTCCTTTACTTTCTGACCCCTTAATTCATCAAATAGTTATTCATTGTCATCTTTGTATCCAAGGAGCTCTAGTGGCGATGTGATTAAAGTATTGGACTACTAAGCAAAAGATTGATGGTTCGAAACCTACTCGCTGTTCTGTGGGAGAAAGATGAGGCAGTCTGCTCCTGTCCAGATTTATAGCCTTGGAAACCCTCTGGGGCAGTTGTACTCTGTTTTATAGGGTCTCTATGAGTTGGAATTGCCTTGATGGTGGTGGTGAGTCTTTGTGCCCAGCATTGTGTCATGGTAGAAAATGTGGAAATAATGGGAGAGGATTTCTTTGGCATTAGGTATTTTCTTTTTCTTTTAGGTCAAGATATCATTGGGCTGGCAGAAACGGGCTCTGGGAAAACCGGGGCCTTTGCTTTGCCCATTTTGAATGCTCTGCTGGAGACGCCCCAGCGTTTGTTTGCCCTAGTTCTCACCCCTACTCGGGAGTTGGCCTTTCAGATCTCAGAACAATTTGAAGCCTTGGGGTCCTCTATTGGAGTACAAAGTGGTAAGTGTCTGGGAGGAAAGGAATCTTAGAGAGTGGAAGAATTAGGATAAGTTCTTGGATCTGAAGAGCTGATTTTAGCTTTGGGGATAGTTTTAGTTCTAAAGGAAGAATAAATTTCAAATGGAGATCTAGCATTGGCTTTAAAAGATGCTTAAGGGACAGGGGAAAAAAGTTAAGGATCTCTTTTTTATGTTGTTTTTATTTCTGTAGCCGTGATTGTAGGTGGAATTGATTCAATGTCCCAATCTCTGGCCCTGGCGAAAAAACCACATATAGTGATAGGTGAGTAATTGATAAAGGTAAGACATGCTGGCAATGATGAATTGGAGAAAAATCTATCAATGTTGGGTACAATGTATTTGTGTGGAAAGACTTTGAGGAACAGTTTTTTGTTAACTGCCTCAATTTTTAAATGGAGTAAGTAACCTTATTTCTTTTTGTTCTTGTTCTTAAACATTGCCTTTTCTCCAAAATCTTTCTGTGTAGCAACTCCTGGTCGACTGATTGACCATTTGGAAAATACAAAAGGTTTTAACTTAAGAGCTCTCAAATATTTGGTTATGGATGAAGCAGACCGAATATTGAACATGGATTTTGAGACAGAGGTGAGCTCTTAATTTCTTTCCTCTTCTTCGAGCATTGCAAATGTCTTGTTTCATAATTTGGTTCATTGCACACCTCTGTTCTGTGGAGCCCTGCATTAGTATCAGGTACTTTAAACATCCCTGATGCGTTTTCTTATCTTGATGCCCTTTAGCATTGCCAGCGCATCTGTAGAACATAGTCTGACAGAACTCACACACTTCAGAGATGAGAAGTATCATGATCAGATTTTCTTTTCCATGTAATTTGATTTAAAACTCTTCAAGGCATTTTTTTTTTTTTTTTAATTGTGATTTGGGTGAAGATTTACAGAGCAAATTCACTTTCCATACAGCAGTTCACGTACGCTTTGTCTCATGACATTGACCACAGTTTACCACAGCTCCCCTCTCTTCAATGCATTTTGAAATATCTTTATGTTCTTCAGTCACCAGTTGTTATAGCCCAAATATCATTAGTTGAATGATACTTATTCTGCCTTTTTTCTTAGATTAGCTCTATTCTACTAATTCAAATGATTCATTTCTCTGATGGGCTTTTTTTTTGGATAGCATCTGGTATGCTATCAAATAGTATATAGTAATCTACTATAGTATATAGTTGAATTGAATTGAATTTTTGAATGCTTGAGTTCCCACAGTGATGTATTTAATTCATAATTCTGTATCTCTTTCACTGTCTGTAGGAATTGCACGTGTCCAGTCTAAATGTTTATCTTAGGATTCTTTTCCTTTTTTTGTAACTTAGGTTGATAAGATCCTCAAAGTGATTCCTCGAGACAGAAAAACATTTCTCTTCTCTGCTACCATGACCAAGAAGGTAAAAGTTGCTGAGATTTCTGTTTTCTTCTTTATAAGAGTTGATAAGTAACAACAACAAATAACAATAACTACAGTGATAAATAAAACTAGAAAGAATATTTAGGAATTAGTGTACTATTCTAGATTTTTTTCTTCAGGTACAAAAACTTCAGCGAGCAGCTCTAAAGAATCCTGTGAAATGTGCAGTTTCCTCTAAATACCAGACAGTTGAGAAATTACAGCAGTATTATCTTTTTATTCCCTCTAAATTCAAGGTAAAGTATTTACTTTGCCCATGCCTGCCTTTCCCTCTCCTTCCTCGCTGGAGCTAAGGGCTGTGGTACAGACTGGAGTCTTTTCTGTTTGCTTTAGAA
This sequence comes from Orycteropus afer afer, assembly GCF_000298275.1. Lineage (NCBI taxonomy): Eukaryota > Metazoa > Chordata > Mammalia > Tubulidentata > Orycteropodidae > Orycteropus > Orycteropus afer. The sequence goes on along the minus strand of NW_006922075.1, from coordinate 148,694 downwards.
TGCGTGTTGTGCTTAGGCTTATTACTGATAAGCCAAACATTCTGGGAATTTACAATATATTAAATTGCAGTAAGGAAGTCATGATGTAATGATATAATTCCTCTCCAACCCCATCCTTGAGATAATTTTTCTTTTGTTTGATTGTTAGGAGGCCTACAGCTTTCTCTTAGGAAGGGAACTTTAGTTTTGTGTTTTGGTTTAAAGACGTTTCCTGGTGGCTGAGTACAGATCTTATGGTTGGCGTTAGGCTCTATGTGGAATGCATGATTCACAGAGATGGTAATGCTGGTTAAGAGATGTAGAGCTGGCAGCTAAGGCTCAAGATAACCAAGGATCAACTATAGGCTTTGTCTTTTATGTAGTTTATATCCCTAGGTCTCTAACCCTTTCTTCCAGATTCAATTACATATACCATTTTGGATTTGTAATTTAGGATACCTACCTGGTTTATATTCTGAATGAATTGGCTGGAAACTCCTTTATGATATTCTGCAGCACCTGTAACAATACTCAGAGAACAGCTTTGCTACTCCGAAATCTTGGATTCACTGCCATCCCCCTCCATGGACAAATGAGCCAGGTGAGGGTTCTTTGGCCTTACTAGCTGTGAACCAAGGAGCTCTGGTAGCGTAGTGCCAAAGGCACTTGACTGCTAACCAGAAGGCTGGCGGTTCAAACCCACCAGCCACTCCTTGGAAGGAAGGTTGGGCAATCTACTTCCGTAGTGATACCGCCTTTGAAACCCAAGGAGGGGTCGCTATGAGTCAGGTCCGACTCAGCGGCACATAACAACAACAACAGCTGTGAACCAGTGGCATGAGAAAGAGAAACTTTAAAGTAGTTGATTTGCATAGTAAGGACACATGGCATTAATGCCTGTTTCTGTAAATGTTCTCATTTTATGGGCTTTGAAGTGTTGGTCTGGGTAAATGGGTGCTTACTTTCCCCTTTCAGGATAGCAAGAAATTAAATCATTCCACAGGTAATTATCTGCTTTGTGAGCTGTTGAATTGATTTATTCAGCCTTAGGGTAACGGTGATTCTTTGGTCTCTAAAGAATTTAATAAGTTATTTCCCATTTATTTCTAGCACGTTACACAATCCTTATTTTACATTACTATTTTCTAGCCTTAGTGTTAAATATTTTTGTTGTTTCCATGTTTTTGTTTGACCCATGACACCCTAGTCTGCACTTAGTGGGGAAGGAAAAAATCTATTAAAAAAATTTCAGTCTCTTGGTTCTTGCGTTTAGTTGTTTATTTTGTATAGCACAGTCCTAGATACTAAGATTCCTTAGTCTTCCAAGATTAAAATTCTTCTGATTGCTTCTTTTTTTTCTTTTAATTGTTGTAATCATTTTTTCTTTGTCACATTAGACAAAGCGCCTGGGATCCCTTAACAAATTCAAGGCGAAAGCTCGTTCCATTCTTCTAGCAACTGATGTTGCAAGCCGAGGTTTAGATATTCCTCACGTAGATGTGGTAGTCAACTTTGACATTCCTACCCATTCCAAGGTGAGTCCTGCTGCTAACTTGACTTTCTGTTCCCAAAGCATATTCTTAATGGAATGTTTTCTGTCTGTCTTTAGTTAAAGCATAGTTTTTTGTTGTTCTTGTTCTTGATTAATTAAGTATCAAAAAATGGAACAGCTTTTAATTTATCCATCCCCATCATTTTGTACATGGCTGTGTTAATGTAACATTAATAACTGTGAATGTAGGTGGCCAAGAAGAATTGTGTGTTCATAGTAGGAAGGGCAGTTGCAGCTTATACTTATCTTTGTCATTTTCATTTCTTCAGAAATGACAGTTTATGGTGTATCTTAGGGTTTCTCAACTTCCAACACTGTTGACATTTTGGGCTGGAAGATTACTTGTTGTGGGATCTGTCCTGTGGGTTCTAGGATGTTTAGTAACATCCTTGGCCAGTATCCACTAGATGACAGTATCACCCCCTGTTCCTTCTCCCAGTTATGACAAGAAATGTCCCCAGACATTGCCTGTGTCTCCTTTTTAGTTGCTGATGAGTTGAATCTGAATTACTCTCAGTTGACAACAACTGGTATATCTCTTGGCTTTGTATTTCACTATTGTAGACAAGGAGCTGCTGTCTCATTTGATTTTCATAACAGCTTTGTGAGTTTGGATATCCTGGTTTTATAGAGAGATAGCAAGGTTCAGAGAGCCCATGTAACTTGCAGACATTCTTGTAGCTATAGATGGTAAAACCAGAGCTGTGACCCAGGTCTACCACTAGATTCAGTGCTCTTTTTCTCCATACATGTTGCTTCTAACCATGTAGCTATATATAGAGATTTGTCTTTCCATAAAAGAAAGGAAAAAATCAGGTGAATTTTGTGCTCTGAGGAGAATAAAAAAGAAATAGATACAGCTCAACAAATGGCCCACTTGTTTTCCCCATGTTCTGCATGAATCACTTTTATTTCAGAAGTTTGCAGTAAGACTTTACATACATTTTTTTTAGGTGTTTTCTGTATAAATCAAATTTGTGTGCCCTTTTTGTTTTAGGATTACATCCATCGAGTAGGTAGAACAGCTCGAGCTGGGCGCTCTGGAAAGTCTATCACGTTTGTCACACAGTAAGTAAGTCAACTGTAGGGGCAAACAGATACAGAGAAAAGAGAGTGAAACTTTGGAGCCAGACTGACTTTGAACCTTTTCTAACATTTACTGTACTACTCACTTAACCTCTCTGATGTCTGTTTTTTTAATTTGTAAAATAGAAATAATAATACCCACCTCTCAGGATGTTCATGAAGGTTAGAGATAATATATGTAAAAGGTTTAGAATTGTATCTGGCATAACAAATGGTAGTAGCTATTATATTCTTTCAACTGCTAGAGTTGGAGCAGTTACCTTTCACTCAACTTGGGAAGTTTTAAAATAATGATTTCAGATTAAAAAAAAAATTCTTTTTCATGTACCTAAGGTTTTTCTTTTTTGTTGTGGTTTGGGTAAAAGTTTACAGAGCAGAAGATCTGATGGGGGTCAATAAACAGGAGTATACTATAGACTGAGGATAGATTCAGTGGAGGCTAATCTTGCACAGATACCAGTGATACAAAATACCTGCAGTCCTTACAGAAACAATAGAAGACAGACACAGAGTAATCCCTCACAGACACTGTGGGAGAGAGAGCCAATAGATCTATCATCTCAGGACCATAGTACTGGGGGACACCAGAATCAATTGGCACAACAAAATACATAAAAGCCTTGTTCCTCATCCTACATTGGTGAGTAGCGACTAGGGTCTTAAAAGCTTTCAAGCGGCCATCTAAGATGCAGCTAATGGTCTCCTATTGTCGGAAGTGAAGAAGAGTGTAAAAAAAAAAAAGGCATTTGGAAGCAATCAGCCCTAGGACATGATGGCCCTTGGGACCAGAAGAACTAGATGGTGCCCAGCTACCAATGCCAACGACTCAGGAAAGGATCAAATCTGGAGATCCTGGGTAGAGTGGGAGGAAAACTGGAACAAAATCCAAAAACTCAATAATGACCAGAATAACTGGTTGGATGGAGTCTTGTGAGACCCCCAGTACTGTGGCCCTGGGATACATTCTGGGTCTGGAATAAAACTCACTCCCAGGGGCTGGCTGTCAGCCTAATAGTAAATAAGATATACACGCAGACCACTTAACCCAGTGTGATGTACCCACATACTCTGTGGAAATGCATCCCTTGGTGCAATCGACCATGGGGCATCAGAGGGGCAACATTTGCATGGAGGAAATGCAGGACAACAGGAATGCATAACTGTGAGGGACACGGGGGGCCGGGGGAGTTACTGGGCAGGGAGGGGAGGAAACTGGGTTAGGGTTAGGCATGGTAAATGGGTTGTTGTTATTTGCCATCGAGTCGGCCCTGACTCATAGCGACCCCTCCTTGGGTTTGGGTAGTAAAACTAAATGTACACATAATGTTGAATATAAAACAAACTCTGTAAACTTGCAACTAAAGCACAATAAAAGAAATTAAAAAAAAATAAAAAGTATTTATATCTGCAATAAATCTTACAGTTCACTTACAAGCATTATTTAAAAAAAAAGTTTATGGAGCAAATTAGTTTTCCATTCAACAATTCATACACCTTTTGTTTGTGACATTCATTGCAATCCCCACAATGTAACAGTACCCTTCCTACTTCCTCCCTATGTTTCCCTTTGCCCTTCTTTCCTATCCTTTCTTGCCTTCCTAGCTTTAACCCTGGCAAATGCCACCCTTTTGGTTTCGTATGGTTGACTGTTTTAATGAGCATGTTAATGTTGTTAATTGTTCACCTTATAAGCCTGTCTATCATTTGGCTGAACGTTGAGCCATGGGGATGGGTGACTACAGGCTGTAGTCTCGGGGCTTCCACCAGTCTCTATCAGACCAGTAAGCTTGATCTTTTTTATGATTTTGATCTATATTTTTCTCCCACTCTATCCAAGATCTCTCTTTCAAAGTGGCCAGCCGTGTTAGCCAGGCACCATCTAGTTCTGGTCTCAGAGTCATGGAGGCTGGCCATGGTTCACCTGGTCCATTAGTCTTTTAGACTAATTGTTTCTTTGTGTCTCTGGTTTTCTTCACTCTTCGTTGCTCTGGACAGAGAGAGACCAGTACTTGCACCTTACATGGTGTTTTAGTTCTCTAGTGTTGCTATAACAGAAATACCACAAGTAGATGGTTTTAGCAAACAGAAATTTATTCTTTTACAGTTTTGGAGGCGGGAAGTCTGAGTTCAGAGTGCTGGCTCTAGGAGAATACTCAGTCTCTTTGTCTCTTGTTCCTAGGAGGAACCCAGTGTAGGGACTCTGGGTTCAAAGGAGGTGCTCCACTCCTGGCTCCTCTTTCTTGATGGTTGTTGTTGTTGTTGTTATGTGCCGTCGAGTCGACCCCGACTCATAGTGACTCCTCCTTGGGTTTCTGAGGCAGTATCACTACGGAAGTAGGATTGCCCAACCTTCCTTCCGAGGAGTGGCTGGTGGGTTTGAACTGCCAGCCTTCTGGTTAGCAGTCAAGTGCCTTAGGCACTATGCTACCAGAGCTCCCTTCTTGATGGTAGTAGGTGTCATCTCCCCACCCCACCCCTCTTCTCCTTTTATTTGTTTTAAAATAAAAGGTCCTGTAGGCCACACCTCAGGGAAACACCCTTTACGTTAGATCAAGGCTGTGATGGGACAAAAGGTGTTGGAACCTACCCTTGATCTTAATCCTTTTATACCTGATAGGCTTATCACATCAGATCACATCATGGGGTATCAGTTCATATCTGCCATGTTACATCATTACATAACTTCTAACCACTGAGGATTATGGCCCAGCCAGTTTGACACAAAGACACAATTCAATCCATGACAGATGGCTGCTCACAAGCTTTTAAGACCCTAGTTGCTACTCATCAAAGTGGATCTAGAGCATTGTCTCTGTGGACAATGTTTTGCCAGTTAACTGGTGTCCTGAGACTATGGTCCTGAGCCCCTAGGCCCAGTGACTCATTCCTTCAAGGTGTTTGATTATGGCTAAGAAGTTTTGAAAACTTTGCCCTCTGTATGCTCTGCTATGTTTGTGGATGTATTATCAGTACATAGGAATGTGTATGTAGAAGAATCTTCTGTCAAATCTATATATATTTGTGTGTACCCAAGGCTTTTCTGTAAAGAATATGTTGAGTAATTTTTTTCTTTTTTTTAATGGGCCATGCATGGAAGATTGCATTTAACCAGTATTTAGAAAAGGAAAAATAAGTTTAATATTATTTAAAACTGTGACTCATATTGTATCATATCATTTAATATCATAGTTTGGGAATGAACAGGGTTAGCATTGCCAGTCAACCAAAGTCATGCCAATTTTCCTTCCTCAGGTATGATGTAGAACTCTTCCAGCGCATAGAACACTTAATTGGGAAGAAACTGCCCGTCTTTCCAACACAGGATGAAGAGGTTATGATGCTGACAGAACGTGTGACTGAAGCTCAAAGATTTGCCCGAATGGTATGCACGTTTCTTGCTTTCTTATCAACTTCTGTACAAATGATGTTAACTGTGGCAAACACATTATTATGTTAATTCTTATAATAAACTGCAGCAGCTGGGCATTATTCCAAACTTAAAGTGAGGAAACTGAGGCATAGAGATGGTAGGTGATTTGCTTTTAGACTATATAAGTAAATAGTTATGTCAGGATTTGGACTCATTGTGACCAAAGTAACCTCATTCTTAGCCACTGCTCATATATCATATGTCATACAAAAACAATTGGACTTGAGGTCAGACAGCCTACTTGTGAACTGTATGAATGTTGGTAATTTGCTTAACCTCTTCAATTTCATTTACTTACCTGTAAACTGAGAGTAATAATGGAAAAAAAAAAACAATCTAGTGCCATTGAGTTAGTTTCCACTCATAGCAACCTATAGGATAGAGTAGAACTACCCCATAAGGTTTCCAAGGCAGTGAATCTTTATGGAAGCAGACTGCCTCATCTTTCTCCCATGGAGTGGCTGGTGAGTTCAAACTACTGACCTTTTGATTAGCAGCCCAATGTTTTAACCAGAGCACCACCGGAGCTCCTTGGAAATAATATTTACTCTCCTCGGAAGGAAGGTTGGGCAGTCTACTTCCATAGAGATACCACCTCAGAAACCCAAGGAGGGGTCGCTATGAGTCAGATCTGAAAAAATCTGTTTCTTTTTGTCTTTTGGATACCTTACAAAATTAAGAGAACCAGATAGGCTAATATAAACTATATAGTTAGTTGTGCTGGTAGTAATAGTAGTGTAGTGGTGGTGAGCAGATTATAAAAGAAATTCATGGAAGTGCTGTCTGCCACCTGGAGTTCTAAGAGATTAAAAAAGTTGCCCATGGCATACTTTTTTGAGTAGCTGAGGTGCTATTTGTTTTTGTTATTTTACTTATAAAAATATTACATATATATTGGGAAAAAATTAAAAATACAGAAAGGATGAAAGTAGTAAATGAAAATAACATAAATCATCCCTCACAGAGAACCACTGATAATGTTTGGCTATTATTTTTCATTAATCATAATTAGATTTTAGCTATATAATCATGTATATGTATACATACATACATACATATGTATAGATACATGTGTATCTAGATAGATATATGATTTTTGTTCTGGTTACCTAGTGCCACTCTGACAAGAATATACCACAAATGGGATGGCTTGAACAAACAGGAGTGTATTCTCTTACAGTTTGGAGGCTTTAAGTCCGAGTTCAAACTGCCAGGCTCTAGGGGCTGGGTGAAAGCCCCTCAACCTTAGGCTTCAGCTCTGCCTCCTACTTCCAGCCCACTGAAGCTAGAGGCTTTTCTTCACTCAGGCAGCTGCTGGCTGCTGAGGCTGACAAGTGAAAAGGCACAGTCCTGATGTTACCAAACCACACGGCAGGCCATTGATTCAAGTCCACTGAAAGTCCCAGGATCGGCAGAGCATGGCAGGCTGCTGAACAACAGCAGAAGGTGTAGAGCTTCCCCACGTTGTAGGGATTGTGTGGGGGATGGGAGGGCTGGATGGAAAGCATACAACTGAGCTTCACAATTATGAATGGTCTTGTGCGCTAAGGGTTTTACACACAGAAAATATCTAGTAATTTTTGTTGAATAACAGTTTTATTAGAATGTGTCTGGATGCCAGAACCAAGGTGAAGAGTTCTAAAGAATTATGAGGATGGCTTATGTGGTGGTGATGTTTTTGTGTCAGCTTGGCTGGGCCTGGTTGAGTGGCTGGGCAGCTGGTGGTAGTTATTCCCCATGATGAGACTGGCAATCAACTCCATGGTGGGATCTACCCATGCAGGGTTCAAGCGTGCGATAAGCTAGACCATTCCCCAGAGTTTCTCCTTATATACAAGATGCAGACCACATTCCCTAGGTAGCTACTCAGCTGCTCACAGTAGATCCCCCCATGGAGTTGATTACCAGTCTCATCATGGGGAATACTATATCCAGCTGCCCAGCCATTCAATCAGGCCCAGCCAAGTTGACACAGAAAGTTAACTACCACAATTTTGTATCTAACTATATAATTAATATTTTTCTTTTTCAACAAATACAGTGCATGTGATTATTAATGACTGTAAAATACTTCATTATACATATGTAGCATGATTTACATTGATGAATGTTTATCGTTTGTCCAATTTCTCGCTATTTTAACCAGCACTCTGTTGAGCAACCTAGTATGTCCAGCCTTGCATACTTGTTTTTCCTTAGAATAAATTGCTAGAAGTAGAATTGTTGGGCCAAGGATATTTCGTTGTTATCGAGTGTAGTCAAGTCAGTTACAACTCATAGCGATCTTTTGTGACAGAGTAGAACTGCCTTTGGAGAGTTTTCATCACAGTGAGTTGAAATCCACTCATTGGCACCTAACAACAACAATAATCTTTATGGAGTCAGTTCACTAGATCTTTCTCCCACAGAGCTGCTGGGTGGGTTTGAAATGCCAACCCTTCAGTTAGCAGTCAAACATTTAACCATTTGTGCCAGGGTTCCTTGGGTCAAGCAGTATATATAACTAAGATTAGAAATTTATAGAAGATGGCAAATTAAACATCCTCTCCTGCCCCAGAAGTTGTAGTAATTCATAATATTAATGACAATATACGAATTTCCCCACACCTTGGTAATATAGGTAGTATTATTTTCTTAAATCTTTATCAATCTCTCAGTTGAAAAGGATTGCTTGTTTTAATTTTCATGTCTAATTACTAATAAGGTTAACATCTTTGTATATCGGGAGTTGGGTCTTATTATTTTGCTTATGGTAGGTATTAGGGAGTTGCTCTATGTTTGATCTTGAGGAGAGACTAGAATATATTATTACTCTCAGTGACAGTAATTCATTTTTAATGCCATCCTTTGTGTTTTCTTATAGGAGTTAAGGGAGCATGGAGAAAAGAAGAAACGCTCACGGGAGGATGTTGGGGACAATGATGATACGGAGGGTGCAATTGGTGTTAGGAACAAGGTGGCTGGAGGGAAAATGAAAAAACGGAAAGGCCGTTAGTCACTTTTGTAAAGACTTGAGTTTTGCTTTCTAGTCTGTAAAAGGGGATTGAAGAAAAGAACAAAACTTCCTCCAACAGAGTTCCTCAGACAAAAATCTGTCAGAATCATGCCCAGAATCTGCTCAGCTAATTCAGTCCTTGCTCCCCTTTCTATCTGTTGGAGTATCATTACTGCAGAGTACATTTTACAGTGGCTGATGTTCAGACTGTTCTTCAACCTTGGTCCCTTGCTCATGATAGGAGTTGGATGTGCTTTTCTGTCATTTCACACATTTTTCTATTTTTGGCTGCAAGCCAAGGACTAGGTTGATGGAGCAAGTGACCTGCAATTGTAAAGGAAAGATGATATATTTTATAGATATTCTTACATGGGTATATCTTAGTATATCTGTAAAATGGTGATATTTAAGTCTTCTCAATTTGTGCTTTATTACAGGTAATGTGAAATAATAAATTTACATATTAGTTTTAAAAGATTCAGACCTCTTGAGGACTCTGGTGTCAAAAGACTTCATAGATTTAAGTAAAATCTTGCCAGTAGGTAAGAAACTGATAGTGGCAGTTACATAATAAATTCACTGGTTGTCCTTAATTAAACATTATTTATGACTAAAAAAAATCAACAAAGTCCTGCTTAAAAGTTGTGTTTGTCTTGGGGGTGGAACAAAATCCATCGGTAAAATCGCAAAAGTCTTTCTAAATAAAATAAGTTCACTTCCCTGGTTCCTTGGGTTGAGCAGGTGGTTAGGAAGACTGGTTTATGCAGGTTCTTATTTCTAGGTGATTAGAGTAAAATCAGGATACTTCAGAAGTACAGGGTAATTCTGAGACCTGTCTCATCTGCTTGTCATCGGTGTCCATTTGCCACTGTCTTCTTTCTTTTGTCCCTATTTATTAGGTGATTGAATTCAGGTGTAGAGCTTCCCCACATTGTAGGGATTGTGTGGGGGATGGGAGGGCTGGATGGAAAGCAGACAACTTTGAGCTTCACAATTATGAATGGTCTTGTGCTCTAAGGGTTTTTACACACAGAAAATATCTAGTAATTTTTGTTGAATAACAGTTTTATTAGAATGTGTCTGGATGCCAGAACCAAGGTGAAGAGTTCCAAAGAATTATGAGGATGGCTTATGTGGTGGTGGTGTTTTTGTGTCAGCTTGGCTGGGCCTGGTTGAGTGGCTGGGCAGCTGGTGGTAGTTATTCCCCATGATGAGACTGGCAATCAACTCCATGGTGGGATCTACCACAAGCAGCTGAGTAGCTGCTTTGGGTATGTGATCTGCTTCCTGTATTTGAGGAGAAGCCTTGGGAATGATCTCTAGCCTATGGCATGCTTGGACCCTTCATGTAGCCTTGTCATTGCTCAGCAGTCTGCTCTGCTCTGCCGACCTTGGGACTTACAGTGGACTTAAGTTAATGGCCTGCCGTGTGGTGTGGTAACATTGGGACTGTGCCTTTTTACTTGTCAACCTTGGGGTTTCTCAGCCTCAGCAGCCAGCAGGTGTCTGAGTAAAGAAACGCCTCTAGCTCCAGTGGGCCAGGAGCAGGAGGCAGAGCTGGATTCCAAGGTTGAGGGGCTTTCACCCAGCCCCTAGAGCCTGGCACTTTGAACTTGGACTTAAAGCCTCCAAATTGTAAGAATAAATTCCTGTTGGGTTAAGGCCATTCCATTTGTGATCTATTTCTGCCAGAGTGGCACTAGGTAACCAGAACAGCTTATGATTGGGAATGATTTTGGGCAGAAGAGAAACTTCCCATGTACATATTAATGGTTGTGTTTCTTAGAGGCAAAGTTGTTGCTGTTTGTGTCAAGTCAGACCTGACTCATAGCGACCCCTCCTTGGGTTTCCAAGGCGGTATCACTACGGAAGTAGATTGCCCAACCTTCCTTCAGAGGAGTGGCTGGTGTGGGTTTGAACCGCCAGCCTTCTGGGTAGCAGTCAAGTGCCTTAGGCACTATGCTGCCAAAGCTCCTTAGAGGCAAAGTATCGGGTGAGAAGTGAGAAACAAATGGCAAGATTCTCTGTCAGAGTCAACTGTGACTGTTTGTGCAGAAAGATCTTCCTTAGTAGAGGAATGGGGTGCTTTCTACCACAGATGTTTCCTAAGGGGGTCCCTGTGGATAAGGCATTTGTAATTAATTGAAATTTAACACATGGCTTATTTTGGTGTTCAGTTTGGTCTGTATTTTGTTGTTGTTAATGCATTTAAGTGGAAAGAAGTGAGAAACAGAATAGAAGAAAAGAGGCAAATAGGTGATGGAGCCATGCTTTTCTGTGGCTTTTTGTTGGAGTTGTGTCTTCCATTGAGGCTAATTGTCCATTAACATTGTAATTTCCTAGTGAGACTCTCCATGGTGGTTTACGATAGCACCTCTGACTCTGAGCCAATGGATAATAGCAAATGGATGGTTGCTGTTTCAACTTGTATGGGACTTTTAGAAGCAAGCTGAACTTGAATTGGGGTATGACTTGTGGGGAAGGATAAGGAGAAGAGATTGGAATTAACCTGAAGAATATCTGAACTTTCTAAAACAGGCTGGGTATCTTTAACCTAAGGTCTGTTAACTCCTGAAGTATGTACATATTTTTTGGGGTGACTCTAAAAAGGCTAAAAATGGCTGCTTCAAAGCTTAACTCTTGCCTCTGAAGGATGTGCATAATTATGTTCTGCTGGAATGGGACACTGCCACGGACATGGTTTTAATAACCTTATTCTAGATAAGGAGCTCTGGTAGCATAGTGGATAAGGCATTTGGTTGCTAACCAGAAGGTTGGCACTTCAAACCCACTGGCTTCTCCATGGAAAGAAGATGAGGCAGTCTACTACCATAAAGATTTACAGTCTTGGAAATCAAACGGGGGTCACTGTGAGTCGGAATCAGTTTGATGGCAGTGAGTTTGGTTTTTTTGGAGAATGGGAAGATAGGACACTATGAAAGAAATGTGTCTTTAGGTATATTTGTAAGTCTAAACCATCAACCAGAGTCCCAAACAGAAGTAGATTGCATTGTGAAGGGTAGGAAGCCTCGAAATAAACGAAAGTAATCCACTAGCAAATGAGAAGGAAAGGCTGTGAGGATGTTCCGCTAATCTGGAGCTCTTCCTTGTGTTCCCTTCCCCAAGGCAAGGTTGTGGTGTCTTGCTTGCTGAAGGCCTTATTGAGATGTCTTTCTTGACTTTCTTGCTGTATTCTTTGGAGTTTAAGGTTATGTTGTGGAATAAAAGTGGTGGATAGAATTCAGTACAAAGAAAGTGAGAAAGAAAATTAAACAGTAGGATGGGCAGAAGTGTTGAAGTTTAAAATGATGTTCTCTTAAATGAAATGTAAGTTGACTTTACAGCCAAAGGTACGAAAGGCTCTAGAATTAGGAGTGGGGAAGGAGGTCTTAGCTTTCTCTAGTCCCTCCTTGGTATAATTCCTTAGTTCTGCTTGCTGATTTAAGAAGTTGAGAGCTTCAAAACAACTCTTCCTGTCAACAATTGCAAACCAACCAACTTAACTTTTAGGACTTAATAGTATCTTTTATTATAACAGTCACATAAACTCTGGCCTAGAGGCCTTTTCCCTTTATTTCTCATCTGAACTATAAGGCCATTGTATCCAGTTGAAAGAAAAGTGACTTCATGATACTGGTTAGCCTAGTTATACTCCCTCAGACTCTACAGAGCTTATAGTGAGAATGATAAAAACACGACACTACCTTCTGACGGTCTCCTAGGATCCTAGTGATAGGGTTTCCATCAGATAGGCTATTTCAGCTTTGCTTCAAGCGGGACTTGAATTCCAGAGAACCTGCAGAAATTATGTAAGGGCACTGAGAGGATCTAGACTGAGCTAGGTCATGATTATCCTCAGTCTCAAAAAAGCCAGAACTTGGCTGGCTTTAAGGCTATTTGTTCTACAAGCATTCACAGCCAGAGTGCTTTCCAGGTAGCTCCCTACTTGCAGATTTATCATGTGGCCTCCTAACTCAGAGGTTCTGCTCTAGGCCTCTTAAGATGGGAAATCTGGGACGCCCTGGAAATGAGACCAGAAAGAACTACAGACTATATAGTATTGGTTACAGAAAATGAAGAGATCCAGGTTGTCAAAAACAGCAACATATACCCCTAGGACTCGAATACAGAAATAGGGCATATACAAGAAATTCTGATGGACTGGTTATAAAGTGAAATCTAGTCTCAGGACAGATAATAAATCAGGGTTTTGAGTCACCCTTCTTTAGCTGGAATGATGAGAGATTCAAACCCTGGCACTAGAGATTCAAGGGTTACCCACACCCACATTCTTTTCCATGCCTCACCTGTCCCAGGTATGCACTAAAACTACATCTAAAAATAACTGCAGAAGCTTGAACTCTGGAAAGTAGCACTGAGCAGTCTCACCTACAATTGATAACTGCCAAGTAGAAGAGAGGAAGAAATGGACTCATGTAGAGACTGATCTTTAGGATGCAGACCTGGATGTTTGTTACATTCTTGAAGATTTTGTCTGCTAATAGCCCTCTCTACCTTTCCAAATACAAAGCCCTTTATTAACCTGCCCCTGCCATCTAGGGCCTAGAAGAAGCAGGAGCCATGGGGAATGCAACAGAGGGGGGTGGTGGGAGTATGTTAGTCAAGAGACCCTGTTGCTGTGTGACCTTGTGAAAGTTACTGAACCTCTTTGACTCTCAAATTTTCTCATTTGTAACATGGAAATAAGCATTTATCTTACCTTCCTCACAGAGGCTTGAACCAAATTTTCTTTTATCCTGTTCTCTCCCTCCCTTCCAGTGTCTGCCATATTCTAGCCAGTGCAAGGTGCTAGGAAGACAGCCATCCTCATTAGTTGCTGTAGAATTGATTTCAACTCATGGTGACCCTGTGTGTGTGTGTGTGTGTGTGTGGGGGGGGGTAGAACTGCTCTCTAGGGATTTCAAGGCTGTGAAGCTTGAGCCTGTCTCCTGAGGTGGGTTTGAACCACCAACCTTTGCCTGGTAGTAGAGCACTTAACCATTAGTAGATTGCCCAGGTCATATAGCTAGTAAATAAAAATTTGAGGCCAAATTTTATTCTAAAGCTTATGCTCTTTATATTATATACAGTGGTATATGTATATTTATTCAGTAAATATTTATTGAGTGAATGATAGAACCATCATTTGTAGTATTTTCTTCACAATGTGTTCCACATAATAAGTATTACACAAATGAATTTTCAGACTCCAATCATTTGCAAATTGGGAACTGCTAGATGAGAGAATATAACATTTTTGTTTTCACCACTAGATGGCAGCAGGAAGAAACAATCACTTCTGGATAGGCAACCGTTTTAATTCCAACGCCAAGCTGAATGATTAATAGTGGTGACAGACAGTGGCAGATTGAAAGGGCTCTTTGTGAATATTTGGTTCTCAGTGACTAAGGAGTGAGGGCCAGGTTGGGTATGAGAACTACTTACAGGTATTTGAAGGGTGTCAGCCTCTAAGAAGACCTACTGGTTTGACCCATGGGACTGGGAGAATGGAAATAAACTTAAAATTCACATAGTAAGAAAAATTAGAATACTACTGTTATCTCTATTTCACAGGCCCAGTTTTTATTACATTCTGTTCTAATGACAAACAGCTTTGTTTTTTTCCCCAGAATCTGCTTTTCCCTGTTGGGATTTTGATAAAGTCACTTGCCCTCAGTCTTATGCTCTCTTCTAAGCCCTACCCCAGTCTGTAACCAATGAAAACTGGTATTTTCCCCTCTGCTTACCCAAATACATATTGTTTGTGTTTATCAATGTAAATTGCACTAAGCCAGTAAACTCCTATTGAATTTCTCTCATTGTTTATTTCTCTAATAAACTTTTGTCCACAGTTCTTACTTTCTCCTCCATGAAATAAGCTAAGTGCTGGTTAGGTGGTGAGCCACTCATTCATTCATTTTACTCTAAAGATGTGTCCTTTGACTCAAAGTGATGGAAGATTGTCCTGAATCCAAAAGGGCAGTAGGGCATGATAGAAAATACTGGACTAACTCCACTCCCACTGACTTGTCTATTGGCTTCCCCCCCGAGACATTCCTTTGGGGAAGGATTTCACAGGTAACAGCTGTTAAGTATGTAACATCTTAGAAGCTTTCTACCCCAAGCTGTTAAATTCAGTACCGAACTGAACATCCATGTTTTGTGAGATCAAGTTGTTATGTGCTGTTGAGTTGTCTCCAAGTCATAGTGACCTTATATGCAACAGAACGAAACACTGCCTGGTCCTGTGCCAGCCCACAATCCCTACTATACCTGAGCCCATTGCTGCAGCCACCATGTCAATCCATCTTGTTGAGGTCCTTCCCCTCTTTCATTGGCCCTCCACTTTACCAAGTGTGACATCCTTCTCCTGAGAATGGTCCCTTCTGACAACATGATCAAAGTAGGTAAGACAAAGTCTGGCCATTCTTGCTTCCAGGGAGCATTCTGGCTGCATTTCTTCCAGGACAGATTTGTTAGTTCGTTTAGCAGTCCATGGTACTTTCAACATTATTTGCCCACACCACAACTCAAAAGTATCAACTCTTCTTAGGTCTTCCTTATTCATTGTTTAGCTCTCACATGCATATGAGGCAATTGGAAATAATGTGGCTTGGGTTAGGTGCATCTTAGTCTTCAAGGAGATATCTTTGCTCGTCAGTACTGGAGAAGAGGTGTTTTGCAACAGATCTGCCCAATGCAATACGTCTTTTGATGTCTTGACTGCTGCTTGCATTGGCATTGATCGTAGAACCAAGTAATATGAAGTCTTTGACAACTTTAGTCTTTTCTCCATCGTGATGCTGCTTATTGGTCCAGTAGTGAGGATTTTTATTTTCTTTATATTGAAGGAGCTCTGGTAGCATAGTTGCCTAAGACATTTGACTGCTAACCAGAAGGCTGGCGGTTCAAACCCACCAGCCACTCCTCGGAAGGAAGGTTGGGCAATCTACTTCCGTAGTGATGCCACCTCGGAAACCCAAGGAGGGGTTGCTATGAGTTGGGTCCGACTCGATAGCACATAACAACAACAACAATAATATATTGAGGTGTAATCCATACACCAGACTGTAGTCTCTAATCTTCATCAGTAAGTGCTCCAAATCATCCTCACTTTGAGCAAGCAAAGTTGTGTTGTTTGTGTACCTCAGGTTGTTAATGAATCTTTTTCCAGTTCTGATGCCATGTTCTTCGTGTATTCCAGCTTCTTGGATTACTTGTTCAGCAGACAGATTGAATAAGTATGGTGAAAGGATACAACCCTGATACACTCCCTGATTTTAAACCATGCAGTATCCTCTTGTTCTGTTCGAATGACAATCTCCTGGTCTATGTACAGATTCCTCATGAGTACAATTAAGAATGGGATTCCCATTCTTCTCAATGTTATTCAGTTTATGATCCACAGAATTGAATGCCTTTGCATAATCAATAAAACACAAGTAAACATCTTTCTGGTATACTTTGCTTTGAGCCAAGATCAATCTGACATCAGCTATGATATCCCTTGTTCGACATCTCCTTTTGAATCCAGCTTGCATTTCTGGAAGTTCTCTGTCAACATACTGCTGCAACCATTTTTGAGTTATCTTGAGTAAGATTTTACTTGCGTGTGATATCAATGATATTGTTCACTGATTTCCACATTCTGTGGGATCACTTTTCTTTGGAATGGGTATAAATATGGATGTCTTCGAGTCAGTTGGCCAAGTAACTGTCTTCCAAATCTTTTGGCATAGCCAAGTGAGTGCCTCCAGTGCAGCATCTGTTGAAACATCTCAGTGGGTATTCCATCAATTCCTGGAGCCTTGTTCTTCGCCAATTCCTTTAGTGCAGCTTTGACTTCTTCTTTCAGTACCATTGGTTCTTGATCATATGCCACCTCCTGAAATGAATGATCATCTACCAGTTCTTTTTGGTATAGTGACTCTATGAATTCCTTCCATCTTCTTCTTTTTTTTCTTTTTTTATTGTGATTTGGGTGAAAATTTACAGAGCAAATTCACTTCCCATATAGCAGTTCACATACACTTTGGCCCATGACATTGACCACAACTTACCACAATGCAACATCTCCCCTCATACTTCCTCCTGATAGTTACCTCTTCCCTGTGTCCATCCCTCCATGCACACCTGCCCCCTGAGCTGTCTCCCTGTGCATAAGCAGCCCTTCTTTCTCCCATGATTGTTCTCTCCAAGGAGTGTATCCACCTAAGGTAAATGTTG
>NW_006922075.1:114603-115611 GCF_000298275.1 Orycteropus afer afer | reverse complement strand
CTGACATCCATTTTGGTCTTTTCTTCCTTTTCTTTTTAATGACCTTTTGCTTTCTTCATGGATGATGTTCTTGATGTCATCCCACAATTCCTCTGCTTTTTTGTCATTGGTGTTCAATGCATCAAATCTATTCTTTAGATGGTCTCTAAATTCAGGAGGGAGGGATATTATCAAGGTCCTATTTTGGCTCTTGTGGACTTCTTTTCATTGTCTTGATCTTCAACTTGAATTTGTATATGAGCAGTTGATTGTCTATTCCACAATCAGCTCTTGTTCTTGTTTTGGCCGAAGATATTGAACTTCTCTATCATCTCCTGCTACAGATGTAGTCAGTCTAATTCCTGTGTATTCCATATGGTGAAGTCCACGTGTATAGTTGTCGCTCATGTTGTTGAAAACAGGTATTTGCAATGAATAAGTCATTGGTCTTGCAAAATTCTATCATGTGATCTCCAGTGTCATTTCTGTCACCAAAGCCATATTTTCCAACTACTGGCGATTGTTCTTTGTTTCCAACTTTCACATTCCAATCACCAGTAATAATCAATACATCTTGATTGTATGTTTGGTCAATTTCATACTGCAGAAGTTGGTAAAAATCTTCAATTTCCTCATAT
Organism: Orycteropus afer afer; assembly: GCF_000298275.1. Classification (NCBI taxonomy): domain Eukaryota; kingdom Metazoa; phylum Chordata; class Mammalia; order Tubulidentata; family Orycteropodidae; genus Orycteropus; species Orycteropus afer. The sequence goes on along the minus strand of NW_006922075.1, from coordinate 114,994 downwards.
TTGGCTTTGGTGGTTAGTGTGTATATTTCAATAATAGTAGTATTAACTGGTTTTCCTCATAGGCATATGGATATTATCCTATCACTGGCAGCATTGTACTTCAGGACAGATCTTGATACATTCTTTGTGATGATGAATGCCAGGCCATTCCTCTTCAATTTGTCATTCCTGGTGTAGTAGATCATATAATTGTCTGGTTCAAAATAGCCAAAACCAGTCCATTTCAGCTCACTAAAGCCTAGGATATTGATCTTTATGCATTCCATTTCATTTTTGGCAGCTTCCAATTTTCATAGATTCATACTTTGTACATTCCATGTTCTGATTATTAATGAATGTTTGCAGCTGTTTCTTCTCATCTTGAGATGTACCACGTCAGCAAATGGAAGTC
>NW_006922075.1:110914-113908 GCF_000298275.1 Orycteropus afer afer | reverse complement strand
GCCCAGCCAAGTTGACACACAAACATAACCATCACAGTGCTTTACATATATTATCTCCTTTATGGGCGGTAAATATCAGGGATGGCCATTTCTTGAGGAAGCTAAGGAATAGAAAAGCATGTGATATTTAGAAATGACGACCTGGCCATTCTTTATTCTATACCTTCCATGATTTCCTAAATTCATATAAAGGTGTTCAAAAATCTTCCAGGTTGCCCTTACGTTGACAGAATGGAGAGATTTGTGTCAAGTAGTTAACTTGGGGCTCCTGTTTCCATTTCGTTGACTTTGGTGGAACACAGAGACCTGGAGGTGGGGAGGACATGGGAAAGATGCTCCTTCCCTCCGTAGTTTTGTTTTTTCACCAAATCTGTAGATAATGAATCAATCTTCACTTTTGGACTCTCATAATATTCACATGAAACCCATAAAATCAGAAGTTTACGGTTGAGAAGATCTTAGAGGTCAGCCAGACTGTGTTCAATTTTTCATGAGAATACTTAAAGGAAGTATATGTGTGTTTATTAGTTTGTATACATTTTATAATATGTAAGCTTACGTATGCTTTATAATGTGCCCACACGTTTGCATAGTATTTAAGGAGAGACACTACAGAAGATTCCTATTCTTCAAAAAAAATTTCTAATGGAATTCTGTTCATAATACCTGCCTAAAAAGAAAAAAAAGTCTGCTTTCAGCATGAACTTCTTGAAGAGAAAACTCTCTTTTTTGAGAAGGGTATGGGGAGATTTGGGGGGACAAAGATGTGTTTTAGATTATCTTGGTTAGCCTACATAGTTTTCCTCAGGGCTAATTCAGGAGGAGTATGGTAGATAAGTGACATTTTGAACCTCACCTCTTCTAGCATCTTTGTCCAAGTGGACACAAATTAATGTGTGATCAATAAGGGCAGCCTTGAAGGAGACAAAAAGTTCCACAAGTACAAGGGTCAGGCTGAAAAGGCCTATGGGAAATGAGAGAAAAGCAGTTTACCTCTCTGTTGATCCTCTGGGTGGGGAGGAGAGGGAAGAAGTGCTTCATGTTAAAATTTATAGCCTGTATATAACCAGAGTTTTTTAATACTTGGGGTATAGTCATTTCCTGTCCCTTCTTCACTCTCCAGACTCCCTGAGTCACTCACTGCCAGTGGCTGGTAGCCAGGGCTCATTTCTACGCCCTGTGGCCTGGAGGAGTGATTTGTAAGGTCCTAGAGGAGTGCAAGACCCTCTGTTGGGGAGCCTGAGAAAAATTCTATAACTTATGTTTCTTTTGGGAGCTCTGGTAGCATAGTGCCTAAGGCACTTGACTGCTAACCAAAAGGCTGGTGGTTCAAACCCACCAGCCACTCCTCGGAAGGAAGATGGGGCAATCTATTTCTGCAGTGATGTTGTTGTTGTTGTTATGTGCCGTAGAGTCGAACCCGACTCATAGCGACCCCTCCTTGGGTTTCTGAAGCAGTATCACTACGGAAGTAGATTGCCCCATCTTCCTTCCCAGGAGTGGCAGTGATACTGCCTTGGAAACCCAAGGAGGGGTCCCTATGAGTCCGGTCCAACTCGACGGCACATAACAACAACAGCAACATGTTTCTTTTAAACCCATCCTTTTCTAAATTCTATTTTTGTGTGTGTTTTAGAATATCATTACTGTCATGATAACTGTATAAATAAATAATATATGCCTAATGGGATGTGTTAAAAATGCTATGTTGAATAGAGGTATACTATGAAAAGTCTACAGACCTAGGGAATTATTCTGACAGCAGTCCATTAAGAGAATTATTTTATGTGTCATTCTGAAATGAATTTTCAAACAAAACTCTGTTGCAGACTTACGTTTTTCAAATCACAGGTTATTAGAATTGAGTGGGACCTCCAAAATCTGGTTTCAAACCAGGCATTTTTCCTCAGTTTCCTGAGAGTTCACAGTAGGTTTGTGAGCTACTTCCAGTATTTCCAGTGCCTAATAGAAATCTTAACTTACCCGGAATAAGACTGCACAGGCCAACTTGAAGATCAAGTGCTTTATGTTGGTTAGAGATAGTTCAGAGTTGTCCTTTCTTTCTGATCAGAAGATGTGGTTAGTAATTATGTGTACATAACATTTCAGAAGTTTACTCTTTTTTCCCTCTATCTAATGGCAATAGCACTAAAATTTTTAGGAGGGGAATGGAAGAAAAGGAACGAAAATAAAGAACCCTTATTAGTCAACAGGGTATCTTAGACTCCTTTTACATTGTGCTGAGACCTGGAATCAGTGCTTCTTTGAGTACGAAATGGTATTTAGAGACCACAATCTGAGCCCAAGGGCACTCATTTCTTTCTTTCTTTTTTGCTTTTTATTTATTTCTAATGCATTTTATTGAAATATAATTTATGTACAGTGTATACAAAACTCAGGTAACATGGGTCAATGCATATATATATATTTTTTTTGCAGTGTTCCCTCTCCTCCCCTCCCACCCCTGGTAACCAACAAAGAAAGTTTCCATCCATATACAAACCTTTCCTTGATCCTCCACAACAATGAACTAATACTATGTTTGTCCTTCTGTGATTGACTTATTTCACTCAGCATAATGTCCTCCATGTTCATCCATATTATGCAGTGTTTTGCAGACTCTACATTATTCTTTAGTGCTGCACAGCATTCCATTATGTGTATGTACCATAGTTTGGTCATCTACTCTTCTGCTATAAATCTTGGAGATAAGTCCCTTGCCAGATATGTAATTATCGCCAAATATGAATTTGTTGCTGTATTTTTGTTATGTGCTTTCCTGTGGTGTAGATTTCTTTGTTCCATATAATTTCTATGCTGAGCTCGTTTTGTTTATGAATCTTGTTATCACTTCCTTCATTGCTATTGTTTTAGTATTTGCTGAATATTTATGCTGGTCCTCTTTTTTGATGTGAAGGTTTATCGTTTTTCTTTGAGGTTACCCTGTGATTTATAGTTTTCTTCCCAAGTTTAGACCAGTATGTTCTATCTTGT
>NW_006922075.1:107814-108989 GCF_000298275.1 Orycteropus afer afer | reverse complement strand
AAAATCTTAATTCAGAATGACCCTTAACATAACCACTTAATTAGCCACTTAATTAGCTTTATCTTCTAATGTATCTGGTTCAGAACAGGGGTATAAGAATTATAAATATAAGAATTCCTTAAAGCAGAACAGGGAACATCAATAAAGAAAAAACAACAACAAAAAATATCTCCACTCCTTGAGACCTCTGGAAAGTTTCTAGGTAGATTGCTTGCTTATATTGCACTAAGATAACAAAATGTGTATGTGTGTATATATATAAAATTATTATATATGACAATATAGTGTTAGAGATCAAAGGAAATAATATCATTAGGTGAGTTCCAGTTGAGATATGTCAAGGACAATTATTCTTGGATTAGTTAGTTAATTCATTCAGAGTGCCTACTATGTGCCATGCACTGTGCTAACCATGAAGGTTACAGTCTTTTGGCTGCTAAACACTGAATTAGTTGCAGGGCTGCCTTAACCTTGTACATGTTATCTCTCCTTTGGTCATTATGTCAGCATTTAAGGGTAGTCACTCAGTTCTGTATTTCTGGTAAAATTATCACCTCCATCCATGCCCTAATTCGGCTGCCTCACCATCTTGAACAACGCCAAGACACCAATCGTCACTAGGAGACTACAATTCAAAATGATTAACTATTTTCTCCTTAGAGAATTGCAATTAATCCCGTCCTTCCTTAAAGTCTTTTTTCTTTTTTATTGTGATTTGGCTGAAAATTTACAGAGCAAATACAGTTTCCATAGAGCAGTTCACATACACTTTGTCTCATGACATTGACTACAATTTACCACAATGCAACAGCTCCCCTCCCACTTCCTCCTGATAGTTACCTCTTCCCTGTATCTGTCCCTCCATGCATTCCTGCCCCCTGAGCTGTCTCCCTGTGCATAAACAGCCCTTCTTTCTCCCATGATTGTTCTCTCCAGGGAGCGTATCTACCTGAGGTAAATGTTCAACTCCTATGCCTCTTTTGTTTGGCTGCCTTCCTTAAATTCTTGTTTACTTTAGCCATGCTACCGGAAGTGCAAGCAAGAACAGAACAGAGTATATGGTATGCTTTGCTGTCATTGTGTAGAAAAGAGGATTTCTGTGTGTATGTTGTGTCCAGCTGTTGAGTCAATTTTGACTTACAGTAACCCTATAGGACCAAATAGGACTGCCCTAT
>NW_006922075.1:95595-107587 GCF_000298275.1 Orycteropus afer afer | reverse complement strand
AACAACAACAACAACATAGGGTTTCCAAGGCTGTAAATCTTTTAAGAAACAGACTGCCACATCTTTCTCCTGTGGAGCAGCTGGTGCATTCGAACTGCCAGCCTTAATGGTTAGCATCCAAGTGTGTTAACCACTTAACCACTGTGCCACCAGGGCTTATTTTATATATATATTTGAAATTTAAAAAGTCTCTCTGAAGGAATACCCAAGAAACAGGTGGTGTTGGTACCTCCAGAGTGAGAATCCAAGGGAGAGTGCTTGGGGAACTGAGAGAGGGACAGTCTTTACTTAAACTTTTGAATTTTGAATGATCTAAAACTTTATTAAAAAATAAGACAAAAATAAATATAAAAATAATTTGTTGAATAAATATTCTCACGTACTGTGCTAGGGACTGTGTGGTTACTCATAGTCTCTACTCTTAAGGGAACACAATTGAGTGAAAGAGAAGAATACAGTTTACTATAATGTAAGTGATGTAATTAAAATTCTCTATAAAAGAGAAAAAACTATGGAAGCCTACTTCTCACAAATGGCTTATTGTTTAGTTATGTGACCCATTTCTTAAAGGCTTGGGACATTTAAATCTTTGTCTGTTAGCAGATTCAGAATCCTAGCCTCATTCTGGCTTTGTTCTAGATACCTCACCCACCCCACCATGGTCTCCCATCCTACTCTACCTATACCCTTTCTGATCTGGGAATAATTCAGAATTAAATTAAAAAAAAAAGTATTTAATTTTTTAGTGAGATATAATTTATGTACCATAAAATTCACCTATTTTAATTGATCAGTATTAAAGAATTTGTGCAACTATCCCCCATACTCCAGTTTTAGAACACTTCCATCACCCCTAAAAGTTCCTTTGTTACCATTTGCTTTCTGTCCCTTTTTGCCTTTTTTTTTTTTTTTTTTTAAGAGGAAAAAGAATCATGAATTTGTATGGATATTTGCAACTCATGTCTTCTGCTAGGCAGAAGTTGCTTTTGCCACACCTTGTAAGTCAGACAGATTTGGTTGGTGTTGAAGCTGAACCTGGGATTTGCCGCCATGTTAAATGGCGTGTGACCCTCCCACTTTCCTTTGTAAGAGTTAGCTCAGTTGATGCTAATAATACTCATTTATCTCCTCCACCTCTCTTGTCAGTTCAGTTGAGTGGCTTGGCTCAATTTCCTTTTCTTCTCTTGACTTTGAAAAAAATGAGGAACTACCCTGCAAGTGAGAAGCCAAAATAAATACAGTGATACCACATTAAGGTTTTCTAATTTATCTTTCATAATGTGCCAAAATGCACAAAGTATTGTACAAAGCATAGTACTTGTTACAGAGGGTGCAGTGGGAACAGAGAGGCCATGAAAATCCAGGGAAATGTATGGCACAGAGCCCTGTCTGACCTCATTCCAACAATTGTGATGAGGTTAATATCGTGGTGAAGATAACTAGTCTAGCTCCTCTACACTATTTCTGATGGGTCCCTTCTTTTCATCACCCCTCATTTTTTGAACAAGGAAAAAGCAAGAGAAGAATTCAAGTGCTGTGCCTTAAACTCCTAGCTACTTGGAGGTAGAGCTGGAACAGAGGACAAACTTGCTTGATCTGAGCAGAATGTTGTCTGTGGCTCAGGCCCTGATGCAGAGATATTGGGAAATAATAGGAAAGGAGCTCTGGTAGCGTAATGCCTAAGGCACTTGACTGCTAACCAGAAGGCTGGTGGTTCAAACCCACCAGCCACTCCTCGAAAGGAAGGTCGGGCAATCTACTTCCATAGTGATACTACCTCGGAAACCCAAGGAGGGGTCGTTATGAGTTGGGTCTGACTCGATGGCACATAACAGGCTAAGAGTTAGCCTACTCAGACCTAAGAGTGATGGCAGAAATCAAACATCTTCTATATGACTTTGATGATATTGCTGTGTTCCTGGTCACACTGGGCATTTAAGCTCTTTCTACTGCTATGTCTTTCCTCACTATGCAATGGGAGCAATAATAGTAACACCTTCATAAACTGATTGTGTGGATTAAATAATTTATGCATGAATAGTAGACACTCAATAAATGTTAACTGATGATGATGATGATGATAATTTCTGGCATCCGTTCTTTAAATCATTCAACCAAAGTTCAATGTTCATTTGTTGTTGTTGTTGTTATTTGCCATGATCAGAACAAAATTCCCTGCTCTTACCCTTTTCATCCATTCACATTATTCTCCCATTTCCCTATGTTCCCCCTTCATTCAAAGTAAGTGAATAGATATGTAGCTCAAACTGAAGAACTAATCAATCAACAACTACCTACATCAGCAGTATGCTAGATGCTGAAAGATCTAATAGTTTATGTCTTTAAGGAATTACAGTCTTTATTGGAGAATTAAAATTAAAGAACAACTCAAGAAAATTAATTAATGTGAACAACTGATTTTATGGCATAAATTATTAAAGAATAAATCATAATGCTTAAGATGTGATAATAAAATAACAGTAGCTAATATTTCTGAGTCCATGCTATGTATCAGATGCTTTGCTAAGTGTTCTATATGCATGATTCATGTAACTTAATTTGCACAAAAACTTTCTAGGTAGATACTATTAGTATCCTGCTTTTCAGAAGAAGCTGAAGCTTAGACAAGGTAAGTAGCTTGCCCAAGGTCACACAGCTGATAAATCCACAAAGGAGGGACACATTGTAGAGTAACTAGAGTTCAGAGGAGTCAGGTGTTAATCAGCCTCAGTAGCTATTTGCCACCAATTCTGGTCTTTGGTTTCCAGAATTCTCCACTAGATGAAACAAACCTTGTCTTGTTACCTCCCTTCAGAGACCAACCAACCAACCAAATAATGAACCAACCAACCCACCCTCAGTGTCCTCTCATTTCTCTTAGAAGAAATGACAAAGGCAAAGCCCCTTAGCATGGTCTATAAGTCCCTGAATAACTCCACTGACCTCTCCAGCTCCTCTCTCACCTGCCCTTACCTGCCCCACCTCCCCCACCCCAACCTTATTTCAGTCCCTAAGCCTTTGCATGGGAGCTCTGGTAGCATAGTGCCAAGGCACTTGACTGCTAACAGGAGGCTGGCGGTTCAAACCCACCAGCCACTCCTCGGAAGGAAGGTTGGGCAATCCTACTTCTGTAGTGATAACTGCCTGGGAAACCCAAGGAGGGGTCACTAGGAGTCGGGGCGGACTCGATGGCAAACAACAACAAGCCTTTGCATATGCTGTTTTTTCTACCTGCTTTGTTCTTTTGTCCTTTCACCTAGCAACTTCTACTCATCCTTCAGGGCCCAGCTCAATCATACTTTTCTTGAAAGAAGCCTTGCCTAACTAATAGATCAAATCCTCGTTAGAGGCTCTCATTGTGTGCTGAATCTCTACTCAGTAACACTTGTTGAAGTAGTATATTTGATTGATCATTTCTTTCACTAAACTATAAGCCCCATGAGGGGTAAGACTGAATCTGTTTTCACTCATTATTTTCAGTGCCAAGCACAATGTTGTGTGCTGCCTTGATTTCAATTCATAGCAATCCTGTCTGACAGTGGAACTGCCCCATAGGGCTTTCTAGGCTGTGATCTTTATAGGGACAGTTTGCCGCATCTTTCTCCTGTGGAGCCACTGGGTGGGTTCGAACCTGTAACTTTTCGGTTACAATACATAATAGACACTCAATATATGTTTGTGGAATGAATTGAAGAATAAGTAAGGAAGGATCTAGAGAAAATCTAGGACATGAAGGGGGATTAAAGATAGGAAAGGTGAGGGAAAGCATTCAAGGTAGGAGAACTAATGAAGCAATATACAAGCGATTTTTTAATTTAAATGAGCTAAAAACAAAACCCAGAAGTAGAAGTCTATAGAACCATAGAAATAGTGTCAATACCTTTTGGATTTGGCTAGCCTTTCCCACACTTTTGAAGTTGTATTCATTGCTAATATCATCTCAAATATAGACAACACTCCTAAATTATGCCTTTGCTCAGGATTGCACAAATCCTCTCCCTACCACTTCTGAAATGTATGGACAACTTCTCAATCAAAACATAGAGACTGGTTTTAGAAATGGTGACCTCCACTTTTCCTATTTATTAGTCAGTCCTTGGTGGTGAGTAGGTGTTGCTCATGGCATATTCATGCTCAAAGGAGAGGACAAGTTGGGGCTCTGTAGCAGGTATAATTGCATTCCTTAAAAAAGCATATGTTCAAGTTCTAACATCTGGTCTCTGTGAATGTGATTTTATTTATTTTGTTTTTGCAGTGTCCCCTCCCCTCTCCTCCTATCCCTGGTAACCAAAAAGAAAGTTTCCTCCCATATATAAAACTTTCCTTGATTTTTTATAAAAATGAACTAATGCAGTATTTGTCCTTCTGTGATTGACTTATTTCACTCAGCACAATGTCCTGCAAGTTCATCTATGTTATGTGGTGTTTTGCAGATTCTACATTATTCTTTAGGGTTGCATAGCATTCCATGTGTGTATGTACCATAGTTTGGTTATCCATGCCTCAGTTGATGGGCACTTAGGTTGTTTCCATCTTTTGGCTATTGTAAACAGTGCTGTGATGAACATGGGTGTGTATATATCTGTTCTTGTCATGGCTCTCACTTCTTTAGGGTATATACCTAGTAATGGAATGGCTGGGTCAAATGGTATTTCTAGTTGTAACTATTGAAGGAATTGCCATACTGCTTTCCATAATGGTTGTACCATTTTACAGTCCCACTACCAGTGTATGAGAGTCCCAATCTCTCCACAATCTTGCCAGCATTTGTTATTTTCTGTCTTGTTGACCTTTGCTACTAGCAGCACCATTTGTTAAAGAGACCATCTCTTCCCCATTTAATGGATTTCAGCACTTTGTCAAAAATCAGCTGACCTTAGGTCGATGGATCTATTTCTGGGTTCTCAATTCTTTTGGTCCTTGTGATTTTATTTGGAAATAGGGTCTTTGCAGATGTAATCAAGATGAGGCCATATGGTATTAGGATCAACCCTAATCCAACAACTGATGTCCTTATAAGAAGAGGAAAACTTGGACACAGAAACAGAAGACATCAGTGGAGAATACCATGTGATGACGGAGGCAGAGGTGGGAGTGATACAGTGTACAAGCCAAGGAATGCCAGAAGTTGCTAGCAACCACCAGAAGGTAGGAAGAGGCAAGGAACTACTCTCCCTTAGAGCATGGTCCTGCTAATACCTTAATTTCAGACTTCTAACTTCCGGAACTGAGAGAGAATAAATTTCTGTTGCTTTAAGCCATCTGAGCTTGTGGTAGCTTGTTACAACAATCCTGGGAAATTAGTACATGCTTGCTGGAAGGAATATTGAGGACCTCTGGTGGCATAGTGGGTAAGGCATTTGACTGCTTACCAGGAGGTTGGCAGTTCAAACCCACCAGCTGCCCTGCAGAAGGAAAATGAGGCAATCTACTTCTGTAAAGATTTACAGCCTTGGAAACACAATGGGGGTTACAATGAGTCAGAATCAACTCAGTGGCAGTGGGTTTGGTTTTTGTTTTGGAGGGAAAACTGGTTGCAAAGCTCAGATATGAAAAATCATTTGGAATACAAATTAAGAGTCCCTGGACCATTTCACTGAATTTTTGTATACCAGAGCCAACAAAAGTTAAGGGCAGTGGCAAAGTAGAATTCTAGAAATGACACGCTTGAATTTCAAGTCTATATTCATTGTTAGGAGCATCACTACATATAGAGAACAATAGGTTTAGATTAAATAAAAATACTCAAGGAAGTAGGAGGTGGTTTAGGTTGAAATTATATCTAATTTGTTAAAGCATACAGGTAGAACAGTGGTAATCTGTCTTCAAACCTTAAGGTTGCTGTTTCAGTTACCTGTAAGTACCTAAATCCAGGCCTACATCTCTGTACCACTGTTTGATATAGAACCGCTGGGTCAAAGACTTTACCAAGAATAATCTTCAGTGTGTGGGGAAAAATGTATTATTTTATCCATGTCAAGTGTCCTTAATCTGTTTCCCTTTCACACAATTTGTTGCCTCTCAGTCTAAACTCACCCTTCAGTACCTGTTCTGTCATAGTGGATGGGACTCTTTAAGCATTTCTTGTTTATGGCAAGAAGGGTATTAAGTTTTCTTAGTAGAGGGTGATGGAGGGACATTGCAAGAGGAAGGAGATTCTCTTCTTGGTTTTGGTGTGCTGTGTATTTTTCCCCCTTGCTCCTGCTATATGGTGGGTCAGCAGTGTGGGTGTGAGGACTTTTGGTGATGCCCTGCCTGAGCTATGTGCCCAGAATGTGCAGTGCCTTGGTGACTGTGCAGCCCTGGCCCTGGGCCCAGTGATCACCTTCCTGTGGCCATCCTGACATGAATGTTATGTGCCAAACCTCAGAACCCAGCAGTACCCCAAACCTCTCTGTGTACCCATCCACCAGCCTCCACTTGCCAGCACTCTGGAAGGTTGTCTCCTGTTTGCCTAGCAACTGTGGACCTGCTTTGCCTTGGGCAACCCACCTCTCCACCATCCAGTGGGGGAAAACACACATTCTCTATTGAGATTTGAATTCCAGCCTTCAGGAGGTGGTCCTCTTCTAAGCTTGTCTTTTCTTGAGTGCTCTTCCTCAGCCTAAAGTACCTTTAGAGTTCTCTTTACTACTTGTGTGCTAGTTTGTCTTATTGCAGTGGCTTATGTGTTGCCATGATGCTGGAACATACACCACCAGTATTTCATACACCAGCAGGCTCACCCATGGTAGACAGGTGTGTTAGGCTGGGTTCTCCAGAGAAACAAAACCAGTAAAGCTTATAGAGAGAGAGAGAAAGAGAAATTTATCTTAGGAAAATGGCTCACACACTTATAGAAGCTGGCAAATCCCAAGTTCTTGGATGAAACATCAAGCTGGGGGCTTTTCCTGACTCACGCAGCTGCAGTGGCTGATGAGTTCAAGGTTGGCAGGCTGTTGACTCCAACAAATGATGAATCCAAGCTCTCCGGGCTGAATGGTGGATTGTTTGCTCACAGACAGTTGTAGGTAGCACAACAGGATCCCGATCCATAGAAGAGTGTCTATTCTCCAAGGATGTCCATAAATATATTGGAAGCAGGCTACACCCCTTTCAACGGATTGGCTGCTCAAAACATACACATCCAATCTCATCATGTAATAACCCACATCACAACTGCTTAAACCACTCAGAATTGTGGTCCAGCCAAGTTGACACACAGCTCCAACTATCACAACAGGGTTCAGTGGAGCTTCCAGAATAAGACAGACTAGGAAGAAAGGCCTGGTGATCTACTTCTGAAAATCAGCCAATGAAAACCTTGTGAATAACAACAGAACATTGTCTGACTTTGCTTTAGATACATCAGCAAAAGGGATCAATCCATGGAGAAGAACATCATGTTTGGTGAAGTAGAGGTCCAACAAGGGCAAGGGAGACCCACTGTGAGATGGGCTGACACCATAGCTGCAACAATAGACTCAAACAAGCTAGCAATTGTGAGAATGATGCAGGACCAGTCAACATTTCATTCCATTCTGTTGTACATAAGGTCACTATGCATCAGAGTCTACTCGATGGCAGCTATCGATTTCTATCTTGTGGTTATTATCCTATCATAGCTTAATAACTCTTTATATTTAACTTCCCCTGTTTAAATTACTGTGTGGTTTCTACCACTTGACTGGACCCAGGCTCCAGGCTGATAGAAGTACATTGCTTGTCAAAAAGACAGGAAGCTTGTCTTTCAATGTTGTTGTTGTTGTTGTTATGTGCCATCGAGTTCATTGAATAAGTCTCCTGACATCTACTTTGATCTCTCCAATTAGGCTTCTAATCATTTATGAAATGTAAATATCTAGGAAAGGTCTACAAGCATGATCTTTATTCTGCTCCAGCTAGTGGACAGCTTATCTTCCTCCACCACCTATCTAAACTTTCCAAGATTAATCACATATTTATAGCATAATTGGAAGGTAAATTTAGTGTGGCAGTAAGAGCATCTTCTTTCTGGCCTATTAAGTCAAGCTATACTTTTTCTTTCCGAAAAAGATCATTCCTTTATCCATATTACAAGTAAGTTAAACAAGGTGTTGGATCCTGGAGAGTGGTTTCAATCAGCAGTAATTAACATCATCTGTATCATAGGGTGGTTGTGAAAAGTAAATGATACGTACAACATAGTTTTGGCACTTTGTACACACTCAGTTATTGAAAATTCTTTTTCCTCTTATCATTCATTCATTCATTCAACACAACACATACTTAGCTAGTAACTATCAGGTGCCAGGGGCTTTTATTAGCATGTGGGTATGAGGATGAACAAGACTCATTTCCTGCCCTCAGGGAATGGCCAGTCCAATCTCGTGTTTAGTATAATCCAAAGTATAAGGTCCAACCCCCTTCTTCACACTCCTCCAACAATATGGGCTTTCAAGTAGTGGGATGTAATTAGTGATTTAGATATAAAATTAAAACATGGAAACAAGTTCACATATCTAGAAGGAGTTGTCTGGTGTGTTAGTTTGATGTGAGCTTTGACAAGAACTTCAGTTAGCTACAAGTATATTTATTCACAGGTGACATCTGTGTCATATGTAGAACACCACCATATAGTAGGCTAGGTATAAACATTACAAACAGTGCCTAATTTAATCCTTACAATTATCTTTAAACTAAGCATTATTATCCCTATTTTATAGGTAATAAAGGTAATGCTCAGAGAATTTGAGAACAACTTGCCCAAAGTCACTCAACAAGCAAGAGAGGAGCCTAGATTCAAACAAAACTCTATCTGACTCAAAAGCCCACACTTTTATCAACCATATTGCTTTCTCTTGTTAATTTTCAGCTTAATTGTGCTAGACTTAAGGACTAGATTATCATTCTCTAAGCCTTCCCCCACTCTTGAAACTTACCACACTATGTTGTACATGCCTGTTTACTTAACTCTCTTTGCATTAGACTAAGAATTCTACTGTTCACCACTGTATCCCTGGCTGTTTTGGTCACTTTTACTACATAGTAAAGCTACCCTAAATATTACTGTCTTAAAACAATAACTTATTATTATTTCTCACAGTTCTGTAAGTTGACTGGGGTTAGCTGAGTAGTTCTCTCTTGGGGTCTCTCATGTGTTTGCAGTCAGGTGGTGGCTGGGGATGGTGTTATCTGAAGGTCCAAACAAGCTGGACATCCAAGATTTTTTTTTTTTTTTTAAATTTAATTGTTTTTGGTGAATGTTTACACAGCAAATTAAGTACTCATTTAACAATTTCTATACACATTGTTTAGTAACATTGGTTACATTTTTCGTAATATGTTAGCATTCTCATTATCTTCATTCTGGTTGTTCTGTTTACATTAATCTAGCTTCCCTGTCTCCCCTTATCTTCTCATCTTTGGGCCAGGGTAAATGTTTACCATTTTGTTTCATTTAGATGATTATTGATAGGAGCACAGTACTTATGGGTGATATTATTTATTTTATGAGCCAATCTGTCATTTGGCTGAAAGGTAATCTCCAGGAGTGGTTTGAGTTTCAAGTTTAAAGGGTATCCCCAGGGCAGTAGTCTTAGAAGCGCCTCTAGTCTTATCAGTCTAGTACGGCTGATATGTTTTCTTCAGGAATTTCTATATATATAAATATAAATTGGTTTTCCATTCAACAATTCATATATATTTTGTTTTGTGACACTGATTGCAGTCCTCACAATGTAACAGCACTCTTCCCACTTCTTCCCTTTGTTTACTGTTTCTATTCATCCTAACCTTTCTGCCTTTTGAGCTTCAATCCCGGACAAATGCAACCCTTTTGATCTCATATGATTGATTGTTCTAAGGTATGTACTTCCCTGATGTTATTGTTCACTTTATAGGCCTTTCTATAGTTTGGCTGAAAGTTAAGCCACTGGGGTGAGTCTCATTCCAGGCTTGAAGAATAGATAAGGACCATAGTCTTTAGGGTTCTGCCAGTCTCTATCAGCCCAGTAAACCTGGTCTTTTTTATGATTTTGAGTTTTGTTTCATTTTTCTTCCACTTTATCCAGGACCTCCTATTGTGATCCCTTTCAGAGTGGTCAGCAGTGTTAAATGGGCACCATCGCAGTGTTGTGGAGGCTAGGGTTCATGTAATGCATTAGTCCTTTGGACTAATTGTTTCCTTGTATCTTTGATTTTCTTCACTCTTCTTTGCTCTGGACAATGAAAGACCGATAGTTGCACTTGAGATGGCCAATCACAAGCTTTTATGACTGCAGTTGCTAGTCACTAAAGCAGGATATAGAACTTTGTCTTGTGGACTATCCTGTGCTAATTGACCTTGGTGTCCTCAAAGACTATGGTGCTGTAGCAATTCATTTCCTCAAGTTGTTTGGTGATGGCTAATAAGTTTTGATAACTTTGTTCCCTATATGCTCTACTTTATTCATGGATATATTTGTAGCACATGTAAATATATATATGTAGAAATACACTCTATCAACATGATATGTATTTGTGGGTATATAGTCCTATTCACCTTCCTACCCCTTTTCAGCTTGAGGGTTTATCTATGTAACCATTTGTGTTGTCAGGTGTTCCAACTCATAACAATCCTGTGTACAACAGAATGAACCACTGTCCAGTCCAATGCTGTTCTCACAACCCTTACTATACCTGAACCCATGGTCATAGCCACTGTGTCAATTCATTTCATTGAGGGTCTTCCCCTTTTTCTCTGACCCTCTACTTTACCAAGCATGATATCCTTCTCCAGGACTGGTCTCTTCTGACAATGTGGTCAAAGTACATAAGATGAAGTCTGGCCATTCTTGCTTCCAAGGAATATTCAGCTGCACTTCTTCTTGGACAGATTTGTGCATTCTTCTGGTAGTCTGTGGTATTTTCAGTGTTCTTGGCCAACACCACAATTCAAAGGCATCAACTCTTTTTCACTTTTTCTTATTCATTGTCCAGCTTTCACATGCATATGAGGCTATTCAAAATACCATGGCTTGTGTCAGGTGAACCTTAGTCTTCAAAGTGACATCTTTGCTCTTTAAAACTTTAAAGAGGAATTTTCCAGCAGATTTGACCAGTACAATGCATCATTGGATTTCTTGACTGCTGCTTCCATGGGTGTTGATTGTGGATCCAAATAAAGTGAAATCCTTAACAACTTCAATCTTTTCTTCATTTATGGTGATGTTGCTTATCGGTCCATTTGTAAGGATTTTTGTTTTTATGGTGAAATATAATCCATACTAAAGGCTGTAGTCATTGATCTTCAGCAGTAAGTGTTTCAAGTCCTCTTTAGTTTCAACAAGCAAGGTTGTATCATCTACATATCACAGGTTATTAATGAATCTTCCTTCAATTCTGATGCCATGTTCTTCTTCATATAGTCCAGCTTCTCAGATTATTTGCTCAGATTGAATAAGTATGGTGAAAGGACACAACCCTGACACACAACTTTCCTGATTTTAAACCATTCAGTATCCCCTCGTTCTGTTTGAATGACTGCCTCTTGGTCTATATACAGGTTCCTCATGAACACAATTAAGTGTTCTGGAATTCCTATTCTTTGTAATGTTATCCATAATTTGTTATACACTTGTGGATTATTGTCATTACTGTTATTGCAGGATTTTGTTGTAATAGTATTTACCTTTGTTGCCTTTAATTCTTGTACTCTTCCCAGTGTCTTCCTTTGCCTTGATTGTTTGGTGCTGACCTCCTCCTTATTGTATATTGTCTTTCCCTTCACCCAAGTTAATACATGTCTACTTTCTGTTGTTGTTATGTGCCGTCGAGTCGGACCCGACTCATAGCAATCCCTCCTTGGGTTGCCGAGGCAGTATCATTACGGAAGTAGATTGCCCCATCTTCCTTCCGAGGAGTGGCTGGTGGGTTTGAACCGCCAAACTTCTGATTTAGCAGTCAAGTGCCTTAGGCACTATGCTACCTGTTGTTGTTGTTGTTATGTGCCGTCGAGTCGGCCCCGACTCATAGCGACCCCTCCTTGGGTTTC
>NW_006922075.1:91565-95030 GCF_000298275.1 Orycteropus afer afer | reverse complement strand
CACTTGACTGCTAATCAGAAGGCTGGCGGTTCAAACCCACCAGCCACTCCTTGGAAGGAAGATGGGGCAATCTACTTCTGTAGTGCACCTCGGAAACCCAAGGAGGGGTTGCTATGAGTCGGGTCCGACTCGACGGCACATAACAACAACGTGGTATTTCTATTTGCATTTTTTTACTGTTTTCCACAGTGGAGGCACCATTTTACAGTCCCACCAGAAGTGTATGAGGGTTCCAGTCTCTCCATATCCTTGCCATCATTAGTTGTTGTTCTGTTTTTTTTTTTTCTTTTTTTAAAACTTTGCTATTAATGCAGGGGTAAGATAATATGTCTTTGTTGTTTTAATTTGCATCTTTCTAATGGCTGATGATTATGAACATTTCTTCATGTGTTTATGGCCACCTGAACGTCTTGTTTGATGAAGTGTCTATTCATGTCCTTTGTTTATTTTTTAAGGAGCTCTGGTGGTGCAGTGCCTAAGGTATTTGGCTACAAACCAGAAGGTCAGCAGTTCAAACCCATGAGCTACTTCATGGGAGGAAGATGAGGCAATCTACTTCCATAAAGATTTACAACCTTGGAAAACCAATGGGGGTTGCCATGAGTTGGAATTGACTTGATGGCAGTGAGTGGGTCTATTTTCTAACTGGATTTTTTTTTTTGGGGGGGTTGTTGATAATGTTGACGTTTTCTGTAAATTTTAGAGATTAGTCCCTTGTCTAGTATGTCATTGCTATTTTTTTCCCCCTGGTCTGTAGGCCTCTCTTTTTACTCTTTTGGTGAAGTCTTTTGATGCATATAAATGTTTAATTTTTAGGAGGTCCCAGTTGTCTAGTTTGTCTTCTGCTGTTTGTGCATTTTCAGTTATGTTTGAAATGTATTTATGCCATTTATTAGAGCCCTTAAGTTTTTCCCTATTTTTTTCTTCCATGGTCTTTATAGTTTTAGGTTTTACATTTAGGTCTTTGACTCATTTTGAGTTAGTTTTTGTATATAGTAAGAGATATGGATCCTGGCTCATTTTTCTGCAAGTGAGTATCCAGTTTTCCCAGCACCATTTGTTAAAGAGACTATCTCTTCCCTATTTAATGGGTTTTGGCCCTCTGACAAAGATTAGCTGTCCATAGGCAGATGGATTTATTTCTGGGTTCTCAATTCTGTTCCTTTGGTGTATTGTGTCTGTCATTGTACCAGTACCAGGCTGTTTTGACTACCAGGATTAGCTTTTTCATCGCTTTAAAGAATGATGATGGAGTCTGGATTGGGATTGCATCATATCTGTAGATTGCTTTGGGTAGTATTGACATTTTTCACAATGTTAGGTGTTCTTTTTTCATAAGCATGGTGTTTCTTCCCTTTGTGTAAAGGAATTTGAGTTTTGTTCAACATTTTTCTACCATTTTATCTGTGACCATCTGTTGTGTGTCCCTGGTAGGAATTGTTGGTAGTGGTACAAGATGATTCTATACTCACTTGTCTGATGGCTGAGTGTAGATGGTCAGAACATCTGAGGATTTTAATCAGGGGAGAGTTGACTACATTTGGAGTTTTAGAAAGATCTCTGTGCTGAAGGTCTCTAGAATTAGGAATGCTTTGGGGAGTAGAAAAACTAGAGACAGGCAGACCAATTAGGAGTTGAGGTGGTACAGAAGAGAGATGTGGTGCCCTGGTCTGAGGTTATGGTATTGCCAAAGGTCACAGTGCTGGTTAGTGACGGAGCCAGGATGAATTGTACAGGAATTTCCTGCCAGGAAATTAACCTTTTTTTTACTTGTTTGTTTAGGCACAAGTTCATTATGTGCTATTTGATAGAGACTGATAAATAGCTATAAGTAACTGGGCAGAAATGGTTTAGCTGGAGGGAACTATTTCCATTTCTATTTCTTATACTTGAAATTACTTATAATAAATAGATGTGCCCTAGGAATCACTGTACCTGAGAGAAACAGAGCAAGGTGAACCGTTCTCCTTGAAGGAATATTTTTTTCCAGCTCTACTGGTTTATGTTTATTGGGCCACACCCTGTTTTCTCATAACTGCCTCATTTTTTTTTTCTTTTGTGTCAGACTGGGAGTGTTTATTTGCCTTTTTATGTTATTGTTTAATTGGCATATAATATGCTAGTAAGATCTGATTGGCTACTCTGTTGGGGCATTATTGGACTCTCAACCTGTGCTTCTCAAATATGCTCTGGAACAGATGTTGGTCAGGAAGCACACAGTTATTAGAAGGTCCAGGCCTGGATTCAGAGCTCCACCAGGACAGGAGCCTGGTGAGATTAGGGCAACTGGAAACAGGTGACCCAGTGACTGCTGTATGCGGGCCTGGGCTTCTGAGGGAGCAGGGGTGGCTGCTGGGATCAATAGTAAGCGTAGTGGTGATTTCACCCACCAAATTAGGTGACCAGGAAGTTTCTGTCCTAGTCTAAGATTATATTCTAAATGACCTTTGACAGCATCCTTTCTAATCTCTTTGCTTGTCCATGAACATCTCATGCTTGTTCCTCCCTCTATATGGAGCCTTGATTAATAGAATCCTACACAGTCTTCAAGGCACAGCTCAAGCCCCACCTCTGTGGGAATCCTCCTCTCATTATTCCAGTCTTTGTGGTCCCCTCTAACACATCCCCTTGCCCCTTTGTAAAACCACAGAGGCAGAGTAGGCCCCGTGTAATGCAGCACTTACTCACACTCTGTGTTGAGCATTCTTCAATGAAATGCTGCTATTGTTTTTTTTACTGGATTTCCAGTTTTACCAGAAGCCCTTTGAGAGCTGGTAGTTTTCATTCCTTTTATGTCCCCATAACACCTCTCAGAATTTGCAGGCAACAGATTGAAGATCCAGAAGTTTGGAAGATGTATTAGTCTTAATTTATGTATTGGGAAGCTGAGGAGGAAAGGGTTAAGTCCCCTGGTCAGGGTTATGAAGGGTACCATTTATTCAGTAGCTAACCAAGTGAAACACCTTACATATATTTATTGCTTAATACTTCCAACAACCTTAAGAAGTATGTTTTATTGTCCCTGTTTTACAGCTCACAGTTTTTAAATAACACCATAGCACTGAAGTGCCAAACCTTGAATTAAAATCCAGACAGTCTTACTCCTAACTTCTTCTAATTCTTAGCACTTCCTGCACTGTGTTAAATATTTACCTACCTGTTTTCTCTACAAATTGGATTATTAACTTTTCTAAGTACAGAAGCTATACTTTTATTTTAATAATAACCCTAAGGCTAGCACAGAATCTGACTCACAGTTGATATTCAGTAAATGATTGTTAACTAAATGTTAAAAGAATAAAGAGTCAAAAAGCTTACTTAAGAATAAAGAGTCAGGAGAGTTCCGGTAAGATGGCAGACTAGGCAGAAAGACTGCATAGACCCTCTTCAACAAAGAAAAGGGAAACCAATTAACACAGACACAGAAGATAATCCTGAACCCCTGAGCCTTGAAGGGAAGGATAT
>NW_006922075.1:60521-88800 GCF_000298275.1 Orycteropus afer afer | reverse complement strand
ATGGACACAGGGAAGAGGTAACTATGGGGAGGAAGTGGGAGGGGAGCTGTTGCATTGTGGTAAACTGTGGTCAGTGTCATGAGACAAAATAAATGTGAACTGCTGTATGGAAAGTGAATTTGCTCTGTAAACCTTCACCCAAATCACAATAAAAAAAAATGAATAAAGAATCAAAAAGCTTACTTCTAGTTCAGGACAACTTTACCTCTCTGCAAAGACTAGATTGCCTCTTACAGGATCCTCTTCTCTCAAAGTGATACTGTCAGAAACTGTGTCAGAAGCTGTCTTTGTGGTTTTCTTTGAGAACTCTTTAGGGAGGGGGCTGGTGCTGTGGGTGAGCAAGCAACTCCACTGAGTGGAGGACCTGCTAGGCAGTATGGATTACATCTCAATATGAAGAAAACAAAAAATATTTTCAATCGCCTCCTATGCATGTGAGAGCTGGACAATGAATAGAGAAGACCAGAGAAGAATTGATGCTTTTGAGATGTGGTGCTGGCCAATACTGCTGAAAGTACCATGGACTGCTAAAAGAACTATCAAATCTTTCCTGGAGGAAGTGCAGCTGGAATGCTTCTTGGAAGCGGGAATGGCTAGACTTTGTCTCACCTACTTTGGTCATGTTGTCAGAAGGGACCGTTCCCTGGAGAAGGATGTCATGCTTGGTAAGGTGGAGGGTCAATGAAGGAGGTGAAAGCTCTCAACGAGATGGATTGACACAGTGGCTGCAGCAATGGGGTCAAGTGTAGCAAGGATTGCCAAGCTGGCACAGAACTGGGCGGTGTTTCGTTCTGCTGTGCATAGGATTGCTATGAGTCGGAGATGACTCAATGGCACCTAACGACAACAACAACAGCAACACTGGGTTGTTGGGAGGATTACATGAGAAAATGTGTGCACAGCCCTCATTACAGTGTTATTTGGAAATAGGGTCTTAAGATGGGTTCTAATCCAATCTGAGAGGCAATGGTGGTTCAGTGGTAGAATTCTTGTCTTCCATGGGGAGACCTGGCTTGATTCCTAGTCAGTGCACCTCAGCTCAGCTACCACCCATCTGTCAGATGATGCTTGTGTGTTGCTATGATGCAGAACAGATTTCAGTGGCTCTTCTGGTCTAAGAGACTAGGAAGAAAGGCCTGGTGATCTACTTCTGAAAATCAGCAAATGAAAACCCTATGGATTTTCCTGTGGATCACAATGGTCTGATCTGTCTGATCTACAGCTGATCATGGGAATGGTGCAGGACTGGACGTGTTTTGTTCTGTGGTGCAGGGGTCCTGTTTTGGTTCTCTAGTGCTGTTCTAGGAGAAAATACCACAAAGGTATGGTTTTCACAAACAGACATTTATTCTTTTACAGTTTTGGAGGCTAGAAGTCCAAGTTCAAAGTGCCAAGCTCTAGAGGCTAGGTGAAGGCTCCTCCACCTTGGGCTTCAGCTCTGCCTCTTGGTTCCAGCCCACTGAAGCTAGAGGCTTCTCTTAACTCAGGCAGCTGCTGGCTGCTGAGGCTGACAAACCCAAGATCAAGTAAAATGGCACAGTCCCAAGATTATCAGACAACATTGTAGGCCAGTAGTTCAAATCCAGACAACAGTCTCAAAATCTGCAGTTGGCAGCCACTCACTGATGACTTGGCCAAATGTGAGATCAATTCAAGCGTGCCAAAATGCTCAGAGACTTTTCTCAAAGCTGTCTTCTCATATACTGGATGTGGACCATATCCATAAGGCAGCTATTCAGCTGCTCCAGTAGATTTCATCATGGAGTTGATTACCAGTTATGGGGAATAACTTCATCCAGCTTCCCAACCCCTCAAAACCAGGCCCAGCCCATTGACACAATGTTAACTACCACAATTCTACCCCTTGTTAACTTGGCATCCATACACATCGCCTTTACTGGGTGACTCCATTACTCTAGTTCATCTGAGTGGCAAACTTACTCCCTTGGCCTGGCAGGCCCCATACCTCTGCCTCTTGGGGATGGCATCTCTGCCTTCTCACTTTTGGGCAGCAGATATAGCTCCATCCCACTGGCCTACATGAATGGCAGTCCCACACTCCAGAACCAAGTTAGTGAAGGCCTGTCTCTAGGAGGCTGTGTTCCACCCCCAGAGGCCATGGTCCTACCCTTTGAGGCTGAGGCAGCTCTGCTTCCCATTTCCTTGGTCTCTCAGCTTCTGCCAATTAACATCCAAAGGCAACCCACTCTGCCAGGAAGCTTCCTGCCCAAGAGATGCTTAGATTTCTTGCTCTGTGGATCAGCCAACCTACTACTCCATCTCATGACAGTCTCTTCTACCAATTAATTATTGAAGGCAACCCACTCTGCCAGGAAGCTGCCTGCTCAATGGCATCCAGCTTTCTCCTTCATAGGCTAGTAAGCCTGTAGCTCTGTCTAATGCCAGTCTCTTAGCTCTGCTGCTGCTGTTTCTCAGCACAGGGATCTTGGGTGGTCAAGGATGCATGCCACTTCTGTTTCCACATTTTAGGTGTCTGTCAGAGCAGCACCCCACTCTCTCAGTACCAAATTTTGGTTCTCTAGTGCTATTCTAACATAAAATACCATAACTGTATGACTTTCACAAACAGGGATTTTATTATCTTACAGTTTAGGAGGCTAGAAGTCTGAGTTCAAAATGCCAAGCTCTAGGGGCTGGTGAAGTCCCCTCAACCTTGGGCTTCAGCTCTGCCTCTTGCTTCCAGCCCACTGAAGCTAGAGGCTTCTCTTAAATCAGGCAGCTGCTGGCTTTTGAGGCTGAGAAACTCAAGATGAACAAGTAAAATGGCACAGTCTCAAGATATGCAGACAACATGGCAGGCCACTCACTGATGACTTGGCCAAATGCAGGATGCAAGCATGCTAAAAAACTCAGAGAGAGACCTTTCTCAAAACCATTTTCTTATATACTGGAAGCAGACCACATCCCTAAAGCAGCTATCATCTACTCCAGTAGATTCCACCATGGAGTTGATTACCAGTCTCATCATGGGGAATAACTACAGCCAGCTTCCCAGCCACTCAAAACCAGGCCCAGCCAAGTTTATACACATCTTAACTACCACAGTTCCCCATGATGTGGGGGACTAGATGGCAGCTAACAACACAAACAATCCAATAAAAGGGAAGAGATACTGAGACAGACAGAGGAAGGATGGTTACTTGACGATGCATCTAAAGGCAAGCAATGCCTGGGGCTGCCAGCAGCTGGCAAAGATACAAAAGGGTCTACCCTAGAGATTTTGGAGGGATTGTGACCTGCCAACTCACTGATTTAATTTCTGTTGTTTAAAGTCACCTACTTTATGGTACTTTGTTACGACAGCCGTAGATATATAATAACAAATGACATGGCTAAACAAGAGAGTGAAAATTTCCTGGGCCTTCCTGTTTAGCCAAATGTTTTAGAGATGCCTTAGGCAACTACTCTTCATTTGAGCCCAGATGGCTGTTACATGACCAGAGGAGAAAGTGAAAGTGGAGAGAGGGTCTTTCTGTTCAACAGATTCATGGCATGCCTCTGTAACAGATGGCGACAGAGACTTCATTTTTTTTTTTTCCATAAATGTATATATTAGGTCTGTTTGTATGTTCATGCTTTTTATAAGTGTTTTAATATTGGGGGACTTATCACTTCAGCCTGTCAAGCTGTTGCTCTTAAGCTTTAGTGAGTTAAAGAACCCCTTGAAGATCTGAGAAAGATATGAAACCTCTCCCCTGAAAAATGTTGAAAGACTATGTTTTCACCCACGTACAGGAGCTTGAAAGCTTCCTTTGTGACATCTGCACAGCATGTGGAAGCACAGTTTCCCTTTCAAATAGTGCTGATGAAAGCTTTCCCCTGGCTTAGGACCATGGTCACAGGGGACATCAAGCTCAAAATGGCATAACATACTACACAAAAACATTGTTCCACATCCTACTTTGGTGAGTAGCAACTGGGATCTTAAAAGGTTGCAAGCAGCCATCTGGTTGCAATGATGGGTCTCTCCTCATCCAGAGCAAAGAAGAATGAAGAAAACAATTAATCCAAGGGAGTAGTAGACCATATTATCCTCAGCCTATATGACCATGAGACCAGAAGAAAGAGATGATGCCTGGCTACCACGGTCAACCACTTGGAGGGGGATCAGTGCAGGAGATCCTGGATAGAGTGGGAGAACAATGTGGAACAAAACTCAAAATCATTAAAAAAAAAAAGTTTGGTGGTCTGATAGAACCTGGTGAGACCCCTGAGACTATGGCCCCTAGTTACCCTTCAGGTCTGAAACCGAACTCACCCCAGTGGCTTCCAGCCAAACAATAGACAGGCACATGTGGTGAACATTTACATCAGGTAGATACACTCCTTGGAGTGATAAATCATGAGAGAATAGAAGGGCAGTGTTTGCACAGGGAGATAGCTGTGGGGTAGGGTGGGAGTACATGGGAAGGAAGAACACAGGGAGGAAGTGGGAAGAGAGTTATTAAGTTGTGGGGAATTGTAATCAATATCATGAAACAAAATGTGTATGAACTGTTGTATGGAAAATGAATTTGCTCTGTAAACTTCCACCCAAATCACAATAAAAATTAAAATGGAAAAAGAAAAAAGCTTTCCCCAGCAGGAGACCAAGGGACTGAGAGCATCTTCTTCGTACCTTGTTCTTTTCTGTACATTTCTATCCCGAACGCCTCTCCAACCCTGATCTGCTGCAGACAGAATTTAACCCATCCTACAAGGCCTAGACAAAATCCCACTTCGTCAAATCTCCTTTTTCCTGTTAGAAGGGAGCATCTCCCAGTCTCTACCTGCTCCCATAGTGGATTATCAACCAACTGTTGTTGTTATGTGCCATCGAGTCAGACCCGACTCATAGCGACCCCTGCTTGGGTTTCTGAGGCAGTATCACTACAGAAGTAGGTTGCCCCATCTTCCTTCCGAGAAGTAGCTGGTGGGTTTGAACCTCCAGCCTTCTGGTTAACAGTCAAGTGCCTTAGCCACTATGCTACCAGAGCTCCAACCAATTAGACTTACTAATTATAGGTGGCTTGTTATGATTAAGTGAGCTTTATTTCTGGATTGCAAAACCTTTGATGCAAGGACCAAGATCTTTATATTGCAATATTAGTGTGATGCCCTGCACATCAAAACCAACCAAACTTACTGCCATTGAGTCAATTTTGACTCATAGCGACCCCTCCTTGTGTTTCCGAGGCAGTATCTCTATGAAGTAGATTGTCCAATCTTCCTTCCAAGGAATGCTGGTGGGTTTGAACTGCCATCTTTTAGGATAGCAGTCAAAGGCCTTAGATACTATGTCACCAGAGATGCATTGAACTAAGCTGAGGAATGATACTTGTCAACAGGGTGGAACAAAAGAGTGGAACAGATGAATGAGCACCTGATAACATGATTCAAGATCTTAGGAACTCCAGTCAATCAAACAAATTAACCATCCATTTTTTTCCTCACCTGGCTTACTAATACTTTTACATTTACAGTGATAGGCTCATACTTTGACTTGGGTATTTGATTTCCATGAAAGTGCTCCAGGGATAACCCCTTAAACCTTATCTGTCCTATATACTTTGCAATGAATATGTTTATCAGCTTCTTCCTGGGAGGGGAAAATTGATTGAGATAAAGAATATAGAGCAAGTAACAGAGTGACTAGAATAAAGAAAGTGCTCAACAATGTTAGTTTACAAAAGAAAAAGGTAAAAGAGCAGATTAGAAGTGGGAAGGTGTTCACAGAACAAAGGAGATATGGAGAAGATGGAATTTGTGGATGAGGAGTGAGGAGAGGGGCAGGAGACCAAGGACTGAGAGCATCTTCTTGGTACCTTGTTCTGGACTAGGGTGGTCTTACCTGTTAGAATCTTTTAAGATTACAAATGAGCTGGAACTCAAGAAATGAGGTAAAGTCTATGACTAATACCAAATACAGATACAACCATTTGATATTTCTCTTATATATCTTAGAATATGTAGAAATATAGTACCAAATGCAAATTGTGGAAAACAAAGTGAATGGAGATATTTGCCAGCCTGGCCCTGGTGAAGTCAAGTTGTCAGCTATTTTTACTTGGGAAAATAAATTAAGGGAGGAGCTGTAGTCCCTGCCAAACCTAAATGTCTAAATGCAGACTGTTTAACTTAGTAAGGCCGCAGGGTAACAGCAGCTGCAAATGAGTTCAGAGAGGCATAGCAGAGCTCTCTGGGGAGGACATTGAGGAGGGCAGAATCTCTAATATCCCTGCAAAGTCAGCCGCATGTGGGGCCTCTTATGGGCAGGACTGAAGGATGCAGGGAAAGAGGCTTGGCTCTGGAATTGGGGACTGGGTTTTGTGAGTGCTGTGCCACTTTCTAAAGGATGAATTAAACATAAGTCACCTCTCTGATGCTCAGTTTTCTCACCTGTAAAGTGAAAACAGTAACATCTCCGTGGAAGAAATTTTTTGTAAAGATAAAAAAATAAGAGAATCCATACATCGATGGTCAATTGCTTTTTGATAAGAGTGCCAAGAAGATTTAGTAAGGAAAGAGAAGTCTCTTTGAAAATCGTGCTTGAACAACTGGATATCCACAGGTGAAAAGAAAAAAAAAAAAAAATTGGGCCCCTACATCACACCATATACAAAAATTAACTAAAAAATGAGCCAGAAGATTAAATGTCTTAGAAGAAACTACAAGGTGAAGTCTACATGAACTTTGATTTGGCAATATAGTCTTAGATATGACACTGTTATGGATTGAATTGTTGTTGTTGTTATGTGCTGTTGAGTCGGACCCGACTCATAGTGACCCCTCCTTGGGTTGCCGAGGCAGTATCACTACGGAAGTTGATTGCCCAACCTTCCTTCTGAGGAGTGGCTGGTGGGTTTGAACCACCGCCTTCTGGTCAAGTGCCATAGGCACTATGCTATCAGAGCTCTTGGATTGAATTGTATCCCCCCCAAAATATGTGTTATAAATCCTAACCCTGGTGGTGTAGTAGTTAACCACTTGGCTGCTAAGCAAAAGGTTGGTGATTTGAATCCACCAGCCTTTCTACAGGAGAAAGATTTGGCAATCTGCTTCCATAAAGATTTACATCCTTGGGAAGCCTTTCGAGCAGTTCCGCTCTGTCTGATAGGGTTGCTATGAGTTGGAACTGACTTGATGACGATGGGTTAGTTAATACCTGTGATTATAATCCCTTTTGCCAATGGCTTTTCTTTGTTAAGTTAAATAAGGCAGTGTTAATATGTTTTAGGGAGCTCTGGTAGCATAGTGGCTAAGGCACTTGATTGCTAACCAGAAGGCTGGTGGTTCAAACCCACCAGCCACTCCTCGGAAGGAAGGTTGGGCAATCTACTTCCGTAGTGATACCGCCTCGGAAACCCAAGGAGGGGTCGCTATGAGTCATGGCTGACTCAATGGCACATAACAACAACAACAACAATATGTTTTAAGTCAATCTTCTTTGAGATATAAAAGAGCAGATTAAGCAAGCAAGCAAACACATACGGGGGAAGCTAGATGCCATGCCACATGAGATCTCCAAAGAACCAAGAAATGGGAACTGTAAAGAGACAAGGATCAGAGGCAACACAGAGAGAAAATCTTCCCCAAGAGTTGGCACCCTGAATTTGGACTTCTAGCCTCCTACACTGTCAGAGAATAAATTTCTGTTTGTTAAAGGGCCTGTCCCCCACCCTCCACCACTTGTGGTATTTCTGTTATAGCAGCATTAGAAAACTAGGACTTCAAAAGCATGAGTAGCAAAAGAAAAAAAGATAAATGAGACTTTATCAAAATTTTAAAATTCTGAGCATCAAAGGACACTATCAAAGTGAAAAGACAACTTACAGAATGGGAGAAAATATTTAAAATTATGTGTATGATAGGATCTAGTGTCCAGAATATATAAAGGACTCTAACAATTCAACCACAAATAAGATTAACAAGCCAATTAAAAAATGGACAAAGGACTTGAATAACTATTTCTTCAAGGAAAATATACAAATGGCCAATAAGAAAAGATGCTGAATGTCATTAGGCATTAGGGAAATGGAAATCAAAACCACAATGGGATAACAATTCATTCCGACTAAAATGGCTAGGAAGGAAGATCGGGCAATCTACTTCCATTGAGATACTGCCTCAGAAACCAAGGAGGGGTTGCTATTAGTTGGATCCGACTTGACTGTAGTGAGTATTTTTTTGTTTTTGTTGTTAAGATGGTTATGATCAGAAAAATAGAAAACAACAATGTTGATGAGGATGTGGAAAAATTGGAGCCCTCATTCATTGCTAGTAGAATTATAAAATGGTGCAGCTGCTGTGGATTACAGTTTAGTAGTTCCTCAAAAGGAGCTCTGGTAGCATAATGCCTAAGGCACTTGACTGCTAACCAGAAGGCTGGGGGTTCAAACCCACCAGCCATTCCTCAGAAGGAAGGCTGGGCAATCTACTTCCATAGTGATACCGCCTAAGAAACCTAAAGAGGGGTTGCTATGAGTTGCATCCGACTTGACGGTGCATAACAACAACAACAACAACAACAGTTCCTCAAAAAGGTACACATAGAATTACTGTATGACCCAGCCATTCTACTCCTAGGCATGTACCCAAAAGAATTGGAAACATTCAAACTGTTGGTGCAGTGGTTAAATGCTGTGCTGCTGACAAAAAGTTTGGTAGTTTAAAGCCATCAGCCAGTCTATGGGAGAAAGATGCAGTGTACAGCCTAGGAAAACCCTATGGAGCAATTCTACTATGTCCTTCCTATAGGGTTGCTATGAATCAGAATTAGCTAGATGGCAATGGGTTAGGATTTTTTTGTTTTTGTTTTTGTTTTACTCAAATAGTAGCGGTAGTGACTCAGTGGTTACCTGCTGAGAGGTCAGCGGCTTGAACCCACCGATAAGCTCTACAGGAGAAAAGACCTGGAAATCTGTTCCTGAAAAGATTATAGCCTAGAAAAGTCTATGGGGCAGTTCTATTCTTTTACATAGGGTCATTATGAGTTGGAATCAATGGCACAGAACAATAAAAAATACTTGTCCAAGAATGTTCATAGCAGCACTATTTCCTATAGGCAAAAGGTAGAAACACACCAAATATCCATCAATGGATTAATATATTAACAAAATGTGGCTATCCATACATCGGAGTATTATTCAGTTATAAAAAAATGAAGTATTGAAATGTGCTACAATGTAGCTGAACCTCAAAAACATTATGTTGAGTGAAATACCAAAAAACCAAACTAAACTTACTGTAGTCAAGTCGGATCTGACTCATAGCGACCTCTCCGTGCATCTCCAAGGCAGTATCACTGTGGAAGTAGATTGCCCAGCCTTCCTTCTGAGGAGTGGCTGGTGGGTTTGAACCATCAGCCTTCTGGTTAGAAGTCAAATGCCTTAGGCACTATGCTACCAGAGCTCCCTGAGTGAAATAAGCCAGACACAAAAAGTCTTTCTCCCGTGGTTTGAACTGTTGACCTTTTGGTTAGCAGCCAAGCACTTTAACCAGGGTTCCTATAGATGAGGAAATTAAGTCTTAAAGAGGTTAAATAACTGGCCCAAGGTTATGCTGTTGTTGTTGTGTGCCATTGAGTTGATTCCAACTCATAGTGACTGTATAACAAAGTAGAACTGCCTCATAGGCTATAATCCTTATAGGAACAGATCACCAGGCCTTTTCTCCCAAAGAACTTCTGGTGGGTTAGAACTGCCGACCTTTCGGTTAGCAGCCAAACACTTAACCAATGTGCCACCAGGGCTCCTTTGCCAAGGTTATATAGCTAATAATTAGCATTCAGGCCTAGACAACTCTGGGCTTCCATTGTACATAGTTGTATTGATATCATAGTTATGCTGTGAGAATGACACATGACAAAATGTAGGAAAGTCCTTTGAAAACTAGGATGTATTCTCTATATACATAGAAAGTTATTATTGTGTGGAAAGAGAGTTATAATTCTCTACAATAGTAAAATAAAATTCCCCAAAATCTCAATTCTGAAGATCTTTCTCAGAGGATCTAGGACATGCCTTGGTTATAAGAAAGTAGTCATACATGCACAAATCTGGGGCCTTCACCTTTAGAAAGATGAGCACTGCTTGTGGTGCAGTGAATTACTTGGCAGGGCTCTTCTAGCTATGGTCTTTGTGCTCCCACCAGATTACTGGGTAGAAATGTAAATGCTAATATAAGGTGCTTGTGACCCACCAAGGGGATTGGATAGCTTGTTAATAATGTAAATAAGGTACATGACACCCTTGTGGGGTTGGAGCCATAGAAATAAGGTACATAGAACTCTATAATGTTGGGATTGGTCAGTTTTGTCATTTCACGAAGCTTAAAGTGGTCCCTCCTAGAGGCAGAAGGGGGAATCTCACTGCCATTAAGATAGAAAAGCCGGAGGTGGGGTGGAGTGCATTTTGGGACCTGAGATCCCTGCGCTGGACCTCCTTGGCAGAGAGTCTGGCAGAGAGATGGCAGCAGTGGAACCAAGAGGTATGAGCCAGAGCAGCAGGCTTACTGGCCCATGGAGCAAGAAAGCTGAGTGCCTTTGGGCAGGAGGCTTGCTGGTGGGGTGAGGTGCACCTAGGTATACCTATCAGTGGAGCTAAAAGAGCTTTGTAACACTTGCCTGAGCAGGCGGCCAGGCCAAGAGGCCAAGGGCCAAAGAGAGCATGCCTGAGGGCATGCCTGAAGGGAGGCTGTCCTGAAGAACTGTATCTTGAGTGTTCCTAAACCTGAATTGTAACCTGTTACTTCCCTAATAAACCCCATAATCTTGAATATTGTCTGTGAGTTCTGCGTGGCTGTCGCAGAGTAGTGAGTGCCGTGGGAGGGGAAGTTGGTGTCAGAATTGGCAAGATGGTTTGGAGGGTGGTAGCATGTCTGATTTTTGCCTGATAGGAATCAGGGCTGTTGCTGTTGATCCTTCTCTCTCCCCCTTGTGAAGTAAGAGGAGGTCAGAGGACGATGCCGCCCCCACACCTTTGTGCACTGCTTGATCCTACCCCACTTTCCCTTGAAAGAGTCTTCTCAATACTCCTCTTTGTCAGTGTCTATTTACACTGTTCCCTCCCAAGGCCACACCCATCAGTTTCTTGAAATGCTGTTTCCAATAGTAGTGGTTTGGGGTAGTACAGGAGAAATAAGGAAGTGACTAGCACACAAGTAGCAAGCCCAATAGTGCCCTTGTTCTCTGCCCACCCCTAGGCTAGGGTGGTTTAGGAGTTACCAGTGTGTCCCAGGTGGTAGACAGCCCCGGGGTATTTCTAGAGCACTAGCCCAGAGTCTCTCACAGTAGTTTCACCCAGGGTTTTGTCTGTATTGTTCTTGGAATTAGCCAGTTAATCAGACAATATCCTGTGTCCAGTCCACTAGCCTCATTGGCCCAGATGTCCAACTCTGTGATGAGGCCAGAACCAGCCGCAGATGTGGCCCAGGGAATGGGAGGTAAACAGGGAACCTCTCTCACATACCCTCTACCCACTGTGGAACACTAGCTCTAGCTTTTTTGCCTGCATTACCTGAGAACCCATGGACACACTGAATAAATTTAGCCACCAAAGGAATGAATAAGCAACACAAGATCATAATTTGCTGATTTTCTAATCCAAGAGAGAAGAGAAACTAAGGACACTTTGGTGCAAAGGTGATTTGGTAATTTGGATGACACCCTTTATTAACTGATTTACTTTCATCTGAAACACTATACATATCTGGCACATAGTAGGTGTTTTACACAGGTTTGTACAAAGAATGCACAAATAGTTTACCTTAGTCCTTCTGCACTGAAAAGGGGAGCTGGCACACAATAGGTCTTCAATCAATATTTAGTTCTTGCCCCTTTCTTCCCTCTGGTGCTTCATTGTGACGTCTATTGATACCTCAGGAAATCATGATTGAGGCTGTATTAAAGAATATATAAAAAAAACCTCAGGCTAGTCTTGTTGGAAACCAAATGTCTCCACTGCACTCAGGGGAGCCTTAGCTTCATTTGTTGACCCTTCCTTGGTAGGAATATTTCTGGATTCCACTGTCTCATCAAGCCAATTTTGGACAAGTCTTAGACCAGTCCAGCCCTCTAGGGATACAGGGAAATTTGGGTATTTAAGAAGTATGTTTATTTGAAAACAGTTTCAGAAATGGAGGTCTTCTTTGCCTTCCTAGGCTGAAATTCTGGTCTACCAGTCAATGAGAGTAGAAACGTTTTCATTCCTCTTGCCTGATTGTGTTTGGTGGTGAGATAAGTGTGGTGGATTGACAGGAAAGGATGACGTTTATGGTTCTGTATTGGAAACTTAAATGAATCATCACCTATGAACAACTATGGGAAAAGAATAAAAAAACAACTTACAACTTCAAACCTGTGGAAAATTGCACCTTAAAGGAGGGAAAAAAATGAGCTGGAAAAGGTTATCATTTATGCTTCTGTGATTATATTCCCCTTAAGCCACTGTAGAGATTGATAAACTTCATGTTAATTATAGGTCTTAATATCTGATTGTGTCATCAAATTCCAGCTTCACTATGAAAATATTCTAATCCATCCAACTCAGCTACGTAGTGGAAGTGACATAAGAGAATCAATGAGAAAGCATTTCTATAATTCTGTTGGGAAAGTAGGGGGCTATAAGATATTCTGGGAGCTCTGGTAGCATAGTGCCTAAGGCACTTGACTGCTAACCAGAAGGCTGGCGGTTCAAACCCACCAGCCATTCCTCAGAAGGAAAACGGGGCAATCTACTTCCATAGTGATACTGCCTTGGAAACCCAAGGAGCGGTCGCTATGAGTCGGGTCCGACTTGACGGCACATAACGACAACAATAAGATATTCCTGGATCATTCCAATTTCAAATATTCATCTCACAATTGACCCCATAACCCTATAAAATATCCCAGAAGTTTAAATATTTAAGTCTCTATATCTTTAAAAGGAGCTCTGATAGCATAGTGCCTAAGGCACTTGACTGCTAACCAGAAGGCTGGCGGTTCAAACCCACCAGCCACTCCTCGGAAGGAAGGTTGGGCAATCCTACTTCTGTAGTGATACTGCCTCGGAAACCCAAGGAGGGGTCGCTATGAGTCAGGGTTGACTTGACGGCACATAACAACAACAACATATCTTTAAAGAGGAGCCCTGGTGGCAGTAGTGAAAGAGCTTGACTCCTATCCAAATGATCAGTGGTTCAAACCCCCCAGCAGGATGGTCTTCTGTAAAGATCACAGCCAAGACAACCCTATAAGGCAGTTCTGCTCTGTCACATGGAGTTGCTATAAATCAGAACTGACTCAATAGCACTTAACAGCAACAACAACAATGTATCTTTGATACTGCCTCTAGTGCCACATTAACAGAAATACCACAGGGGGGTGGTCTTAACAAACGGGTTTATCCTCTTAAAGTTTAGGAGGCTAGAAGTCTGAGTTCAAAGTGCTAAGCTCTAGGGGCTGGTAAAAGCCCCTTGACCTTGGGCTTCAGCTCTGCCTCTTGCTCCTGGCCCACTGGAGCTAGAGGTGTCTCTTCACTCAAGCAGCTGCTGGCTGCTGAGACTAACAAGCCCAAGGTCAACAAATAAAATGGCACAGTCCCAATATTACCAAGCAACATGGCAGGCCACTAGTTCAAGTCCAGAGATAGTCCCAAGATCGGCAGAAAACATGGCAGGCTGCTAAATGAAGACTCAGCTATATGCAGGGTCAAAGCATGCCAGAAAGCTGCAGAAACCTTTTCAAAACTTCTTATATACTGGAAGCAGACCACATCCCCAAGGCAGCTACTCAGCTGCTCCAGTAGCCCTGTCCCCTTCACCTCAGGTGTATTCGCAACACAGGAAGTGTGAGCTTTATAACATTTAAGTCAGATGCTGTCCCTCTTTGCCCTCCAGTGGAAGGAAGCCACAGCCCTCAGTGATTTACAAGTGATTTACAAGTGATTACACCTGATGTGTGGAGTCCTTGGGTCATGCAAACAGTTAATGCACTCAGCTACTAACTGAAAGGTTGGGGGTTTGAGTCTACCCAGCGGCACCTTTCGAGACACTCCTGGTGATTTACTTGCAAGAAATCAGTCATTGAAAACCTTTTGGAGTACAGTTCTACATGGGTTGCCATATGTTGGAGTCGATTTAATGGCAACTGGTAACTTGATCTGCACCCTTCCCTTTCCCCCTTCCTTTCTGGCCTCATCTTCTTCCGCTTCTCCCTCCATGTTCCTCTCCAGCCATATGGGCTTCCTTGTTGTTTCATGAATATGCCAAGTATAGGTCTCTGCACTGCTGTTCCATTTCCCTGGGATGCCTTTCCCTAGATGTCCACAAAGTTCACTCCCTTATGTCTCTGGGTCTCTGCCTAAACATCACTTTCTCATAACGGGCTTCCCTGGCCACCCTATGTAAAATAGCAGCTTTTCCTTCCAACACTAGCACTCTCTATTTCCCCTTGCTCTGCTTAATATATTTACTTGATTATTGTTTTCCTCCTTCCACTGACATGTGAGCTCCATGAGGACAGACACTTGGTTTTGTTCATTGTGGAATCCCTACCTCCTGGAAGGGTGCCTGGCATGTAGAGATATTCAATACATATTTGTTGAATGAATAAATATCCTAATCTTAAATCAGGCAGTAAAAACCAAAGAGGTAGGAGTGTGGATAACCATAGACTTAAATATTCAGCTGTCTAAACCACATTCCCAAAGTAGCCTCTTATGCCTGGAAAGGGTACCATGTAATTTTGTCAGACGAGAGGAGAGTGGAGTCTTGCTTTTACTCTCTTGATCATCCTTCAGCTTTCTTTGAATTCTAATCTTAGTAAATCATTTTCTTTAGCACCAAACCCATTGCCATTGAGTCAATTCTGACTTATAACAACCCCAAAGGAGAGAGTAGAGCAGCACAATAATGTTTCCAAGGCTTTAAATCTTTGTGGAAGCTGATTGCCACATCTTTCTTCCATGGAGCAGCTGGTGGGTTTGAACTGCTGACCTTTTGGGTTAGCAGCTGAGTGTGCAATCACTGCACCACCAGGGGTCCTTGTACTAAGTATAAACCTCTTTAATTGTTGTTATTGTCAGTTGCTGTTGAGTCAGCTGTGACTTATAGTGGCCCCATGCACAGCAGATATTGAAACGTTGTCTAGTCCTTCACAATATGCTTGTGTCCATTGTGACCACTGTGTATTCTGAGTGCCTCCAATGTAGACAACTCATCTGCTAGCACTATACCAGGCAATAAATATTCTTCTCTGACCCATAAGGTTTTCATTGGCTAATTTTCAGAAGTAGAACACCAGATCTTTCTTTCAAGTCTGTCTTAGTCTAGAAGTATGCTGAAATCTGTCCACCATGAGTGACGCTGTTGGCATTTGGAATACTAGTGGCATAGCTTCCAACTCATAATAATATGCAAGCCGCCACAGTACAACAAACTGAAGGATGGTTGACAGAACCTCTTTAATTAGGCACCCCTTTTTTATCTTTTAAAATCAACTTTAGTGATGTATTAAAAAAAAAAAACCAAAAACCTCACTGCCATTGAGTCGATTCTGACTCATAGCAACCCCCAGTGGGTTTTCAAGACTGTAAATCTATATGGAAGCAG
Source organism: Orycteropus afer afer (assembly GCF_000298275.1). Lineage (NCBI taxonomy): Eukaryota > Metazoa > Chordata > Mammalia > Tubulidentata > Orycteropodidae > Orycteropus > Orycteropus afer. Next base: position 73,209 of record NW_006922075.1, on the reverse strand, counting down.
ACTGCCCCATCTTTCTTCTGTGGAGTGGCTGGTGGGTTCAAACCACTGACCTTTTGGTTAGTAGCCAAATGCCTTAACCATTACACCACCAGGGCTCCTTCTATGATGTATAATACATAAAATAAAATGTACACATTTTATGGGTAGATTTTGTGGAGCTTTGATAAATGCATGCAGCTGTGTAATAATAATGAAAATCAAGATATAGAACATTTCCATCATTCCAAAAATATTCCCTTGTGCCTTTACAGGAAATTCTCCACTACCCCTGGACGACCACTGATCTGCTTTCTGATAAAGATTAATTTTGCCTATTCTAGAATTTTGAATGTTTTGGAGATGAATCCATATTGTTTTATGTATCAATAGCTCTTCTTCTTCTTCTTTTTTTCTAAACAGGATTAATCGTCACCTTCCCTCCTTTTTTTTTTTTTTTTAACAGAAAATACTCCTGGGAGGAGCAATAGACAATTCTTTCAGTCTTTTACAACTTGACTAGAAAGGAATTTTTTTGTTTGTGCAACATATGAAAAGCATGCCTGGTTTGGGTAACTGGGAAAGGCCTGGTGATCTGCTTCCATAAACATTGTAGCCCAGAGAACCCTATGGAGCAGCTCCACTCTGTACACACATGGTGTTGTCATGAGTCAAAATTGACTCTACAGCAACGGGTTTGGTTTCAGTTGCGTAACTGAAAGTGAGAGAGAAACCTGTCAAAGTGTAGATGTTGAAAGGTAATTTCACTAGCTTCAGAGTTTTGACAGTCTGTCAGGTACAGACTCAAGAAGTTGTCTTCAGTGCCAGGAATCCAAGAATGACTGAGTGAACATTACTGAATATTTCCTCTGTGTTTGATGTAATTTTATTTGATGCCCACCACAAGCCTGTGAATTAAGTGTTATAAACTCCCTCTTGTCAGATAAAGAAATAAACTGTGTAGCTGTTAAGTAGGATCCAGGCCAGGTCTTCCTAATTCTAAGTTTCAATTCTAGCTCAGACAAAAGGCTGGTAAGCAGCATCAACTGGGAGAACAAACTGTTCTGTGGGGCATGAACCAGAATGAGGCTGAGAAGAGAGTGGCCCCAGGCCATGAGCATGGCCTTAGAGAGAGAAGTCAAGATGGATCCCTGGGTGCGTTGTTTTGTCCCAAGTGTAGAAGAGAATCCATGACTGCTTTGGGTTTCATGTTACAGAACCAGTCTGGGCACTTAATGGGACTTTATAACCCAGCCGTGGGGTCATTGGCAGCACCTCTCTGGTTTCAGCATGGAGCCTTCAGTTCATAACTTCCTTCAAAATCAAGACCCTGGGAATGAGTACAATCTTGACGTCAGTCCCAGAAAAGGCGGGGGACGTCTGAGCAGTAACCACAGCATTTTTAAAATAGCCTGATAACGAGAGGCATGAGACAGGCTGAATTGGTTGTTGGCCAGTGTGTTGACCGCAAGCGCCAGTTCCCTACAGACTGCATTCCGGGGCTTCGAGTGTCATCTCTCACTCCACACCTGTTTATGCTTCTGCGCACTCCACTCCTCTCCCTTCAACCTACTGAAGTGGGAATACGAAACCAAGCCGACTTGAAGATTAAGTGCGTGAGATGCCTCCTATATTAGGCAGGCTCTTTTTAGCATTTCAGGCAACCTGCTGGCATACACAAAATTGTCTGTATCAGAGGTGCATTTGTGTCCAGGATGATTTCGTTTTACTTAGATCCACAATCAACACCCAGGAAAGCAGCAGACAAGAAATCAAACGATGTATTGCAAATCAGCTGCAAAAGACCTCTTTAGAGTGTTAAAAAACAAAGATGTCACTTTGAAGGCTAACTAAGGCTTGCCTAGCCCAAGCCATGGTATTTTCAACTACTTCTTATGCATGCAAAAGCTGGACAATGAATAAGAAAGACTGAAGAAGAATTGATGCATTTGAATTATGGTGTTGGTGAAGAAAATTGAATATTCCACAGACTGCCAGAAGAATGAACAAACTGTCTTAGAAGAAGTACAGCCAGAATACTCTTTAGAAGTGAAGATGGTGAGACTTCATCTCATGTATTTTGGACATGTTATCAGGGATAAGTCCCTGGAGAAGGACATCATGCTTGGTAAAGCAGAGGGTCAATGAAAAAGAGGAAGACCCTCAATGAGATGGACTGACATGGTGGCTGCAAAAATGGGCTAAACATAGTTATGAGTGTGTGGATGGTGGAGTATTAGGCAATATTTCATTCTGTTGTACGTAAGGTTGCTATGAGTCAGAACTGACTCAATAACACCTAACAACAACAGCATTGGTTTCCTAAGGCTGCTGTAACAAAAACCCACAAACTGGGTGTCTTAAAACAACAGTTCTAGAGGCTAGAAATCAAAGTGTTGTCAGTATTTGTTCCTTCTGGAGGTTTTCTGGGGAAAATTGTCCCATGTCTTTCTTCTAGCTTTTGGTGGCTCCTTGCAATCCATAGCGCTCCTTGCTTTGTGGCAACAGAACTCCAGTCTATGTTTCTGTGTTTACATGGTGCTCTTCTCTGAATTTCTGTGTCTGTGTTCTCTCCTCTTTCTTACAGGACACAAGTCTTGGATTTAGGGCCCACCCTAATTCCAGGATGGCTTCATCTTGAGACTCTTAACCTATTACATCTGCAAAGACCCTGTTTCCAAATAGATTACATTCTGAGGTTCTGGGTGGACATGAACTTTTGGGGGACACTATTCAATGCATTAAAAGTGGCTTAAAGCTTGACCCACAGACAAGTCTATTAAGTAATAAACAAGAATATACAAAGTACATGTGGGTCCAGAATTTTATAAGTTTCTTTGGAAAATGTGAAAGGAAAAAGAGAAATCCATGAAACAATACACCAAGAGAGCTATCTAACTGGCCAATCTTCACTTAGCCTCTGGGCAGTCTCTCCACCCTCAGCCTTCAACCTTGGTTCTTATCTCACATATCACATCATTTTGGTCACCTGCTTTGTGCCCTCAATGCTCTTTTGTCTCCAAGGTGAAGTCCAAACCCAATCTGGCCACTGTTTACTTGTTCAGCTTCATCTCCCACTGCCCACACTTTATGCCTACACTCCATTAATGGTTAGAACTGTTACATGCCTCTGTGTCGTTGTAGTTTCTGACTCCTCTACTTGGAATGCGCTCACTGTGCCTCAGCTTTTGTCTTAGTTTCCTAATGCTGCTATAACAGAAATATCTCTAGTTGGTGGCTTTGAAAAACAGAAATTTATTTTCTGAAGGCTTGTGGTGCAGTGAATTATTTAATATGGCCCTTGTAGGCATAGTCTTTGTGACTCCCATACAATGACTGGGTAGCACCACATATTCTGTGTCAACTTGGCTAGGCTGTGATTCTCTGTATTGTGTGATTGTCCTCCATTTTGTGATCTGATATAATTATTTTCCATTGTGTGTGTTATAAATCCTGGCCTCTAAGTGTCAATGAGGTGGGATTAAGTTATATTAATGAGGATTATCTTTGTTATGTTAATGAGTCAGGATTAGGGTGCCATGCAGTCAAGTAACCACTCTTACTCAACTCACCACCCCTGTTGGAGTCGCACCTTTTATCTTACAAAAGATTAAAGGAGAAAGAAGTGAGAAGAGAGAAGGGACCTGAGCACTCTCAAGAAAGAAGAGCTGGGAGTGCAGCACCCAATGTACTCTATGTCTTTTGGACCTGCGATCCCTACACTGAGACTCTCCTGGACCCAGGAGACAGAGAAAGAGAGAATGGTGAAAGGCAGAGGTAGTGAGAGATGATGAAAGGCAGTAGCAGAAAAATGTCAGCAGAGGTAGCAAAAGCAAGAGACCAGCAGGAGACAGTGCAGTAGCCTTCCCAGTCCATGGAGTGAGAGAGCTGAGGCCTTCAGGCCAAGGTTTACTGGTGGAGTAGGGTCCCTCTGGGCACTTACTGAAGATTTAAAGAGCTTTGTACACTTGCCTGAGCAGGACAGAGGCCAGACTGAGGGGCCGAAGTATCCAGAGACCAGAGAGAGGCCTGCCTGCAGGCATGGCTGAGAAGATGCTGTCCTTGTGGAAGAACTGTATCTTGATTTGTTCCGGATCCTGAATTATAATATTTTACTTCTCTAATAAACCCCATAATCATATCTGAGTTCTGTGTGGCCACTGCAATGAATTACTGAACGCAGCAGAGAAGTAGAGAATGCTGTGGAAGAGATGGTTGGTATTAGAAATTGGTAAAAAGGTTGAGAGAGGAGGAGGTATGTCTGACCTCCTTCATAGAAATCAGTCTTGGGCTGTTGATCTTGATTCTTCTTCTCCCTTGTGAAGTTAGGGGGGCTTAGATTTCCTACCACACCATTTTCACATGGCTAAAAGTCTAACTTAGGGTGTCGGTTGTGTCAGTTCCTTCCTCACTGGGAGCCCTGGGCCTTCTTTGCTTCCTTGCAATCTTCATGTGGCATCTATGTTCTCTAATGTGTCCCCATATGTCTCTCTATCTTTGCTGCTCCTTACGTAACTCAGAAGTGATTAGGTTTAGGATATCAATCAAGGTTATACCAATATCTTACATAGGTATAACCTCAACTGATTGGCTGTTTACATTGTATTAGGTTGCGTTATGGGAGGTGATTACATTACATTAGATTACATCCACAGGTGGTGGTGGTGTTGTTAGATGCCTTTGAGTTGACTCCAACTCATAGCAACCCTATGTACAACAGAATGAAACGCTGCCCGGTCATGTACCATCCTCACCATCCTTGTTATACTTGAGCCCATCATTGCAGCCACTGTGTCAATCCATCTTGTTGAGGGTTTTCTCCTTTTTTGCTGACCCTCTACTTTACCAAGCATGCTATCTTTCTTCAGAGAATGGTCCTTTCTGACCACATGATGAAATAGGTGAGACAAAATCTGGCCATTCTCACTTCCAAGGAGCATTCTGGCTGCACTTCTTCCAGGACAAATTTGTTCGTTCTTCTGGCAGTCCATGGTATTTTCAGTATTCTTGGCCAACACCATAATGCAAAGGCATCAACTCTTCTTCGGTCTTTCTTATTCATTGTCCACCTTTCACAGCATATGAGGTGATTGAAAATAACATGGCTTGGGTTAGGCACATCTTAGTCTTTAAAGTGACATCTTTGCTTCTTAACACTCAAAAGATGTCTTTGGCAGCAGATTTGCCCAAGGCAATATGACATTTGATTTCTTGACTGATGTTTCCTTGGATGTTGATGATAGATCTGGGTAAAATGAAATCCCTGACAACTTCAATATTTTCTCCATTTATTGTGACGTTGCTTATTGGTCCAGTTGTGAGGATTTTTGTTTTCTTTCCACAGATACAGGGGTTAGAATTCCAACACATATTTTGGGAGGACACAATTAAATTAATAACATTCTGTCTTCCCTACACATCCCTAGACTTGCACAGACAGACTTCATCTAAAGAACAATGAACAATAGGAAAAATAAAATAATTCACCACTTTCTCGTTGTTGTTGTTGCTATATGCCATTGAGTCAGACCTAACTCATAGTGACTCTTCCTTGGGTTTCCAAGGTGGTATCACTATGGAAGTAGATTGCTCAACCTTCCTTTGGAGGAGTGGCTGGTGGGTTTGAACCTCCAGCCTTCTGGTTAGCAGTCAAGTGCCTTAGGCACTATGCTACCAGAGCTCCTTTTCCCTTGTTCTGCAGGTGGGATAGGGGGATGGGAGTCATAGCCTGTTTTTACTCTCCTCAGACTTCATATCTTTTGCTTGATGTCATGAACCCCACCCAAGTCATGATGATTCAGAGTCATAACATGCCAGAATTGGATGAGCCATTACAGGCTAGTCTGAGACAGTAGCCACTAGCCACAAACGGCTTTTGAGCACTTGAAATGTGGCTAGTCCAAAATGATATCTGCTGTAAGTATAAAATACACACTGGATTTTTGAGGATATAGTTTGAAAAAAATAACATAAAATAACTCATTAAAATTTTAAAATATTGATTACATGCTGAAGTGGTATTTGGGATATCTTGAATTAAATAAAATATATTATTAAAATTGATTCTATTTCATTCCTTTTAATATGGCTACTAGAAAATCTAACATTACATATGGGACTCAAATTACATTTCTATTGGACAACGCTGGTCTACTGCAACCTCCTTCTTTTACAGATGAGAAAACAGGTTCAGAGATAAGACCTGACCCAGTGGATGACACACACTAAAAAATACTGACCTTTCTAGTCCCCACCAGCCCGTTTCTTCTTCACTCTCCCTCTCACTCTTTTGCTCTCCCTCTTACTCTCTCTCTTGAGTGCGTTCTCTCTCTCTCTCACACACACACAGAAGAGAGAGAGGGAGAGAGAGAGAGAGAGCACGAGCGAGCGAGAGAGAGCACCAGTGAGCACTAGGCAGCCCAGCAAATGGAGTAGGAGGAGGACTTGCAGACCCCTGGCCTCTAGGACTGGAGGAAAGTGTTCCAAAACTCAAACATTGGCTGTGGTTTTCTGGGAATGAAACAAAAACCTAACAAAGGTGGGGGCAGGTTGGGAAACTTGTGGTGTGCGAAGAAGTGAGGAGAAAGCTGAGGAGCCCTAGGCCTTCCCCCATTAATTCATATGTACAGTAACACCTGTTAGTTTACCAGATGTGCTAATCCTCACCTTAGAAACACAGAGTACTCCCTCTCTCCCTACCCCCTCAAGGAGGTGAGGTAGAGCCTTGCCTGAGCCCTGACACCAAAGAGTCAGTCACCCAAGGATTATTTGATAAGTAAACAAAGACAAATTTCAGTGGGATTGGCTTGATAATGGAAGAGGAGTAGGCAGCTGGAGAAGGGGGAAACAGACACCAAAGGCAAATTCTATTATTTTATAATTTTATCTGGCATCCCCTTTTCCATCAATCTGCCTTGTCAAGGCTTCAGGACAGGAGAGGTAGTTAAGGAAGCGGAGAGATAATGATCTCCCAGCCCTGCGGGTCACTAATGGTGCTTATCAGACCAACAGTTCTGACAAGTACAGTGGCTGAGCTAACTCTGAACTGGGGAGGAAGTTTTTCTTGGCCATTACTTTGCTTTGGCTGGGGAGCCCTGAGAGGGTGGCTACCTCCTCTCTTAAGCCTGACTTCCCATCCTGCACTGGTGGGGTGAAAGGGATGAAGAGAAAGACTGAGTGGGGCAGTGCTGGGTTTTTCTAGTGCAGGGGAGGACAGGCAACTTTGGGGTCAGCTCTCCATCATGTTTACTGGAACGTTGTTGTTGTTGTTGTTGTTGTTGTTAGGTGCCGCCGAGTCGTTTCCGACTCATAGCGACCCCATGCACAGCGGAACGAAACATTGCCAGATCCCGCCAGCTCCATGATCCCTGCTATACTTGAGCCCATCATCGCAGCCACCGTGTCAATCCATCTCGTTGAAGGCCTCCTCAATGTTGTTGTTAGGTGCCCGCTAGTCAATTCGAACTCACGGCGACCCCATGTGTTACAAAGTACAATTTCTCCATAGGAGTTTCTTGGCTGTAATTTTCACAGAAGATTGCCAGGCTTTTCTTCCTTGGTTCCTCTAGGTGAGTTCAAACTGCCAACCTTTAGAAATATAGCAGTCCAGAGCAAATGAAACAAAGTAAATCTCCCTCTCCCTCCCCCCACCTCACACACACACACACACACACACACAACACAAACACAGTTATGCTGCCCAGTGATTAACACAGAAGCTGCTACACCCTCTAGGCCCTTGCCCTTGGGTGGAAAGGAGTGTTCCACGGCTGCAATGGTGGAGAGGGCGGGTGTGGCTGTCTGGTGGGTTGACAGCCTTTAGGGCTGATAAGGAGCAGGTCCCCTTCCTCTTACCTTATGCCCTGGGACTAGCCATGTGCGCCTCTCGGAGGAGTTTGGTGCGCTGGGCTAGGCTGAGGTGGCCCCTCCCATCCCACTTCAGGGGTGACCGTGCAGCTGACGTCAGGCGGCTTTTGGTTCATTCCCTGGCACGAGGACTTTATTTTCAAAACAGCATGAAGTGCCGTGGAATTGAAATAGGCGTGTCCTCTCCCCCTCCCCCTCCCCCGCCCTTGTCCCTCTGCTCACCCTCTTGCTCCCTCCTTTCCTCCGGGGACAGAGCCTTTATAACTGCTTGAAGCAGCACGGACAGGATCGCTGCCTGAGGGCTCCCCCAGTACCGAGAGGCTCACCTGCTGCACAAGTCACCAGCTAAAGCCCAGGCACAAGGGTAAGTGAAACTTCAGGAGGTCAGAACGTGCCCAGGGCTTTGGATTGAGATTACTGGGGGGAGGGGGGTACTTTGCCAGTGGAGTCGTAGATGGGGGAGAGAAATCTGGCTAGGAGAAAAAAATATCCCAAGGGAGGAATTCCTCTAGTTCAACTCAACTCATTTTTTTTTCTTTCTTTCTTGATTTCCCAAGCTAAAATTGATGGGGAGAGCAAAAATGTGATTAGAGTAATAAAGCAAACCAACTGCCATGGAGTCAATTACGACTCATAGGGATCCTGTAGGACAGAATAGAACTGCCCCACAGGGTTGCCAGGGATGTAAATCTCTACAGAAGCAGATCATCATCTCAGGTTTCTTCTGCTGAGTCCCTGGTGGGTTCCAACCCTGACCTTTTGGTTAACAGCCAAATGTTCAAACAACTATGCCAGGGGGACTCCATAATTAAGGTGATAGTTTCTACAAAATTCTGAGTAGGAGGAGTCCTGTCCAGGCAGTAGGTGAGTGGTTCTGAGATCACTTTGAGGGGAGAGAAATGAGAGAAGAAGGTTTCAGAGGAAAGGAAAGGACTGGGGGAAGAGGAAGTGGGAAGCAAATGCCAAGGTGGTAGTGATGAAGGAAGAGAGAGATGGTAAGGATGCTACTTTACCTAGGTACCCAAAAGTTTCCATTTATTTTGTCTTTCTGAATTTTGAGAAATAAGTTCTAAAAGCCACTCCTTCTTATAAAGTACTTGTGGGACAGTAAGCCCCACAGCATACCCTCCTCTGTTAGAAGTTGAATACACAGTATGCCAGCCCACATTCCAGCAACAAGTAATGTTGTTGTAGGGTGCCTTCAAGTCGATTTTCAACCCATAGCAACCCTAGGTGACAGACCAGAACTGCCCCCATAGTATTTTCTAGGCTGTAATCTTTACAAGAGTAGATCACCAAGTCTTTCTTCTGCAGAGCCGCTGGGTGGGTTCAAACTGCCAACCTTTTGCTTAGCAGCCAAGTGCTTAACTGTTGCACCACCAGGAGAAAATCAGCTCAGTAGGAAGTCAGGAAGGGAACCCCTTCAGATTCTTTGATTGTCATCTATTTGCTAGGTTTTCCTGCCCTCCTCGCTGCCCTCATCCCTCAATAGATGTTTAAGGCATCATCTTGAATTGCCTTGGCCTGTAAATGGTTCAAGATGATGGCTTAAATATCCGTTGAGGGGTGGGGAGAGAAGAAGGGCTAGCAAATTGGTGATGCCTGCTCTTGATCAAGGAATTTGAAGGAGTTTTCATTCTTGACTTCTTACCAGGCTGATTTTCTCCTTGGAGGATTTTGTAAACACCACACCTGTTGAAGGGTCCCAGCTGAATTACTCATAGCTGTGGGCTTGTTCCTGAAGAGGAATACTTTACCCACTTCAGATACAATGGGTTGGGGCCCAGGGGAGGGGGTGAGGATGGAAGTCAGTACTTCACCCTCCAGGTCTGTGTATGGGCTACTACTAGGACAGGGAAGGAATGAAGGTGGACAAGTAAGGGGGAGGAGTGGGACAGGAGAGGTGCTGCCTAGGAAACCCAAATGGTTCCTCCAGGGCTATGAAGAGGAAGAATTCCAAGGGAAGAATGGAATGAGCAGAATGGCGTGGTTTTCAGGGAAGTGCTCTCAACCTTGAATCAGGTTCAGTCAAGCCAGATTTCTTGTCCTGGGTCTATAGGATGGGCTAAGTGTGAGGAGGCAAGGGGCTGGGTTTGGATTTCTGCAAAGGGAGATTAGGACCTCTGAGATCTCCTTTCCAATGGTAGGACTAGGCCCTTTATGTCAGAACATCTCCCCTTTGATGTCCTATTTAGTGTCTCATTAGGGGTAATTGGGAGCTCTGGTAGCATAGTGCCTAAGGCACTTGACTGCTAACCAGAAGGCTGGCGGTTCAAACCCACCAGCCACTCCTTGGAAGGTTGGGCAATCTGCTTGCGTAGCCATACCACCTCAGAAACCCAACAGCAACAACATAGGAGTAATTGAAAAACAGTGTGTGAAGAAGAATTTTGAATGATTTTTTATTCTTCTTATTCTGAAATTTGGTTTTAGGTGCACTACTGTTTAAGAATTCACAAACTGAGCTAAGAAAATGATCAGGAAAGGATATGGTAGCATAGTAGGTCTTTTAAAAATAATGAATTGAATAGTGTTCTTGCTAGAGGGGTCTTTGATTTTTCTGAGTAATTGGGTATTTGTTTTACATTTATTTTTTATTGCATTTTGTGGTCAGTGTATGTGATCTGTACATACCTTATTTCAGAAATTGAGATTTCCTTTGTTGAGTAAAACATACTCAATTTTTGTAAATATTCCATGACCACTTACATAGAAGGAGCTCTGGTGGCATAGTGCCTAAGGCATTAGACTGCTAACCAGAAGCCTGGTAGTTCAAACCCACCAGCCACTCCTCAGAAAGAAGGTTAGGCAATCTACTTCTGTAGTGATACCACCTCAGAAACCTAAGGAGGGGTCGCGATGAGTCAGGTCCGACTCGATGGCACATAACAATACAACAACACACAGAAGTACAAGTCCCTGATTTATGACGGGATTATGTTCTGATAACTGTTAGTATATAAGTTCTGACCTAAGTCAAATATTTCTTTTTTTTAAGTTTTCATTATTATTGTCTTTCATTATCAGTATCTTTATAAATCTGATCTGTGCTGCAACATATTTCTGTTAGTTTTGTTTTATATATTTGGGTGCTATATTATTTGGTGGAGGAAGCCCTGGTATCAGTGGCTCAAGGACTGGTGGTTCAAACCCAGTAGCCACTAGGAGAAAGATGTGGCAGTCTGCTTCTGTAAAGAATTACAGCCCATGAGGCGGTTCTACTCTGTCCTATAGGATTGCTATGAGTCGGAATCGACTCTATGGCAACAGGCATTTTATTTGGTACATAAACGTTTATGATGTTTGTGTTGCCAATATGGCATATCCATAATTATGATAAAGTAGGTTTTTTGTTTATGTAATATCTCTTTTTGCCTTGAGTACAAGTTTGTGTGCGTTGTTACCTCAATTCCTGCTTAATTTTCTCACCTTGAGAAAGCTATTTAACTTTGTGCCTAACACCTAGAACCTGTTAAGTAAATAACTATTATTATTCTTTTTTCATTTTTTCTCCCTTTTACTTTCAACCTTCTGATGTCCCTTTGTTTTAGGTGAAGTTCTTATAGTCATAATAGTTAAATTTACTATTTTTCAAAATAAAAAAAATTACCCTTTACACTTATAATAATAATTGCTTGCTATGGTCATCTTATTTTAGATTATATGGCCTTCTCCCTGGAATCCCCTCTTATTAGACAATAGATAGTCTATTTTTAGATTTACTAGTGATTACTTTTATATATTGAAAGAAAATATGTAACAGAAGGGGTGTTTGCAAGCTTTTAGTATACCAATATAGAACTTGACTTTACTTATGTATTTCCTGAAAATCTGATCTCTTAGAAATTCTGGGCCATTTAAGCTTCACTCAAAATTTAAGTTTTTTTTTTTTTTTAAAGGTAGTTTCCAGTATTCTATTTTACATCCACATCAATCTAAAATCCACATGTGCTTTGTTTAGAATAAGAGGAAGATGATAATAAGTCCAGGAAAGTACCTGAAAGTGAAGAAATTGGGATGAATACATTGTTATACTTGTTTAGATCTGCCTATGGTGGTATAATGTTTTATGTTTTCTCAGCTGATAGACAGAAACTCAATTTAGTGATGTTATTCAGATGTTATTCATAAGCTGTTGTCATTATGCATCACTATGATGTCATCAGAATAAGGATGGCTACTCAAAATACTGGATCCTGGACATTTCCTTATACTTTCCATTCATAACTAATGTTTCATCAACGGCAGAGAAATTTCTATGTGACTCCTCCCTTGTCTCGGAAGAACTCAGCCTGTATAAATATGTGAGGATTAGCACCAGCACATACTCATCTTCAAAAATTCTTCCTCTGCATTACTCACACTTGATAAATAACTTGCTTTGAGGAAATATTCAGTGGTTGGTCAGTCTTAGTCCAAAGCATTTGCTTAGCAACCGTTGTGTAAAGCAGTAAGTCTCACGTACTGAGGGGGATGCCAACAAATAGAATATTTTCTTGAGAAACTTATTATCTAATAATACTAATGTGTTAATATATTAATTGTTGTTGTGATGTGCCATCAAGTCAGACCCGACTCATAGCGACCCCTCCTTGGGTCTCTGAGGCATATCACTATGGAAGTAGATTGCCCCAATTTCCTTCCAAGGAGTGGCTAGTGGGTTTGAACCGCCAGCCTTCTGGTTAGCAGTCAAGCGCCTTAGGCACTATGCTACCAGAGCTCCTTAATGTATCAATTAGTATATTAGAAATTAACAATATATTAATATATAATATATAACACATATATTGGCACGTGAAGAGCCAACAAGTACTTAATTATAAAAACTATGAAGGGACCTGAAAGT
>NW_006922075.1:48651-60421 GCF_000298275.1 Orycteropus afer afer | reverse complement strand
CACACTTAGCTACTAAAAGAAAGCACAGAGAGATTTAAAGTCAGTATGAATGTCCTCATTGTTTAATGCTTATCGAATATTTTTTCTCTTTTGATAGTCTTCGGGGAGCAACACAAACTCCTGGAGGATGTAGAATTATTTGTCTACGACATGCATTTTCCTAACATTTTTTTGGCGTTAACTCCTCAAATCCTTGAATGCAAGACACACTTTCTGGGCACCCTAAACCGCTAGTTTACAGGATTAAGAGACCCGTCGCCGTGTTCAAGGTCACAGTAGCAGATGCCCGCCAGGACCTGAGCTAGCGCTCTCAGGCCCGTTTTCGTTTCTAAAGTCCGTCCACTCTTTCTCCCTACCCTTGGGGTTCACTCGGCTGGTTGTGACGTGGTCCGGAGACCCCTGTCCGCGTGACCGCCGGGTGGTCGGACTTGGAACTGCGCCTCTGGAAGGTTCCTGAGTGGCAGACGGAGAGGGAGGCTCCCTGGGAGTCGGGGCGGAGCCGGCGGCGACCCGCGGGCCGGGCTACGCCTACCGGGCCTCCGGGCAGTGCCGGTTGCGGAATCCGCGCTCCACCCGGCAGGAGAAGCTCTAGTTGAGGGTCCGCGTCGGCGCGGCGCTCGCTCTCGCTCGCTCGCCGGCTGGCTCTCCTGCGGCCGCAGGACCGGCACGCTGCCCTCCTGTGCCATGCAGCGGTTAGCCATGGACCTGCGGATGCTCTCCCGAGACCTCTCCCTCTATCTGGAGCACCAAGTCCGGATTGGCTTCTTCGGTTCGGGAGTGGGCTTATCCCTGATCCTCGGCTTCAGCGTTGCTTATGCCTGCTACTACCTGAGTAGCATTGCTAAGGTGAGCCGACGAGTGGCGCAGATACGGAGCGCGGGGCCGCAGGCGGCTTTGCGCCGAGTCAGAGCAGCAGGGAAGCCCCGTCCGCCGCTCACTGGGGCCAGCGGCTGTGGCAGCCCAGGGGCGAACATAGCTTTTGCCGGATTGTTGTTGCCTCTCACTGGCGTCTGTTGGACGCCCTCTCCGGACGCGCGGGAAAGCCGGCAAGTCCTGCGTGCCTGGCTGCTGGGTCCCGGTCCCGGTCTTCAGATTGCCTTCTGGCCCCAGCTGACCTCGGCGGGGCGCTGGTGGCGGTCCCTGTCACCGCTCGCAATACTAGTGCACTTTTGTGTATGACTTCCTTATCTTAACTCTTGTTTTCCTCGAGGGATTTTGTAAACACTGTGTAAATCCGTTATGATTGTGAATTGTTTGCTAAACGCTGCCAGAAGGACATGTGATCAGAGGAAGCGCGCGCTCAAGTGTGAGCTAGGGACAAGTTTGTGCTTATTTCTGTTTTGCGGTATGTAGAAACTTTGCTCTGTTCTGGACCCTTCCACTGACACTGGCTTTTCCTTCAGAAACCCCAGTTAGTGACGGGGGGTGAGAGTTTCAGCCGCTTCCTTCAGAACCACTGTCCAGTGGTAACAGAAACATACTACCCGACCGTATGGTGCTGGGAAAGTCGAGGGCAGACACTGCTAAGACCATTCATCACTTCCAAGCCCCTGGTGCAGTACAGGAAGTAAGTGAATTTCCATTTTCACTCATTTTTCCTTAATCACATATGTTGGACACTTTTAAAAATATATACTCTCAATTCTTGGTTAGTAGAACCTCTGGGTTATTGAATGTATGGAAAGGAAGGGAAAATGAAAATGGAAGGCATGCCCCCCCACACCCCATCCTAACTATAGCTATGGGGAAATATTCTGGTACTGCCTTTCACCTTTCTTTTCTCTTGTCTTTTTCTTTCTTTCCTTTTTTTTTTTTTTTTTGTCGTTGTTGTAAATATTGTTATCACAGTTTTGCTAATTCATCTTTTTACAGGTGTACAACTTATTGATAGCAATTATGATAATCATCTGTGTAACTCTATTCTTAATTGATTTTTCCATTATCCTTAACTCTCCCCTTTCCCTCCTCTCTCCTGCACCTGGTAAAACCCTCTACTGCCATTGAGTGGATTCTGACTCATAATGACCCTATAGGACATAGTAGAAATGCCCCGTAGGTTTCCCAAGACTAATCTTTATGGAAGTAGACTTTCTCTCAGGGAGCGGCTGGTGGGTTTGAACCAGCCAGGCCGTTGGGTTAGCAGCTGAGTGCTTCACCTTGGTGCCAGCAGTGCTCCTGCCCCTGATAACAACTAAGGAACTTTGGTCTTTCTGTATTTGCCTTTTCTAATCTTTCTATATAAGTGAAAAACAAAGCCCACTGCCACTGAGTAGATTCTAACTCATAGCAACACTATAGGACAGAGTAGAACTGCCCCATAAGGTTTCCAGGGCTGTAAATCTTTACAGAAGTAGATGGCCTCATCTTCATCCTGCAAAGTGGCAAATGGGTTTGAACTGCTAACCTGTGGTTAGCAACTGAATGCCTTAATCACTGCACCACCAAAACTCCTTTTATATAAGCAGGTCATACAATATTTGTCCTTTTGTGATTGATTTACTTCACTCAGCATAATATCTTCAAGCTCCATCCACATTGTAGCATGTACCAAGATTTCATTTCTCCTACTGGCTGAGTAGTATTCCATTGTGTGTATGTACCACACTTTGTTTATCCTTTCAAATATTGATGGGCATTAATTGTTTCCACCTTTTGGCTATTGTGAACAGTGATACATGAAATTGGTGTACAAGTCTCTGAGCCTCTGCTTTCAAGTTTTTTTGGTATATACCTAGGAGTGGATTTACTGGGTCATATGGTAGTTCTATTTTCAGTTGTTTGAGGAACTGCCACACTGTTTTCTGCAACGGCTGTACCATTTTGCATTCTCACCAGCAATGGATAAAAGTTCCAGTATCCCTACATCCTTGCCAACACTTGCTATTATTATTATTATTATTTTCTATATTAGCCATCCTAGTGTGAATAAAATGATATCTCATTGTGGTTTTGATTTGCATCTCTCCAATGGCTAATGATTTTGAGTATCTTTTCATGTGTTTGATGGCCATTTGAATGTTCTCTTTGGTGAACTGTCTATTCAAGTCCTTGTCCATTTTATGATTGGATTATTTGCCTTTTTGTGGTTGAAGTTTTATATATATTTTGGTAATAAGATTGTTATCAGATATGTAATTTCTGAAGACATTCTCCCAGTCGGTAGCATGTCTTTTCAGTTTTCTTGTAAAGTCTTTTGATAAATGAAAGTTTTTAATTACTATGAATAAGTTTATTTATTTTGTCTTTTGCTCTTTGTGCTTTTGTTATTATATTGGATAATCCATTGTTAAAAGCTAGGCCCAACAGCGCTGGCCCTGCATTTTCTTCTAAGAATTTTATGGTTTTAGTTTACATCCCAGGTCTTCTCTTTTTCACTTCCCTTCTAGTGTTTAACACCATTGACCAGTCTCTTTTTGAAACTGCTCCTTGGCTTCTGGAAAACCACATGGACTTATTTCTTCTAAATCCTGTGATGAGGTGGTTTTTTTTTTTCTTCCCAGTGTCCTTTGCTGATTCCTACTTAGGTGAGATGATAGTTCCCAGGATTCTGTCCTTGGCCTTCTTACTCACTGCACATGCTCTGTGTGTGCTCTTGTCTCTTAAGGCTTCAAGTACATCTAAAGTCTGATGATTCCCTATCTATGCCTAGAATCCCAACCTCTCCTGACCACCAAACCCATATGGCCAATTGCAGAGAGTCAGCATAGCCTGGTGCCTGGAGCCTGGCCTATGAGCCGTGTGATCTTGGGCAAGTTATTTAATTTCTCTGTGCCTCAGTTTCTTCTACTGTACAAAAGAGGGAATAATAAAATAGGGTGGTTGTGAGAATTATATGAAATGGGTATGGCTCAGCGTAAACTCTCAGGAGGATTTCGCTTTTTTATTTATCCTGCATGCCTCCAATGGCAGATTCCACACTCATGTTATATCCAATAAAGCTAAACTCATCATCTCTCCTCATAAGCCTATATTTCCAAGTTCTGAAAATGGCAACAGCATCCACTCAAGCCAGAAGTCTGAGAATTATCTTGTACTCCTCCATTCCTCAAGCGCTCTCTCTTTTCTACCTTCATAACCACCTCCCGCCATTCTTGGTTCATCTTTCATGCCTCATCTCCTGGATTTTCTCTCTAAAGCCATTTTCCCCATTAGGTAGAATGGGTCCCTATTTTCCACATGCCTTCAGCATTCCTAGCTCATGCTGTAACTCCTAATTTATACATCAGTGTGACTATATACTCTGCCAAGAGCAGTAGTCCCTCTTTTGCTCTGTGTAACTTGTACTCTTTACACAATGCTGGACATTAAGTTGGCACTGAAACATTGATTGACAGATTGACTAATTGCAGGATTGTTTACTTTAGAGACTTCTCAGTAACTCAGTGCTTGACTGTAAGAGGGTTTAAATGAAGAGAGGCTGGAGTCAGGGAGAATAGCTTCAGAGATCATAACAATGATTTAGAGATGAATTGAAGAAAGACTAAAACTACTTATAAAGGATTATTTCTCCTAGCTCTGTGACCATAAACAAGTATCTTCGTCTTTCTAAGAGTTAGTATTCTCACCAATAAAATAGAGATATCTACCTTGTAAATGTATGAACATTATATGAAACAAAAGATGTAAAAAGCATGAACAATACATGTGAAAATATAGTAAATACTTAGCAGAGTACCTGTCTCATAATAGGACTTAGTATATGCAGTTAAAAAAAAAAAAAAAGACCACACTTACCTGCTGTTGAGTCGGATCCGACTCATAGCAACCCCTCCTTGGATTTCCAAGGCAGTATCACTACGGAAGGAAATCGTCCAATCTTCTCTCCGAGGAGTGGCTGGCTGGTGGGTTTGAACTGGCAGCCTTCTGATTATTGGTCAAATGCCTTAGACACTGTGCCACCAGAGTAAGTGCAGTAGTTGTCATTATTTTTATTCATACTTGTATTGTAACCATTGTTATTACTATGGACTGAATTTAACAATTCAAAAATAGAAAATTAAAATCACAAATTTATGGGGCTGGGATAGTGTGAAGGCTTGGCTTCAACAAACACATTATTTAATATCATCCTCCAAAAAACTCAAATGCCTTAGGCACTATCTTACCAGAGCTCCTAATATCATCCTCGGCGTAGACCTAAGAGGTAGATACTGTCCTCCTCATTTTTAGATGACAAATGAGATCAATCTCATCAGTTTCTGGCAAGATTTAGGACCCTGGGGGAGTTTATACTCAGATACTTTGGGAAAGGCTGCTTAGTGCCAGCTTAGGCAAACTTCTGGGCTTGTCTGCCCTCCCACCCTTCCTCTTTCTTTTTCTGTTTCCTTCTTTTAACCTTTTTGTCCTACGCTGACTCATTCCAAAATGATTTAAGGCAGCACCAAATTATTTTAGGGTCTCAGTAGTAGGCATCATTGTATTATATTGGACGGTGGTTGGTTGGCTCAGGTAGTACCTATAATAAGTAAAGAAGGTCTCCCCTTTATGACTCAAAATTGTTTCTCACGTCCAAGGCCAGAGGGTACACACAATAAAAGCTCACCATCTTTCTCCAAGTGCAAGGCTTAGTCATCAGGGCATTGGGTGGAGGTGCATGATTGGATTCATGTAAATTCCTTTCTGATTACTGGGACAATCTTAGGATTTATGCTTTCAGAGTAGATACCAGAGGCACTTAGGTGGGAGCAGGGTTCCATACATGGCCCAGAGCTTCTACCCTCAGACCCAAAGTGATTTTAGACAAGCACATGAGAAGGCTGAGGAGAGGTTAGAGCTAAGGACAGCAATCAGGGAGCTTATGAGGAAACCAGGTACAATCTACTTAACCTCATCTCATGAGCAACTCCTGCTCCCCTACTTGACTCCTTTTCTCCTACCCACCAAGCACTATTCACTTTCTCATTCATCCATTCAACAATTTGGTATCAGGTACCTACCATGTACCCATGCTAGGGTAGGAGTGGGGGTGAAAATGTTTAACAACTCAGTCCCTGCCTTCACAGAACCTTCAAGTCTAGAGGAAGAAAGAGACATGACAACAAGCATTTCCAGGGCTGTGTGACAAGTGCTATGATGGGAAGAGTGGAGGTTCTGGGAGTTCACAGGATATATGTCTTACCAGACTTGGGTATTAAGGAGACACCTTGGAAGAAGAACCTCAATGTCAAGTGCAGGAGTAGGTAATGGGGAAGTAGATAATGGAGAAATGGGAGAGACTGTTTGTACAGATAGGATAGCACCTTTGATGTGAGATATTGGGGCTTGTTTGGAGAAGTAATAAGAAGTTCACATTGTTTAGGGAGAGGAGATTGTGGTGAGGCATGAGGCTGGAGAGGTAAGTGGGGACCAATGGTACAGAGCCTTATAACATAGTTCTTTTTAAGTAGTGCTATAGTTCCGAGGTGCAGAGGGTGTGGACTGTACCAGTGACACTGTTAGAGGGGGTAACACCAAAATGACTGTTTATAAAATTTTTTTTGCAGTGTTTCAGCAGAAATTTATTATTTTTTAAATAAAAATATCCCTGTACTTAGTTACAAAAACAAAAACATTTTTTGTAAGCTCAGCTTACATGTATCACTAGGCTAAAACTATGCTAATTTACTTTTTGAACCTTCTAATGCACTTGGTCAGAGCTGTCATTATACCCTAATTACAATGACACTTTAAATCACCTGGTTTCGTCAGCAAGTGCCGCAACCATGTGCTGTTTTCATTGCTGTCAGTGTTTTTATAGTTGCTGGTTTTCTGGTATTTTAGCTGCAATATTGTGGTAATTAGTATTCATCAACTTGTATATATATATATGTATATTGTTGTTGTTATGTGCCATCGAGTAGGACCCGAGTCACAGTGACCCCTCCTTGGGTTTCTGAGGCAGTATCACTACGGAAGTAGATTGCCCAACCTTCCTTCCTAGGAGTGGCTGGTGGACTTGAACCACCAGCCTTCTGGTTAGCAGTCAAGTGCCTTAGCCACTATGCTACCAGAGCTCCTATGTATATATATATGTATAATTTTATTTTATTTTTGAGAATGAAGTAGTACTTAAAGGAAAAGGAGAAAAACCAAAAAAGGCTTCTGCTTAGTGACTAAGTTGTAACTATAATGTTGTAATTCAATGTAGAAAGATTTTACAAAACAATCTTGTTGGTAGTAGTCATATAATCTAAGACATCTTGCATTTAAGCAAATTAGAACTGTATTTATCACATATTATTCTGTGCTTAATATTGATACTAAACATTACAAAGGATTATATATGGTACGCTATGGGAGGAGGTCCATGGAGGAAGGGGTGACACCATGAGTTACTGTACTGGGTGACTATTTTTCAATACAGATTTGTTTGTTAATGGCACCTTTTATTTTCTGTTGACTGAATTCAGAATATTTATGACATTTTAGACTTGGTGAGCAATCCCCATCACACTGGGTCAAGGCTAGAGGAGGGTCAGTAGAGGTAAACTAAGAATGATAATTTCAAAAGTATTGGTCACCCAGATAAAATACTTACTAAGAAGCTTCCCCTCCTCCCACACCTAAAGGCATTAGTAAGGAACTCTGATGGTGTAGTGGGTAAGGCATTTGGCTGCTAACCAGAAGGTCAGTGGTTCAAACTCACCAGCCATTCTTTGGGAGGAAGATGAGGCAATCTACTTCTGTAAAAATTTACAGCCTTGGAAAGGCAATGGGGGTCACTATGAGTTGGAATTAATTTGATGGCAGTGTGTTTGTTTTTTTGGTTTTAAAGACTTTAGTGAGGGAAAAGAGACATATGAAACTTGTATGGATATTTGATATTAAAGCGTTTTTTTTTTTTTTTTTTTTATCCATTTGAAACACTTTTGTATTATTAATTTATTTCAGTTTGCAAGTACCACCATTTACAGGTAAGGAAATTGAGTGATGGACAGGCTAAATTGCCTAAGGTTACTAATCGGGTGAGAAGTGGACTGGTTCCAGAGCCTGAGAGCCATTATAGCCACTCTGCAGATAAACAACCATGATGAGAAGCTGGGCTTAAAACCCAGGTCTTAATGACTTCAAAGCCTTCTACATCATAGTAGATGGTGACAGAATAAATTAATTTACCCCAAGAAGCGAAAACAGCATTAGCTGAGCCCACAGAAAACCTTGAGGGATTCCTTATCTTCTAAACATAGGGGTCATTCAATACTTAACATTGCTCCCTAAAATGGGCCAAACCAAACCCTTTGCTGTCTAGTCTATTTCAACTCACAGTGAGTCTATGGGACAGAATAGAACTGCCCCACATGATTTCCAAGGCTGAAAAATCTTTTTGAAGGCAGACTGGCATATCTTTCTCCTGTGGAGTGGCTGATGAGTTCAAACCACCAACCTTTTGGCAACCACAGCACCACCAGAGCTCCTTCTAAAATGGACAGTTTCCCTCAATAATGGTCAGTCAAGTTTCACCTGTGAGTAACCAGGCTCCGTAGTGCAGTAATTAAACTCCAAAAGGTGTGTGAATCTCCAGACCAAACAATTTCCCCTTATTGTTAATTTTTAAAATTTGTTGTTGTTGTTGTTATATGCCATTGAGTCGGACCCGGGTTTGCGTTTCTGAGGCAGTATCACTACGGAAATAGATTGCCCGACATTCCTTCCGAGGAGTGGGGTTAAGTTAAAAAAGAATTTTTATCTTTTAAAGTTACATACTGATCTATTTATGAATAAAATTATATGATGTCTAGAATTTGCTTAAAAGCATCTAGAGGGGGAGCTAAAGCTTAGTGGATTTTAGGTGATGAAAAAGTTTTGGAAATAATGGTGCAGTTTGTTCAGCATTGTGACTGTAACTAATACCACTGAATCATACAGTTAAAAATGACAGATTTTATTCGAGATATATTTTACCACAAAAATAATGAGAAAAAGAAGCCAGACATTAAAGACTAAGGGGAAAAAACAAACAAACAAAATGTAAGGTAGTAATAGATACGTGGCCCTTCATTATATTATTTTCTTTATTTTTGAGTATGTATGAAAACTTCTACACTAAAAACTTTTTTAGTATAGATTTTTTTTTTAAGCAGTATTAAATAGCCAATATTTACACTTCAGGGACTATTTCTTCACCCCCCTTGCATTATTGGAATGGGAGGGGTAGGTAAAATAGGGGGACATTTGTTTTCTCTCCTATTTGCTCCTAGTTCCCATTGCTCTTGTCAGCCCTGGTCTGTCTGAGGGTTCTGGGAAGCTCTGAGACACAACACCCTACCGCATAGCTGCACAAGAAGGGAGGCACCTACAGGACCAAGTCTGGGCAACAGGTCTAGTCCAGCACTAGAACTGTTCTTTTTTTTTTTTTTTTTTATTAGGATTTGGGTGAAGATTTACAGAGTAAATTCACTTTTCATACAGCAATTCACATATACTTTGTCTCATGTCATTGACCAAAATTTACAATGCAGCAGCTCCCCTCCCACTTCCTCCCCATAGTTACCTCCTCCCAGTGTCCATCCCTTCATACTCTTCGAGAGGCCCATTGTCTGCCAACCCTGTATATGATCTTGGATACACTCTCCATTTAGACATACATAATTGTTTAGCTTGTTCACCCATCTATCCGTCCCTATACCCATGTTTGCTTTCATTAACAACTCAGTATTGTATTTACAAAGGGGTTCATATTTGTGGTTTGTACTACCCATGTAACTCTCTCTATCTTTCTCATCCTCAATGCTGCCATATTGGTCACTCACATTTGGTACATTGCCCTTCTCTTCACCCAAATCAATATTTATCTCTATCTATCTAACAGCATTCCCTCCCCTCCCCTCCCACCCCTGGTAACCAACAAAGAAAATGTCCTCCAATATATAAACATTTCCTTAACTTTTACAATAACGGACTAATACAATATTTGTCCTTTTGTGACTGACTTATTTCGCTCAGCATAATGTCCTCCAATAGAACTGTTCTTTAGGCAAAACCTCATCAATCTCTGTCGAGAGTTAGAGTCATCATTTCAGAGTCCTTCATAATTATCTAGGAATTATGATAACTACTGTCAGCAAACAGAAATAAATACCTTAAGGGTTGGGGAAGGAGCAATTGGCGGGGAGGAGCAGGAAGGGTGAGAGAACAGAAAAGGGAAAAGGGTAATACTTTCCCACCAGACACCACTCTTATGATTCATCTGAAAGGGAGGGAAGTGGAGAGGTGAATAAGGTGAGTAAAGACGATGTGCCCAGGGCCAAGGGCCCTTCCCTTGTGCATAGCACCTTTGAATGAGACAGGTTTTTATTCTTCCTTGCTGATAGTGTAGACCCATTTTCCCTTTCCTATTCCCACCACAGAGAGGCAAGGCATCTCAGACTTTGGGTACTTGTATTTCAGGGGTTAAGGAGCCTGGCTGGTGGAATGGTTAAGTGCTCAGCTGCTAGCCGAAAGGTTGGCAGTTTGAATCCACCAGTGGCTCTGCAGGAGAAAAGACCTGGCAACCTGCTCTTGTAAAGATTATGGCCTAGGTGGGATACCTATGGAGTAGTTCTACACTGTCTTGTAGGGTCACTATAAATCAAAATCAACTTGATGGCACACAATAACTATACCACTTTCAGAGGTTGCCTATATCTGTATTTGCCTTTCTCTTTCCTCCTTTTCTCATCCTGAACTGTCCTTAGAGAGGTGGAACATAACCCACTTGTTACTCTGTTTTGCGGGTGGCAGGGATATGTTATCTGCAGATTGTGATATAATTTCCAGCGGAGTCCCTGGGTGGTGCAAACTGTTAACAAGCTTGGCTGCTAACTGAAAGGTTGAAGGTTTGAGTCTGCCCAGAGTTGTCTTAGAATAAAGGCCTGGTGATTGACTTTTGAAAACCCTTCAGAGCACAGTCCTACTCTGACACATGTGAGATTGCCATGAGTTGAAGTTGACTCCACAGCATCTGGTTTAAAGAATTTGCAAGGGACAGACCTACAGTGAGGCAAGGTCGTGAAGAGCCTTTGGGGAATTTGTAGATTGTTGGTCTGTTTTTTCCACTAAGACAGGGAACATGTCTGTTTTCCCCCTTGGCTATTGAATTCCTAATTCCTAGAAGAGTGATTGACAGAGTTCAATAAATATTTGTTGGGTGAATGACTATCTAATATAAAGTTAAACTTGGAGACTTAAAATTACATTAAAAAGTCAGGAAGATAGATTTCAACTCTGGGGTTATTTTATTCTAATAAAATAGATACATGCATATATAATATTCTAAAATATACATAATAGTCATTCATATAATACATAGCTATATATATACAGTATCCCTGGCTGGCATAAATGGTTAAGCACTTGACTACTAGCTGAAAGGTTGGCAGTTTGAAACCACCTAGAGGTGCCTCGGAAGACAGGCTTGATGATCTGCTTTAGAAATGCCATAGCCTTGAAAACGCTATAGAGCAGTTATGAATGTACATGTGTATGTATGTATATATGTATAGGTGTATATATATGTATGTGTGTGTGTGTATACATATACATATACATATGTATATAAACCCAGTGGCATTGATTCTGACTCATAGCAACCTCCATTGGGTTTCCAAGGCTGTAAATCTTTACAGAAGAAGATTGCCTCATCATCTTTCTGTGGAACGACTGGTGAGTTTGAACCGCCAGCCTTCTGGTTAGCAGTCAAATGCCTTAGGCATTATGGTACCAGAGCTCCTTATATATATTATACATTATATATGTGTATATATATTTGTATAGGAGCTCTGGTGGCATAGTGCCTAAGGCACTTGACTGCTAA
>NW_006922075.1:38057-47511 GCF_000298275.1 Orycteropus afer afer | reverse complement strand
GAGGAGTGGCTGGTGGGTTTGAACCACCGGCCTTCTGGTTAGCAGTCAAGTGCCTTAGGCACTATGCTACCAGAGCTCCTTCCGTAGTGATACTGCCTCGGAAACCCAAGGAGGGGTCGCTATGAGACTTGACGGCACATAACAACAACAACAACTATAGCAACTGGCACATTGTATTAAATATTTACCTCTCTGTCTCCTCTATAAATTAGCTATTACATTTTCTAAGGGTGGGTGACTCCTGGCAACTGGCATACATTTCAAAAAGAGGTGGCTCCCAGGTCATTGCAGAAATATCCTAAATTTACAATGACAAGTTATCTAAAGTGAATTCTGAAGGAAGAATCCTCTTCCCTTATTTTCAAATGGGAGAATTAAAACCTGTTATTTTCGATTTGCATTTACCCTTTCAGGGTTCAGGAGTGAATGCTTGTTTGGAATTCTGTGGAAAAATCTACAGTTTAGATAAGGAAAACACTTCTCTTAGCCCCGAGGGAATGGAATGCTTACAAAGTATCAGAAACAGGGCCAAAAGTGGGGGAAAAAAAACCCCAAAGAACATTAGACTGATTGTTGTTGTGTGCGGTGGAGTCGGCCCTGACTCCTACTCCTAGGGACCCCTCCTTGGGTTTCTGAGGCAGTATCACTACGGAAGTAGGATTGCCCAACCTTCCTTTTGAGGAGTGGCTGGTGGGTTTGAACCGCCAGTCTTCTGGTTAGCAGTTAAGTGCTTTAGCCACTATGCTACCAGAGCTCCCATTGATAAATGGTGGTTAAAGCATTGACTTCAATCTTGGCTATTCTCATGTTCACTAATTCCTAAGAAAACACCAACCAAAAGTATTAGAAACTCTGGCATATTGTTTATGAGATTATATATTTTTTGAAGTGAGTCTCTGAAAGCACTTTGTAGGAGAGATGGCTTCAGGGTAAATAATACAGTTAAATTGGAGGGAGGGAGCTATGAGGTTTGTTCCTTCCCCTCATCAGCCTTTAGCATTTGTCCCAAGAAGTAAGGAAAAGTTAATAGATTTATCTAATGTGATAAATTCAGGGGCAAAACCCTGGCTAAACATACAAATTTTATCCTTAACCTTTTTGCTAGTCCTTTGTTAAGAGATTACCCTCCAACTCCCCCCCTTTTTTTTGCTTTTATGCAGAACCAAATGGCTACAACTCCTCCTGGTTGCCACAATAGCCTGGACTCCAGATACTATAGACTTTGTGATACGAAGGAAGTTTGGGGCATCGTTCTTGAAGCATTCGCCCTGGTGGGGGCTGTGACCTCAGTCGCCTTCATGTTTGCTCTCCTGGTCCTCGTCTGTAAGGTGCAGGACTCCAACAAGCGAAAAGTGCTCCCAACCCAGTTTCTCTTCCTCCTGGGGGTGTTGGGGATCTTCGGCCTCACCTTTGCCTTCATCATCAAACTGGACAGGTGGACGGGGCCCACGCGCTTCTTCCTTTTTGGCATCCTCTTTGCCCTTTGCTTCTCCTGCCTCCTGGCTCATGCTTTCAACTTGACAAAGCTGGTCTGTGGGAGGAAGCCCCTCTCCTTGTTGATGATTCTGGGCCTGGCTGTGGGCTTCAGCCTGGTACAGGATATCATCGCTATTGAATACATCGTCCTCACCATGAACAAGACCAATACCAATATCTTTTCTGAGCTTTCTGCTCCTCGTCGCAATGAAGATTTTGTCATGTTGCTCATTTACGTCCTTTTCTTAATGGCACTGACCTTCCTCATGTCCTCCTTCACCTTCTGTGGATCCTTCACTGGCTGGAAGAGACATGGGGCACACATCTTCCTCACCATGCTCCTCTCCATTGTCATTTGGGTGGTATGGATCATCCTGCTTTTGAATCATACTCCTGGCCCCAACTGGGATGACACCATCCTCAGCTCAGCCTTGGTTGCCAATGGCTGGGTTTTCTTGTTGACTTATGTTGTACCTGAGTTCCAGCTGCTAACCAACCAAAGGAACCCCATGGATTACCCTATGGAGGATGCTTTTTGTAAACCTCAAGTCATAAAGCAGAGCAGAGGTGTGGAGAACAGAGCTTACTCTCAAGAGGAAATCACTCAAGGTACACAGCCTGGCTGGGTGGAGAATTCCTCATAGGAAAATGGGGAGAGTCATAGGATGTTATAACAATAAGGAACATGTGAAAATTTCCAGCACATATCCCTTATTGAAGGAGCTCTGGTGGCGCAATGCCTAAGGCATTTGACTACTAACCAGAAGGTTGGTGGTTCAAAACTGCCAGCCTTCAGAACAGAAGGAAGATGGGGCAATCTACTTCCATAAAGATTTACAACCTTGGAAACCCAATGGGGGTCGCTATGAGTTGGAATCAACTCAATAACAGTGGATTTGGTT
The DNA here is from genome assembly GCF_000298275.1 of Orycteropus afer afer. Lineage (NCBI taxonomy): Eukaryota > Metazoa > Chordata > Mammalia > Tubulidentata > Orycteropodidae > Orycteropus > Orycteropus afer. Next base: position 45,133 of record NW_006922075.1, on the reverse strand, counting down.
TTGATTATTCCTTATAGAATAAATAAGGTGCTCAAGGCTCAGATATTGCCTAAAACCATTTAGTTGGTTAGAGATAAGCAGAAACTGATCTCTGGAATCCTAATCTAGTACACTCTATGCAATATCATGTAGTTTTCTCTGAACCAAGATAAGATGGAACAAAGGCATGAAAAAGGAGTGGCTACAACAGTTCCTAGAGACAAGTAGATGAGATTGAGTATAAAAGACAAGTGGATGGAACTGAACTCACTCCTGTAGCTTCCAGGCAAACAATAGATAGGCATATGTGGTGGACATTTACATCAAGGAGATACACTCCTTGGAGCGTCAGTCAGTCAGTCAGTCGAAGGAGAACAGAAGGGCAGTGTTTGTACAAGGAGACAGCTTGCGGTGGGGGTGGGGGTGCGGGAGTACATGGGAGGGAAGGACACAGGGAAGAGGGAACTATAGGAAGGAAGTGGGAGGAGAGCTGTTACATTGTGGGGAATTACAGTCGATGTCAGGAAACAAAATGTGTATGAACTGCTGTATGGAAAATGAATTTGCTCTGTAAACTTTTTCCCAAATCACAATAAAGGTAAAAAAGAAAAAAAAAAAAAAAGATAACTAGGCATTCCTTTTAGAATTGTGAAAGGAGAGGTAAATAGCTTGCATTTATAGATTTAAGAGCATAAAGCCAAGCCAGGATTTCCTGCAGTGGAGCAGAGGAGAAAACCAGCCCTTTCTAACATAAGCCAGCAGGAAGCTTCATAAAGTTACTGAGGAGTCCTGTTTATTCTGAAGAGCCACATTTTATTGCCTGTTTCTAGGCTCATGGAAAGGAAAGATCTTATCTGACATAAAAGAATCTAATGATTTTATTCTAGCCTGGAGCTGTGAGAGTCGGGTAGGTATTCTGTTGCTCATAAGAAAAAGAGGCCAAACTGATAGCCAGAAAAGGTCCTTGTCAATGGGGATCTCTTCATTGGTCTCCAGTGTTTACTTTGATTTTTCGCTTTATTCAGGGGAGGTAGTATTTTGGGACAGGAGTGAGGAACCTCCAAGGCCAAGCTCTTTTGATCCAGCTAACAGCAGGTTGTGGCTCCTCTTGGAGCCACAGGTGCAAAGTGTCCTGGTGCCTTCTTACAATCACTGTGGTCCTGCTCCTGGACACTTGGAAGCCTGAAGGGAATAAGAGGACAGAAGGGGACATTTTCCCCACCCAAGCCCTCCTGTCGGTTCCCACGGCTTTACTCTGTCACTTCACTTCTAGGCTCCCCGCAGTCCTTACCAACTGCTTATCCTTCCTGTAATTCTCCTTTCAATTCATTGTAAGGCCCACTGTTAGGTTCTCTCCCTAAAATACCTCCCCACACTTTCCTGCTCACATATTTCACTGACTCCCCATTATCCCCAACACCATATCAAATCCTCAGCAAAGTTCAGTAACCACTGAGGCTTTGCTCTCAGTTCAGACAAACCAAGTTGCTGCATTTTCCTGTCTCTGTATCTGGGCTGGGGTGCTTCTGTCCTGTGCCTGACATGCCCTTCTTTCCTATTCTTACCTTTTCCCAGAGTCAGACATTGCCCAGTCTCCGTCTGTCATCACCCCTCCCCCTGTCTGTCCTGAGTGTCAGTGGAACTTTGAAATACTCTTATCAGAGTCTGTCTCACGAGTTATTTATGTACCTGTCATATACTCCTTAATTTGTAGTATCAGCTTCAGGACAGGGAACATTTCTGGTTAATACTTATATTCTTACATATAGAAGATACATAAGAATTTTTTTTTTTCAGTTAATTAAGCAGGTAATTTTGGTGAAAGATAAATGGATGGTTTTAAATTGTATTTATGATAATTCCATGTTTACCCTTCTGTTCCTTATTTTAAAGCCCTCTGATTTTTCCAGTAAAAAATAGAAAACAATTGCTCATAAATTCTGTGCCTCCACCAAAGAAAATTAATAAAATCACTATTATTTTTTTCTCTCCATGAAGACAAGGGAGTGGGAAAAACCCCCAGTAAGACTCACTCTAGGTTTCCCTCTGGGCAGATTCATATCTGAAAAACTAGTTTTTAATCACTTTTCAAATATGCTTTTGAAGTGGTCCTTAGACGAAGTGGGGCTCAGATCAAGCTTTGGGAGTGGAATTTCTTAGAGTCCACATACTGCTAGTTATTAATTTATTTAACCAATATTGTGTTTATTCTTTGTCTCATGTTGGGCTTGGCACTGGGTGAACAGAACAGAGTCCTCCCTTCAAAATCTTGCAGTCTACTGGGGAGGTAGAGAGTTGAATGATCAATATGTCACACTGTGATAAGTGATACAGTTGAGTGACTATAGGTGGGAGCCCAAAAGAGGGACATTTAATGCTTTAATGTTTCTCTCACTTTGTTCCAGGTCTTGAAGAGATAGGTGACACACTCTATGCCCCATATGCCACCCATTTTCAGCTGCAGGTAAATGATCTCTTTTTCTTTCTTCCTCTGAGACATCAGCACCCCAGGAATGCTTGTCCTTTGGGAGTAGATGACATCACTACTCTGGTGACTTCTAGATGTCCACTTTGAAAGGATGATGTGTCTACTCTCACATAACCTGACTTATGGGGTTGAGATGGCAAGAACTGAGCACTGGGCACAGAAAGGACTTTTTGGGGAGGGTTTGGGAAAAAGAGAGGGAAATGAGATTTCTGTGGAGATGGTCAGGAGCTACGGTGGCCTAACAATATGATTGTCCTTTTCAGAATCGGACCACCCAAAAGGATTTCTCCATTCCACGGGCCCATACTCAGGCGAGTCCTTACAACAACTATGAAGGAAGAAAAGAGCTCAGCTAACTCTGTTCTGAAGAGTGGGACAACCACAGCAAAGAAGCAGAACCAGAGGGGAGTCCAAGGGGATATGGGCTAAATCCAGTCTTCTAAGAAAATTGTACAGAATGTTATAGGAAGAGCTTGCCTCCCTCCCAGCCTCAGTCACTACTATTCCGCGTTGAAGCAGTGGGGATTAATAAGGCTCCAGTTCTTAGAAACATTGTAATGTTTTTCCTTTGGCATATACTTAGGATACTTCTTATAAGTGGGAGTTTCTGGCAACTCGGGATTATACTCTTACTATTCACTGTCATTTTACAAGTGACTAACTGTTTGGTCATCTGACCATCATATTGGCTCATTTAGCTTCAGGCACCAACTCATTTAAGTCAAGGTGGATCTTGGAAGGATTGCAGAACTGCAGATCTGTACACAAACAGCAAAGGCCTGCCTGAGCCTCACCCCGCCTAAATGTACACTGGAAGCTAACTTCCTGGCACCCTCCCTTCTTGCCTGGGCAGAAGAGGCTAAAGGTCACCCTCATTTTACTCATCTCTATGGCACTGCCTAACATGGCCTCTGAGGCTGCTCAGGACCAGTTCACAGCCCACCTGTCTCCAGTAGCATTTCCACACCTGCTGTTAATCCCCAGACCTAGTCTTCCCCCTACGCTTTACCAAGAGTTCTTCTGGACCTCACTATCATTTTGCACGCCCACTTTCCCTTTGCTGGGAGAATTTGTGCAGTATTCTTGCTATAAATTCCTGGCTCTGGATCCTTCTCCCATCCCTTGCTCCTCAATCTCTGTAAATGAATTGATAGTGTACTCCCCTCCTGTATTCTCTAAGTGGGCATTGTCTACTAACTGGGTAGTGTTCATTGTGTAATAAGTTATTCTCCATTCCTCACCTGGAATACCCAATAAAGACGTGGTAACTCTCCCACTGTGGCAGCAGCTGTGCAAGTTTTGGGCATTAAGCATTGAAGTGAGAAACAGCAGGTTCCCCTGTTGGGCTTCATGTTGGAGCTGACATTCTAAGTTCAGTTCTACTAGGTTTGTGCTTGACCCTTCTCCACATGTCTTTCCCAAAGTTTAGAGGCTGGCAAGGTTGAGGAGGGCAGTCAGGCAGGGTCATGGATACTAGGGTTTTAACCCAGAAAGGCAAAGGAATGGCAACCTTGGAATGGGGTTTGGCAGCCCGGGAAAGACAGAGAGGAGACCTCAAAACCAGTTTCACATTTCATCCAAGGTTTAGTTGTAGGAGGGGACAAATCCAGATCCCTTATTTGACAGAATTGGTTCACAGTTTCTCACAGCAAAAACCTGGCACCTAATAATTACTAATAATCCAAGAAGCAGCTCTGTGGGGCAAGACTATAGTGAATCTTTCTGTGTAGAAGGATCAACAACAATAAAAAAGATCCCTATACCCAGAAATTGTATTTTGAAATTTGTAGGCTGAGTCAGGGAGTTAACCTCCTAAGGGTCTGACACTGTTTTTCATCAAAGGGAAAGACCAGTGTGGGACAGAGGTGAGGTGAGATGAGTTTGGAGGTGAATTAGTAATGTGTTGAGTTAGGACTCTTACATTCCACAAGTGTTTATTTTTTCTCCACATGGCTTTACGCTAATATTAGCCGAGTATTGAAAGGGGGAATTAACAAGTAATGATTCGTGTCCTTCTCATTATTCTAGTCTCCTCCAATAGTCCATAACCTAGTAAGGTTTGTTGTGAGGAAAAAAACAATACTGTTTCACACATGTTACCTGTCACAGTGTAGGTCCTCCAGAAGTGCATGTCCCCACTCCACTCCTTTTCTTTCCTTCTCCAGTATCCCTCCTATCAACCAAGCAGTGAAGAATGAAAACTAGTAAAACTGGTTGCTGTCGAGTCAGTTCTGATTCATGGCAACCCCATGCATGTCTGAGTGGAACTGTGCTCCATAAAGTTTTCAGTGACTGATTTTTCAAAGTGGATCTCCAGGCCTTTCTTCCAAGGTAACCCTGGGTAGACTGGAACTGCCAATCTTTCAGTTAACAGCTAAGCTTGGTGGCCATTTATATCATCCAGAGACTCCAGATGGGGGCGGGAGGATGAGTGGAAGATACAGCCCCAAAATGCTCTGGACTCATTCTCTGACCAGGGAAAAGAATGGCTGCATTCCTCACGTCAATCTCTTCAAAATCTGGAAAGGACCTGGAAATAGTATCCATCTCTGGCAATTTGTTTCTCTTCTAAGAAATAGAGTGGTCTCCATAGTCGTTGGGTAAATAGGTCATCACCTCACTGGATTCTTGTCCTTGCCAGGTGGTAGAAGAATGCTCCCCATTTGAACAACACTCATCACCCCTCATGGCTCTTAATCCTTCTTCAATTTTCGTATCTTTTATGCACAAAAATAAGCTTTTACGTTAAAATGGGAAATCTCAGGCGCTGGAGATTTTGGTACCTGAGAATTCTTAAGATATTGGAGAAAACAAAACCAAACCCATTGCCATCAAATTGATTCTGACTCATAGTGACTCTATAGGACAGAGTAGAACTTCCCTATAGGATTTCCAAGATTGTAAATCTTTACAGAGCAGACTGCTTAATTTGTCTCCTGCAGGGAGACTGGTGGGTTTGAACTGCCAACCTTTTGGTTTGCAGGTGAGTGCTTTAACCATTATGCCACCAGAACTCCTGATGTTGGAGAAGAGGTTTTCAAATCCCTTCCTATAAATTGCCATCTCTACCTAGGCTGAAACAACGTGCAAATGTAGCCCAACCTGGTCCTTGGGTGATGTCAGTTGATTGATGACTGGGAACCAACATGGCATCTCCTTTGAGCTAAATGGGTGATAATGCAATGAAGCCCAGCAATCTTTCTCTCATTTGTCATTGTCAGATGAGAGAAATAGACTGTCTTATCTCGGCATCTCACTTTAGATTGAGAACTAGCCAAAGCTGCTATACCCCATGAAGCCACTTGATGGCAGTAAAACCTCAAGTATCTATCAATTTGGCCTCTTTCAATAGCCAATTTTTAAAGCTGCTTCCTTGTGAAAAGCAAGAGGCTGAACTGAAGATACTCAGTAGGCTCCAAGCAAACGAGCCTCATTAGAAGGCTTGTATTTATGAGCTGTGTGCTTCCTCCTTCCCATCATCTTTGAAGAATTTATTCTTAATAGACTTTGGCAGATGGTGGTGCAGTGGTTTAAGTGCTGGGCTGCTAGCCTTAAAAGTCAATGGTTTGAACCCACCAATCCCTCTGCAGGAGGATGTGGCAGTCTGCTTCTGTAAAAATTACAGCCTTGGAAATTCTATGGGAAGCTCTATTCTGTCCTGTAAGATTTCTATGAGTTAGAATCAATGTTTTTTTTTTTTTTCAAACCTTGGCAGCATTTCATTGTCCTTTGTCTTATTTTTATGAAACTCTCCAAGGTATTTCCAGCCCATTTGCATGCAATCTGGGATTTTTACAGATGTGGGTCTGATATGCTGTTGTTATTAATCTCGACTAGTATTTATGTGGTGAGAACATTGGCTTTTTGTTAGGGAAAGTGTGCCAAAACAAAGAGGACAGCCTGGCCCTGGAAATGCAGCAGCAATGAAACCCGTTTTTCCCATGCAATTTGGGTTTCCTTCATTTTCACGCTTGACTGCTGAGAACTGAACGGGGCCCAGCTGACCTTTCCCTTCCTTATGCATTGTCTTCTGCTCTTCCCAGAGGGGTCAGGTTTGCCACTCTCCATTCCCAATCTGAAACATGGGATTATTTCAGAATTGGAGGTAGCAGCTTCAGAAAAATCTAACTGTCTGAAGTGTTGATGGCTGAGATCTAAGACCTGGGAAATCAGCCTCTATTTTGTCAATGATTCTCTTTAGAAATTCCAACTTTGTGGTCATTTCCTGGAATTCCTTCCATCCAGTGCTGACAGTGCTTTGCCCTCCATGGCTAAAGGATGTTCTAGGTGTATATATAGGTCTGAGTGGCCATAGTAATGGTGCTTGTCCATAATTGTTGCAACCTTGGAGGGGTCGCTATGAGTTGAAATTGACTCGACTGCATATAACAACAATAACAACAACTAGATGCCGACAACCTTCTCAACCCTTCGGAATAGAAGACTCCAGAGCTTGCAAGTTCAGGGTTTGAGGAGGTCACAGAGATCCTCTAGTTGGTGGCTCCACAGCCCTCATTTTACAGGAAAGGAAACTTGGGCCTAGTGGAGTTCATACAACCAGGCCAAGATTTCTGTTTCTGTCTCTTTCTTTCTTTCTTTTTTTTTTTTT
>NW_006922075.1:0-6822 GCF_000298275.1 Orycteropus afer afer | reverse complement strand
CTATCACTGACAGCATTGTACTTCAGGACAGAGCTTGAAACATATATATATGTATAGTTGTCGCTTATGTTGTTGAAAAAAGGTATTTGCAATGAGTAAGTCGTTGGTCTTGCAAAATTCTATCATGTGTCTTCCACAGTTATTTCTATCACCATATTTTCCAACTACTGGTAACTCTTCTTTGTTTCTAATTTCTGCATTCCAGTCACCAATGATAATCAACACATCTTGCTTGCATGTTTGGTCAATTTCAGACTGCAGAAGTTCATAGAAATCTTCAATTTCCTCCTCTTTGGCTTTTGTGGTTGGTGCGTAAATTTGAACAATGTCTTAACTGCTCTTCCTTATAGGTGTATGGATATTATCCTATCACTGACAGCATTGTACTTCAGGACAGCTCTTGAAACATTCTTTGTGATGATGAATGCCACACCATTCCTCTTCAATTTGTCATTCCTGGCATAGTAGATCATATGGTTGTCTGATTCAAAATGACCCAAACCAGTCCATTTCAGCTCACTAATACCCAGGATATCGATCTTTATGTGTTTCACTTCATTTTTGACAACTTCCAATTTTCCTATATAGGAAATATATAGGATGTTTGCATCTGTTTCTACTCATTTTGAGTTGTGCCACATCAGCCAGTGGAGGTCCTGAAAGTTTAACTCTATCCATATTTTTAAGGTCTTCTCTACTCTGATGAGTTAGCTCCTCTCCAGTCAACTTTTGAGTTCCTTCCAACCTGATGAGCTCATCTTCTGGCACTATATCAGACAATGCTTCAGGGCTATTCATAGAGTTTTCCAGTAATATATCAGAGAGTTTTCACTGCTATTCATAAGGGTTTCACTGGCCAATTATTTGAGAAGTGGATGGCCTTTTCCTTCTTCTGAGTCTGTCTTAGCCCAGAAGCTCCACTGAAACCTGTCCACAGTAGGTAACCCTGCTGTCATTTTGCAACATTGGTGGCATAGCCTCCAGCCTCACAGCAACATGTAAGCTACCACAGGAGGACAAACTGATAGACAAGTTCATCTCCTTTAGTTGTTCCTAACCCCTCTGCACCTGCCTACCTTGGGCCTGGGCTTAAAATAGACCCAGCCCCAAGCAAGAAGCAGTCTCCAAGCCCCACACCCACCTACCTCAGGCCCTGGCCTTAAAATAGAGCTGCCCTCAAGTGAACAGCAGCCCTGGAGCCCCTCCTAAGGGACCAGTAGCTTAAAATTGGCCTGAGCCATGAAGACATTTTTAGTAACTCTAAAAAAATGTCTTTCTTTACTCAGATGTCAAGCATGTCTCCTCAGAAGGCAATGTCTTCATGACCAGCAATTACCACTCAATGAAAAGTGCCTGTGAAAGTGAAAAACATAGAGGCTTTTGTACCAAGGAAGCAAAAAATAGCTTTTCTAATTTATTCCTCATTAATTGTTTGCTTTTGAAATAGATGATTTGACTAATTCTGAAAGCATACTACAGAAATATCTTGTTTAACATCTCAGTTAGAAGAAAAAAGAAAACCTTATTCTGCCACAACTTAAGATGGTCTTGGTATGTGACAATCCCATGTCCATATATCCTCAGTGAATGTTCTAAGAAAATGTGGAAGAAAAGATGGATAAGAAGACATGAATTTGATTGATATGATAGAGTTTGTTTAAAAGAAGAAAGAAGAATGGATGAGAAAAGTGTAGCTTGACCAGATCCCAAACTGAAATATAGCATAATAAGTAGAAGTCCTTTGAAGCTTATGAGGGAAATTGTGAAATTTACCATGGAGGGAAACAAATCTTTGATATTCTTTGAATCAGAAGCATCAAGATAAAGGATACATTAACTCTACACAGGCAAGTACTTTAAAATGAAGTTTTTAACAGATGCCCTTTCTTTTGGGTGAAATTAGAAAATCAGATTGTGGTTGTTAAGGTTATATGTCAACTTGGCTGGGCCTCGTTTTGAGTGCTTGGGCAGCTGCATGTACTTATTCTCCATGGTGAGATTGGTAATCAACTCCATGGTGGAATCTACTGGAGCAGCTGAGTAGCTACGTTGGGGATGTGGTCTGCTTCCAGTATTTTTGAGAAAGGTCATTACAGCTTTATGGCATGCTTGGACCCTGCATGTAGCCAAGTCTTCAGTTAGCAGCCTGCCATGTTTCCTGTCAATTTTAGGACTATCTTTGGATTTGAACTGTCCTATCTCTGGTAGCATAGTGGCTAAGGCACTTGACTGCTAACCAGAAGGCTGGCGGTTCAAACCCACCAGCCACTCCTCGGAAGGAAGATGGGGCAATCTACTTCCGTAGTGATACTGCCTCGGAAACCCAAGGAGGGGTCGCTATGGGTCGGGTCCGACTTGACGGCACATAACAACAACAACAACATCATGTTCTTTGGTAATATTAGGACTTTGTTATTTTATTTATTAACCTTGGGCTTGTTAGCCCCAGGAGCCAGCAACTGCCTGAGTGAAGAGAGACCTCTAGTTACAGTGGGCCAGGAGCAAGAGGCAGAGCTGAAGCCCAAGGCTGAGGGGCTTTCATCCAACTCCTAGAGCTGGCACTTTGAACTCGGACTTCTAGCCTCCTAAACAGTAAGAAAATAAATCCCTGTTTGCTTATACCCTATTTTGTGGTGTTTCTGTTATAGCAGCATGAAGTAATCAAAACACAGATAAATAAGTAAAATCAGAGGAGAACTATCTAAAATGTTTAAGAGAATAGATATCTTTCAAATGATGTAACCCATTACATATAAGTGAGCTTAGATCTTCAAATAATATTTGAATTGAGTACAATATGCTAATTATAATGAGTTTAATCTATTTTTAAGGTATGTTCTTCACAGATCTCTACTTAGAAGACTATTTTAAAGTTTTAAGTGAATTACTGCGTAAACTCAAAAGAATGAAAATGTATTTTCATTCAAATATTCTATAATTGCATAAGATTATATTTTCTTGGATTAAATTCTCTCATGTTGGCTACTTATGGTTCATGGTATGCTTTTCCCTGCTGTCCAGAGGAAATTTTCCTGTCCACAGGTTCCCACAGAGGGAGCAGACATATGTGACTAAGTTCTGTACCACATGATCAAGCCAGCAGCAGCTGATTGGATCATGGTGGGTGGTCATGGTAGGTATCTGACACAAGGGCAGCCAATCCATAGACTGGTTGTAATTTAAGAGGAGGTCTATTGGGAAAGATGGATGACCAGCTAGACCAATTAGAATGTCTCTCAGGAATCTGAGTTGACATACGGGGACAGAATAGGCCAGCTGGTTGTGGCTTGGGTGGATAAGTGAAAATGCCCACAAAATGAAACAGGGTCAGTATGGAAAACTGAGAGGATTTATCAGGCTTGGGGTGAGGGTCATCTTCTCAATGCCTGACAGCATTCAGTCTCTGGGAGGTGTTCTTGAAAGAGTTTTGTCTTCCTTATTGCCATGTGTAACCTTACAATAAAATTCCATTCCTGGAACAACCTGAGCAAAACACTATTCCTTGGAACCCCCAAATCTAACAGATATATAGTCTAAAATTTGGTAAAATAGTGCTGTAAACTTCAGGGGCAATTTGATACAAAGAGGTTCAACTTTACCTTTTTGCTGATCTTAAGAAAAACATTTTGGGAAACAAAATTAGCCATTGTGTATAGCTTCAGTGCACTTAACACAGTTTGCCAGAAGACTCTACAGAAGTATTTTCTGGCTGCAAAGCCAGAAAAAAAGAAAACAAAGTTATGCTGAGTGTCATTTTGGGATAAAAACTAAGAGGATTGTTGATACTGGTTTTCTTCCACAACAGGTGTCAGTTGCATGGCTTGTTTCTACCTCTCAGATTCAGGCTCTTTATGGAGTTTGTTAAATAGTGTGTCCTCTCTTCTACTGAGTATTTGAACATTTACTTACTTGAATATTTAAACACTGAATACTTCCTTGAGTGTTTAAACATTTTTTTCTCAGGTTTTCATTACTAGTAACACAAGGTCATATTCTTTGTCATTTAATAAGGTACTGGTTAATGCTAGTAACAAAGCATGGATTTCAAAAAAGCAGCTAATATTAATAGAGCAGAAAACTATAAAGGAGCTCTGGTGGCACAGTGGTTAAAGTGCTCGGCTGCTAACTGAAAAGTCAGTGGTTTCAAACCCACTAGCTGCTCCGTGGAGGGAGATGTACAGTTGATTTCCATAAAGATTACAGCCTTGGGAACCCTACAGGGCAATTCTACTCTGTCCTATAATGGTTGCTATGAGTTGGAATTGACTCGACTGCAGTGGGTTTGGTTTTGGTGGCTTTGGGCATGAGGACAGATGACTCCATTGGGAAGGATGTGAGGCTGCATGAGGAGTGAAGGCGAGGTCATTGGTGCAGAGGTATGGGCTCATTAGAAACATCAAGTTAGGCAGGCTGGGCTCTTTATGTTCACCACTTAAAATCCTTTATGAGCATCAACTGAGTTGACTCTTCCTTTGCTATTATTGGTTAATCAAAACAGGTCACACTAACCTCATCACATCTGCCACCCTACTAGCACTTTGTGGTGATACCATGGAAGAAAGTCTGTCAGCTTGCAAGTCCATGAAAAGGTCTGTATTATTTAAATTGCCCAATTGTGGGGCTCCTAAGGATCCGCTATAACATTTATCACACATTCCAGGTGTTCTGGTTACCTAGTACTGCTCTGACAAGAAATATACTACAAATGGGATGGCCTTAACAAACAGGAGTTTATTCTTACAATTTGGAGGCCTTAAGTCCAAGTTCAAAGTGCCAAGCTCTAGGGGCTAGGTGAAAGCCCCTGAACCTTGCGGTCCAGCTCTGCCTCCTGCTCCCAGCCCATTGGAGCTAGAGGCGTTTCTTCACTCAGACAGCTGCTTGCTGCTGAGGCTGAGAAGCCCCAAGTTTGACAAGTCAAAATGCACAGTTCCAATATTACCAAACCATACAGTAAGCCATTAACTTAAGTCCATTGTAAGTCCTGTGAGTCAATCTGAAGCCAGAGTTCTAGTAGCCTCCAGGAAAATCTTTAACCAGAAACCTTTTAGTGTCAGCAATACTAACAGGACTTTTGGAATTCTAAACACTCCTTAGGGCCTTTATCTGCCCTCCAGTCTCAGCAGGTATCAAGGAACTTCCTCCGAACTCAGCACGCATCACAAAAGCCATCCAGATTCAGCATATATCAGAGATTTGCTTGGCTCCTGAAAGTCTTCCACATACCTGAGCCTTGCATCCTCCCTAGATAATATTTTCCTAAATGGACTTTGAAGCAAGCCGGGGGGGTTTCTTTACGTCCCCCAACATCTTAGATCACTGCCCTAAATTCCTTAGCAACAACCAATCATCTGTATCCTCTCGCCCTGGTGCTGCTCCACCCCATAATTTTCCATAAATTTGTGAATATACCGGGGCACGGGGTCTTTTGCTCAAGCCACTGATCTGGTAAGGGCAAAGACCCTAACTTAAGTTAGCTAATAAACTCTCCTATTGCTTTTGCATTGTCATGTGTTGGCATATTTCTCTCGCCGAGCAACTCCTTCATAACCTGGGCACAACATTTGGTGCGTTGGCCGGGAAAGGAGGATTCGGATCGAGTGAAGTTGCCTACGACAGTAGGAGAGTTTCAGGAACTGGAGCCGGCTGGACTAGATACGTCCTTTGCGTAAGGACACTAGTCCATCAGGAAAGGCTGGGCACTGGCGGATGCGCCAGGTGAGCGGGGGAAGGTGCCCTTCCTCAGCTCACAGGCAGGCTGTGGGCATTTGTTGGTAAGGGCAGCCCACTTCTGGGGAGGGGAGAGGACCCTCCAATCTGTGGTGCAGGAACGAGATCTCTTCTGGGTATCGGATATCTGTGTTGTCTGGTTTGGTGTCTCTGGGCGTCAAATATTTTGTACTGTCCGTTTTGGTGTGTGGCCACTGTCTTTTGTTCATTCTGTATTTTCTTGAAGAAGGTTGAAATGGGACAGAAACAGACTACCCCTCTGTCTCTGATGATTGAACATTTTTCAGAGTTTAAGACCAGAGGATCTAGTTTGTCTGTGATAATTAAGAAGAATAAACTAATAACTTTTTGCCCTTCAGAATGGCCTTCTCTTGAGGTGGGGTGGCCTCCGGAGAGCTCCCCGGATGAAAAGGTGATTGCAGCTGTATTCGACTGAGTTCAAGCGGCTGGCCCCCAACGTGGGCACCCGGACCAACTTCCTTACATTTTAGTGTAGCAAGATATGGTGACTAATCCACCCCCATGGCTAAAACCTTTTCTTCCGAAGCCTTCTGTTAAGGTATTGACATCCTCACTTGGGACTAGCGGGAAGGAGAAACCCAGACGACCTGGGTCCCACACAGCTGTTCCACCGGTTTTACCTGATTCTCAGGTTGACCTCGATCTGATGGATCTGGAAAGCAGCATATCTCCACCTCCGTATGCCCCTCCACCGCCTCCGCCACCTCCCCACCCTCTCCAGGTTCCACAAGTGTCAGGAGGGAATGGAGCAAATGCTCCAAGTGTGCCGCCCGTCATTACGGGCCCAGCCTCTGGTCTCTGTCCGCGCCAGAGGGGCTCCCTGGAGGCTGAAGCTTCATCATCTACTGTCCAGGCGTTGCCTCTCAGGGTGGTTGGCCTGCCCCGTGAGGACGGAAGCAGAACCTGTCAGTACTGGCCGTTTTCAACATCAGACCTGTATAACTGGAAAGCGCAAAATGCCCCCCTTTTCTGAGAACCCCCAAAGCCTGATTAGTTTGTTAAACTCCATATTGTTTACTCATAACCCCACTTGGGATAGGAAAAATGTTCTGGGGGATAATGGGCAGCCTACGA
>NW_006922074.1:2122623-2123181 GCF_000298275.1 Orycteropus afer afer | reverse complement strand
GGGATAGAATGTGCCAGAGGTAGGACTGCAGTTCTGAATAAGGAAATTAGGAGAGGTCTATCAGAGGAGGTGGTGGTGTTAACAGAGTCGAGAAAAGTAGTAAATGTCTAGGGAATGATTGTCCAGGGTTGAGGAAATAATAATGATATGGAGAAAGGAAGGGCTTGGAGGGATTCATTTGTGTGCCCGTTTTCAGATGTTAGGTTGCTGAGCTGCAATTTGGACCCAGGCAGCCTGGCCCAGTGCCCGTCCCCTTGACCACTTTGTAGAAAGTTTAACAGAGCTGCCCTAACGCAACGGTTGGTCTGGGGGTCTGTGTGCTGAGCCCAGGGCCTCCCCTCTGGAGCCCTGAGCCATAAAGTCATCTGAATTTCAGCTGATGGCAGTGGGAACTACTTTGGCTCCTAATGCATTCAGCTCTCCCCAACACTCAGTCATACTAACTGTGGAAATGGGCTTCGATTCATCCAGGGAGTCGGCCCTTGAAACGAGCAGGTGCTTGGCCTCCCTAAACCAAAGCCGGTTGAAAATACTGCAGAGCCAGCCTTGGAAGATGTT
>NW_006922074.1:2121974-2122523 GCF_000298275.1 Orycteropus afer afer | reverse complement strand
ATGTCTCCTTTTTTTGGTATTTTCAGGCAAATTCTTCTGCTAATTGGGGTTTAGTCCAATTCTGTATCCTTCCCTTCAAGGCTCAGGGGTCCACGTTTATCTTCTGTATCTGTGTTAATTGGTTTCCCTTTTCTTTGTTGAAGAGGGTCTGTGCAATCCTTCTGCCTAGGCCGCCATCTTGCCGGAACTCTCCCACAATGATATCTTGGCCACAGCAACTTAGGAGGGAGTGTTACAGATTGAATTGTGTCCCACAAAGATGTGTGCTGCAGTGTTAACCATGAGTCAGAAATGACTTAACAGCAGGTAACAGCAATGACAACATACCTGTGGGTGTATTCCTGTTTTCTTTGTTATATATTAGTGAGACCATATCTCATTTGGAACCATAGGCTGGGTTCTAAATCTAATCACTTCTGACTTATAAAAGGAGAAGATTAGCTATAGTTGCATGCATGTGTTGGGGAAGATGATTGTCATGTGAGGATCACCAAGGAACGAGAGAATGCCCAGGGCTACTGAAAAGGAAGGAATCAACATGGCCCAAAT
>NW_006922074.1:2120502-2121043 GCF_000298275.1 Orycteropus afer afer | reverse complement strand
AAATGAATTAAAAAAGCAAAAGTAGAAACTGTCTAACACCTTGTGATCTGAGTATTACTAATGACCTACTCGATGCAAAACTGTTAGGTGCTTATTGAATGAAGAAATTAATTCAACAGCTATTTACTGAGAGCACATACTGCATTCCAGGCATTGTTCTAGGTGGTAAGAATGTAGGAGTGAGCAAAACAGACAAAAATCCATGCCCTCATGGCGCTTACGTTCTCCTGGGGGGAGACAGATAACAACCAAAACAAATAACCCACTATATTGATATAGTAAATCCAATAATGTCGTTACATTGTTAGTTGCCACCAGTCCTCTCTGACTCGTGGTGACCCAAGTACAATAGAATGAAATGTTACCCAGTTCTGCGCCATCTTCATTGTTCAAAAGCTCACCAAAGAAAAAGGCCTGGTTGAAAAGGTCAAACAGAAGAGAAGTTTAATGTGGGAATGGGAGTGCAGTTTAGGGAAATGCACAGTTGAAAGGGATTTGCTGAGTGTTCCTGTAGCTGTCCATCCACAGGGCTTTACAAAGG
>NW_006922074.1:2116607-2117137 GCF_000298275.1 Orycteropus afer afer | reverse complement strand
TTTTAAATTACGTATGTGTTTTGTATTTGTGCCTTGTACAATATTTCTGTTGGTCAGTGCAGGCCTCATACCACCCTCTCATGACCCTACATTTAATAATTAATACTTTCTCTCATAAGACAGCACCAATGGTCATATACCAGGTTGATATTTGGCAGCAAATAAATAAGGAAAATCTGGGGGCAGGCACTGACTCAGCATTGTATGATGTACATACATCAGGGTTTCTCAACGCTATTGACATTTTATACCAAATAACTTTTTTTATTGCTTTTACATTTTTTGTCTCTCTTTATCACAATATTCTTACTTCTTTTACTTATTTTCTCTGTTTGTCTTTTTCTTTCTTTCTTTGTATCCCCTGGAGCTCTTTGCTTTAGGAAAATCCCAGGGCTCCTTCCTCTGCAGACCATTCACCAGCCCCCAGGAGCCCCCTGGACCCTGAGGTCCTAACCCCTTCTCCTACCCACAGTGGTGTCAGGTGTGGAATAGGAAATGGGCAGGAGAGGTTCCCTCTCCAACAGATTTTT
>NW_006922074.1:2112540-2114321 GCF_000298275.1 Orycteropus afer afer | reverse complement strand
TCTTGTGCCCTTTGGAGTCTTACATTGCAGCCCAGCGTTCACCACACATTTACTGAGTGCCCACTCTCTGGCAGGCATTGTCCTGGGCACCCGGGACACAGCGATGAACAAAACAGGCTGCTTGTTTTCCCCTTGGGGCTTGCAGTCAACTCGCCCACCTGCCTAAGAGGTTTGGTCCTGGGTGTCAGGAGGACGTCAGGAAAGCCGCAGCCCTGAGGGCAGGTGTGAAGGTGGCTGGGCTGCTCTCAGCCAGAGTTTGGGGTGGAAAAACGTTCCTGGGGCTGTCAGGCTGCCTCACAACTTCCAGAAGAAGCAGCCAGACCACAGTCCTTCCCTGGCTTGCCAAGTTTGGGTCGGAAATTTTTTCCATCTGGTGGCAGTGAGTGGGGAATGTGAGGAATGCAGGGTGGGTCTGCTGGGGGCAGGCAGAGACCCTCCTGTAGTAGCTCAGCTCCGGGGCTGGGCGGAGCGGTGGGGGGCATGATGGGAGCTGTTCAGATGCCAGGCCTGGCGAGCAGGACCCCGTATCTGGCTCCTAGCCGCGCTGTAGTTTTCCCTGTGCTGCCCATCTCTTCATGCAGGGGCAGGACCCATGGAGAGCAGGAGGAGATGAAAAGGGGCATGTCCACAAATCTTAGGAAGCAGGACATCACCTCGCCTCATTGAAGCTCCAGTTTTTGAAGGCTCTCTAACACCCCCCCGCCCGCAAGAAAAACCGTGAAAACTACACATTGCCATTGAATCAATTCTGAGTCATAGCAGCCCTGTGTGAGAGAGCAGGAATGCCCCAGATGATTTTCTTGGCCATCATCTTTATGGAAGCAGACTGCCACATCTTCCTTCTGCACAGCAGCTTACTGTGGCAAACCTTAGACCAATACTCTCCTCTGAAGTCTTCTTAAAACAATCGTTGAGCTTAACTAGGAAACAGTGTCTGCATTGAGCATGACGCTCCTTTAAGGGCTATCTGTATGGGATCAAAGTGACAACAGCAACTTGAAAGACTAGATGGCAACTCAGGGGACAGTGAGTTTATGTGAATGGGGGAGGGACAACTCAGAAAAGGAAGGTGACAATGGTCACACAACTCAGAGAATGTAGTCAGTGTCATAAATGGAACATATAGAATCGGTTGAATTGGTGTATTTATTTATTTATTGCTGTGTATGTTTTCAACAAGAACAGCAAAATAAATTAAATTTAGAAAAAATAAAATACCGAAGTCTAAGGGCCAGTGTGTGCTCCCTCAGGAAAGAGGATTGCTGTTTCCAGAAAAAACGGGGAGGGGAAAGTGGGAAGGCAGACAGAACTGATGCCGGCTCCAGCTCTTAGGTCTGCCGGTACTGTTGGAGGGGGTGATGAGTTGGTACTTAAAATGGGACAAGTTGAAGATGCCAGGAAGCCAGGACTCTGAGTCTTCACAGTGCTGCTTGGGAAGCCTGGAGCTGTGTGGGACTGAAGGGGCCAGACACCCTATTGAGAGGTGTGCTCTGTTCCCTGTGTGAATCTGGGCAGGCCTTAGTGACTTGCCTGACCAATAGAATGTGCCTGAGTGATGTTGTGGGACACTCAAGGCGAGGTCCTGAGAAGCTTTGCAGCTTCTGCATGAGCATCCTCACTGGGAGTCTTGAGCTGTTGTGTAAGAAGGCCAGTCACCCTTAAACTACATGCAGGCTTTCGGGTCAGCTGTCCCAACTGTGTCCAGTTTTCCAGCCACCCCTGCAGAGGAGTGAGACATATGCGTGAAGCCATTTTGGACCCTGTAGCCCAACCCATCCTCT
>NW_006922074.1:2108625-2109984 GCF_000298275.1 Orycteropus afer afer | reverse complement strand
TGATTTCGGTTGTCTTAAATCTAAACAGCCACATGTGGCTAGTGGCTACTGCCTTGGACAGCACAGCCTGGACTGTAAGTTCTGGAAGGGTAGGGACTGTATTTTTAACTTACTCTTGTGTCCTCCTCACTTAGAATGCCTGATCCACCTTGGGTCCTTAGTAAATAGTTATGGACTAAACGTGGCATACTATAATTGGAAAAGGAGTTTTAAACTATGTTAGTCAGAACGCGGTCATTGTAAGTGGCCAAGCCCCACTTTGAATTTGAACCTACCAAGGACTTTGTTAGTTTTTATGACCCAGTAGGACAGTGTGGAGCTGGTCTTGGAGAGGATTGGATCCAGGACCTGATTGACCAACATACTCTCTCTTGCCCTTTGTCTGCAGGCTGGTTTAGTCCCTCAGGGTAGTTGTCTTCACCACGAACATTAAACCAAAGTCATAGTGACCCTGTGCCTCCAAGCTCAGAGCCTCATGACCATAGGAAATAGAGCTGTTTCCCACTGAAACCAGTTGGAAAATTCCCAGAGAAGTTCTTCACTTGGCTCAGCTTAGGTCATGTGCCAATTCCTGGACCAGTTGGTGTGGCCAGGGCATCAGGATTCACAGGTTGGCCCAGCTGGGCTCAAGTGACTGCCCCTTACATTGAGAGAGGGCCCTCTTCAGATCCACAACATGGAAATGGGGAGATGTTCCCATAAAAATGATGTGTGCTCTTCTCAGGACACCATCCAGTAAATGTGTGTGTATAGGGGTGATGGTGGGGAGTGTTTCCAGCTTATATAAATGGCTGTTGAAATGTATTTATTGGAGCTAGATCTAGAACATGGGACTGACAGCTCTGACCGAGGATCCTAAGATTCCACCATCTACTCTTCTTCCCTCTGGTACATAGTGAGGCCTTGGGGCTCTAGAAACTGGGGCATTCCAAGGGAAGCCGCATTGAGATTGAAAGATGAGCAAGAACTGGTTGGATGGAGAAGTGGAAGAAGGGGAGTGGGCTCTGGGCAGACACATGGCACATGCAAAGGCGAGGTGGTGTGAAGGAGTCTGACACATGGCTTAAGAGGGAGAGGTCGGCTGTGGAGGGCAGATGGGAGCAGTGGGAAGGGAAACCGGAAGCGGACTTGAGGCCAGATTGTGCAAGGCCTTGGGTGCCTGGCCATGGGGAGCTGGAAGCCATTTGGAGGTCTTGAGCCAGGCATGGTGTGGAGAGCTCTGTTCCTAGAGATGGCTGCCACTGCAGTTGGAAGGTGGACAGGGTGGAGGTGATGGGGCCAGGGCTCCAAGCAGGCAGCTGTTCCAGGTTGTCTGTGGGGAACTTCCACTTCAGAGTTGGGTGGTGGAACATCAAGCCC
>NW_006922074.1:2105473-2107006 GCF_000298275.1 Orycteropus afer afer | reverse complement strand
GCTACCAGAGCTCCCACTCATTGTAATAATAATAATAATGTTCCAGTAATATCTCATTTGATCTTCAAAATAACTCCATGGGGTAGACTTACTGTCCCATGCTACAGATGAGTGAGTTGAATCTCAGGGAGCTGAGATGAGTTACCAAGAGCTGGGGCTAGGACTTGAAGTCAGATTCAACATCTAATCCTTTATCCTTGCCCCTAAAATACACTGTGTGGAGCATTCCCAGGAAATGTGTGGCCATCTGCAAACACAGGGAGCTGCTCCAGGGGATTAGTACGCAGCTATTAACTGAGCAGTTACAATGTGCCAGGCTGGCTTTGAGGGCAGGATGATCCCCACCCTTGTAGAGTTTACAGTACAGAGGGAAGACAGCCATGCAATCAATCATTACAGTAAATGCTCCCGAGAGACACTGTGCTCCTCCTCCCCATGATCGCTTTGCTCAATAAGCTGGTGCTTACTTTGCCTTCTGTCAGATGTGTTAACTGATCTGTGGTCTGCTGAAGGCCAGCAGGCCCGCCCATGCCTGCCCAGTCTAGGTCTCCTGGGATGGACAGTCTTTGCTGTGGGCTCCTGCTGAGTTGGCCGAGACTTACCACAGTCTGAGGCGCCACCAACCGAAATCTCCTTCCTTCCTCCTCTCCTTTCCCAGGTGTCTGGCCTGCATCATAGTCAGAGCTCTCTTCCTGCCTCCTCTTGCTGCCCCTCCCCTTAAGCTTCACAGATAGTTCCTTGTGCACCTGCTTCCCTGAGGACCTGAACTGATGGAACATCCCGTGGAAGTGAGGTTTAAGCTGAGGCCTGATGCATGAGACTGAGTTAGCCAGGGTGAGGCATGGGAAGCAGCACTCCTGGAGGAGGAACGGTGCCTGCAAAGCCCCAGGGTAGGAGAGGGCGTGGCTGTTGAGAGAATCACTTAAAAAATAAATCACCTTTTTGTTATCATGAGTGATACCAGTGAATGGTGGTGTACAAGTATCTGTTTGAGTTTTTTGGATATAAACCTAGAAATGGAATTGATGGGTCATATGGTAATTCTGTGTTTAACTTGCCCATCAACAGGTGAATGGATAAACAAAATGTGGTACAGTCACACAGTGGAATATTATTCAGCCATAAAAAGAAATGAAGTCCTGATACATGCTAAAGCATGTAACCGTGAAAACATGTTGAGTGAAATAAGCCAGGCACACAAAAGACAAATCCTGTACAATTCTGTGTATATGAAATACCTAACCAAAACAACCAAACTCACTGCCGTCAAGTCGGATACGACTCATAGCAACCCCTCCTTGGGTTTCTGAGGAGGTATCTCTAGGGAAGTTGATTGCCCAACCTTCCTTCTGAGAAGTGGCTGGTGGGTTTGAACTGCCAGCCTTCTGGTTAGCAGTCAAATGCCTTCGGCACGGGAGGCGGGGCAAGATGGCGGACTAGACAGAAGGATTGCACAGACCCTCTTCAACAAAGAAAAGGGAAACCAATTAACACAGACACAGAAGATAATCTTGGACCCCTGAGCCTTGAAGG
>NW_006922074.1:2103720-2105373 GCF_000298275.1 Orycteropus afer afer | reverse complement strand
GAGCTCCCATGAAATATCTAGAATAGATAAATTCATAGAGACAGATCGTAGCTAGGGTTACTAAGGTCTGAGGAAAGGGGGAAATGAGGAGTTACTGCTTAATGGGTATGGAGTTTCTTTTTAGGGCGATGAATACTTTGGAAGTAGATAGTGGTAAAGGCATGGCCAATACTCTCAGTGTCACTGAACTGTACACTTAAAAGCAGGAAATGTGGCAAATTTTATTTTATATATACTTTAGCACAATAAATCAAAACATAAAATCATTCAGTCAGACTCTACTCCTGCCTGCTGTGCACTCTTGGGTGACTCACTGAACCCCTCTGAGCCTCAGTTTCTGCCCTTGTAAAATGGGGATACCAATATTACCTCCTTTCTAGGGATGTTGTGAGGATTAACTGAGGTCATGGATGCTCATTGGCTCAGCCTGTGGGCCAGGAAGGAGCTTTGCCTGTGAGGGGCCGTGGGAGAGCCGCTGAGCAGGCTGGGAGGGGCCCGCCTGGACCGCTGGGAGTCTGGGGCTCCTTGCTTTTCTGTGACCTCTGCAGACTCTCAGAGCTCCTGGGGCTCCTTTTGCAGAAATTAGACCCAGGTGGCCTAGGCCTTTGTTCTCTCTGCCCATAAATATGGCCACAGGGAAGGGCCCACCTTGTAGGTATGTTGGCTGGGGTTCACACTGTCACCATGGCATTTTGACCATTATCTGGGTCATTTGATCCCAAGAAACTGCCAAATCAGATACTTTGGGTGGTTTACCTGTCTCTCTGGATCAGGTGTCTTGAGTAGTGAGTGGCCCTTGTCTCCACTTGGCCTGCTTCTAGTGAGCCTGAAATGAAAGCTGGTTTCACCTAGTATGTGCAAGGTCAGGGTTTGGGAGTGGTGTCTAATTTAAAGGCCAATGTTTACCCCTTTATGTGGCTCAATCCAACATAATGTAATGACCCTCAACTGTCACGGGCATTGGTAACAAAGTTAAGATACTGGAATTGGCAGTTTTTTACATTTAAAAAAAAAAAAAGATTGCCGTCCAACCTAGTGTGTTGTTGCCAGTTGCCACTGAGTGGATTCCGACTCAGGACAGTCTCGTGTGCATCAGAGCAGGACTGCAGGCCTTATGGTTCTCAAGGACTGTATTTTCAGCAATCGATTGCCAGGCCTTTTCCAAGTCACTTCTCAGTAGACTCGAACTTCCAACCTTTTGGTTAGCAGCCAAGCACATTAACCATTTGCACCAGGGAGTCCCGACCTACGTGTACAAGAGTAAGTGTACATTTAGATGCATTTTCACAAACAACAAAACCCATGTAACCAGCAGCCAGATCACCAAAAGGAACATTACAAGTCCTCAGAAACGACCCTTGCATCCCCTTCCAGTAACAACCTCCCACCCAAGTGTAATTGTTCACCTGACTTGTAATAACTTGGTCAGTATTGCAGTTCTGAACTTTGCACAAGTGGTATCGGTCAGCGTGGATTCCTTTGGGTCTGGCTTCTTTAGCTCAGTATCATGTTTGTGACGTTCACCAACGTGGTCATACCAACAAACCTTTTTATCCATTCTCCTGTTGATGGCCTTTTGGGTTGTTTCCAGCTTGGGGCTGTCACAAATAGTGCGTTCTGTTATTGTTGTTAGCTGTCATCGAGTTGGCCCCT
>NW_006922074.1:2100308-2101730 GCF_000298275.1 Orycteropus afer afer | reverse complement strand
ACCCCATGGCGACCCCACGTGTTACAGAGAACTGCTCCTAGGGTTATCTGGGCTATAATCTTTACAGAAGGAGCTCACCAGGCCTTTCTTCTGTGGTGCTGCTAGGTGTGTTCGAACCACCAACCTTTAGCTTAGTAGCTGAGAGCAAACTTTTTGCACCACCTAGGAACCTACCAGTCCAAGGCACTTGGCTGGGAAATATCAGATTGGGTAGGAAGTAGATCATTTGGACTCCAGCTTTTACTGTATTTCAGGCATGCAGAAATGTACAGAGAATAAAGTAATGAACTTCTGTGTATCTGCCATCCTGCCTCAGAACATTAAAAACACAGTTAAAGCCCTACATGAACCCTCCCCATCCAACCTCACTCCCTCCCTCAACAATGAGAACTACTCTGTCCTAAATCTGATTTTTATCATTGCCAGTATGTTTCTCTGCTTTTACTACATATGTGAGCATGCATAAAAATGTACCAACTTATTTTTCAGTTTTATATAAAGGGTGTTCTATTTGTATCCTTTTGCAACTGCTTTTTTTTTTCTTCACTCAACATTGTGCTTTTTGAAATTTCTCCATAATGATAGAGTTGTAGCTCATCATTTTCTCTGCTGCCTAGTGCTCCTCCGTAAGAATATACCAGAAGTGAACCACCCATTGTTTCATTGCTGGGCATTTAGATGGTTTCCAGTTTGGGGCCATTAAAGAGTGCTGCAGTGTGTGTGCTCTCCGGTTCTGCACTTTGCCTCTTCCACGAAGCTCTTGTTGGGTGAGCTCTCCTACTCAGATCGGGCTTCCTTCGAATATATATTTTTATGTATCTGTCATAATGCCAGAGTCTGTGGGTGGTGCAGATGTGCTTCCTGCTAACTGAAAGGTTGGAGGTGCAAGTCCACACAGAGACATCTCCAAAGAAAGGCTTGGTAAGCTACTTCTGAAAAACTCAGCCATTGAAAACCCTCTGGAGCCTACAGAATGAAAAAAAAAAAAAAAAAAAATTCAGCAATGGTGTATCAGACAAAGGACTTACTTCTGAAATTTATAGAAAACTCCCAACACCTCAACATCAAAAAGACCCATAATCCAACTGAAAAATGGACAGAAGACATGAACAGACACTTCACCAAAGAAGACATTCAGGCAGCCAACAAACACACGAAGAAATGTTCACGATCATTAGCCATTAGAGAGATGCAAATCAAAACAACAATGAGATACCATCTCACCTCAGCATTAATAGAAAAGTTCAATAAGACAGGAAATAACAAATGGCTGGCCAGGGTGGAAAGATTGGGACTCTCATGCACTGCTGGTGGGACTGTGAAATGATACAACCTCTATGGAAATCGGTATGGTGATTCCTTAAAAAGTTGGAAATAGAAATATCATTTGATCCAGCAATTTCATTACTAGGTATATATAAA
>NW_006922074.1:2092863-2099278 GCF_000298275.1 Orycteropus afer afer | reverse complement strand
GGGCAACTTTATTCATTCACTCATGAGTTTTTCCTGAGAATATATGGTATGCCAAATACTGTGTTGGGTTCTCAGGGCCCAAAAAATGATTGTGGTAATAGATCACCGTTCTTCCAAGGTACCTCTAAGGAAGTTCCAACTTTTCACTTAGCAGTGAAGCACCTTAAACATTTGCCACACTGAGGGCTCCTTCTGGGGACACAGGAGAGGTTGAAAGCTTAGCTCTTACTCTCCAGGAGTTGGCATGGAAGAGGGGACACTAAACGCTATCAGATGTGATAGGCGCTGACATCAGGGCTCTGAATGGAGGGGCCGACACACAGGGCTGTAGGCGGAGTGGCCATCATGTCCTGGGCACTGTGCCCAAACTCCTCCATTGTGCAGCTGCACCAAGGACGCAACTGCAGTGACCCGTGGCAGTTCCCCTTCTCAGCCTTATTCTCTCTGTCACACATTAACCGTGATGTGTGATCCAGTTGTTTACTACCTGGAAGAAAAAGAAGAAGAAAGAAACCTGGTTGTAGGAAGCCCACACATGTTCGAGTTCCTGCATCGGTGTGTTTAAACCAGCATCTCCAGAGCCTGAAGTAGTGGCATTCTCACTTTGCCTTTGATTTGGCCTCTACATTTGGAATCAAGCGATAGCATATGGCTCACGTGCATGATACATGGGCTGTCGGCACTGTGATAAACAGCCTTTGTGTGTATCTACCTGTCAGGAGCCACCTGCTGACAGAAAGGTCAGCAGTTTGAACCCACTAGGTGCCCCACGGGAGAAAGGTGTGGCGGTCTGCTTCCTCCATAAAGATTTGGAAACCCTCTGGGGGAAGTTCTACTCTGTCCTATAGGGTAGCTATGAGTTGCAGTCAATTCAGTGCCAGTGGATTTGGTTTTTGCTTTTTATATGCCTCTTATTTAATCTACACAAAACCGTCATAAGGCTGGAACTACTATTACAGTATCTTCTTTAAAAAAAAAAAGAAAGAAAAAATGAGGCATTCCTTGTCCAGAGAGGTTAATTAATTTGCCCAAGGCCGCTCAGCTAGAAGGTGGCAGAGCCGGGGCTCCATCCCATTTCTGGCTGATACCAGAGTCTCTCATCTTGACCCTCTGAGGCTGCCTGGCATTTCTGAAGGCGGACCCCCTACTTTCCACTTTAAAGCAGTACCATCAAAGAGGAGTTACTTACCCCTTGACACAGCCTGCTCACTACCCTCACATTCTCCCCATTTGTATCAGGTGCTTTGGGAAATTAGAGCAAATCCTATTTTTAGATGCTGAGGTTCAAATGACAGTGATGTATGCGTTAGGCACTCTTTGAATGTAGCTCAGAGGTGTTACTTGATTGTGTGCTGGGAAATGATCTTGCATCACCCTTTTCTGAGCTTTATAATTTATTCCCAAGATCACTTGGTTTCATCTCCCTACACTGTGAGTCCTGCTGCAGACTTTGGCCAGAAGCAATAAACTTCTAACACGAAATAGAAGGCACGGAAAGGGGATGAATCTCCTGTTAGGAATCTGAAAGAGCGACACTGTGGCAGAAATCAGCTGAGAGCCCCGCGAGTCCTCAGCAAAGGCTAGAATTGTCCAGACCTAGTCCTCTCCTGCTAGATTGGATCGTGTGCATGTTTCAAACAAAAATCTTACGACTTTGCTCCTTAGTTTTTATAGCTAATCACAGTCTCTTCATCTTGAAGGCCAGCAGTGAGGCTAAAGGAAGCTTGTGGGGAGGCCTAGTCGCCCCAAGACTTAGACAAGGAAAGAAAAAGGAGGAAGAACAGAAGAGGAGGGAGAGAGATGATGGAAAGTTAAAAGAATGAATATGGAGTGCTTACTATGTGCTAGGCACATCCACCTGCTTCAACCAATTTCATTCTCTTGTTGGCTCTAAACCACAAAACCAAAAAGGACTTTTATTCCCAGTTTACAGATTAGGCAACCAACGTCAAAGAGGTCAAGCACTTTACTCCAGGTCACACAACTGGTAGAGTCACCAGGTTAGGGTTGCAAGTTTTTTTTTTTTTTTTTTAACTGGTATTTATTTATTTTTTAAATTTTTTAAGAGGTTGTTTTACATTCGACGTTAACGTGTACATTTGGTTTCATTCTTCATTCGCCATGTCCAGCCCTAACCTAGACTCTCCCCCTCCCTACCCTGTAACCCTCCCCTTGTGCCCCTCACATTCATGTACCCCTGTTTGTCCTGCATTTCCTCAGTTTGAATGTTGGTCCTCTGGTGTCCCATAGCCTGTGGGTGTGTCACCCTGGGTTGAGTGGTCTGTGTGTACATCTTGTTAGCTATTGGGCTGAGAGCCCACCCCTGAGTTAGGGTTAGGGCAAGTTTTAGCAAATAAAACTACAGGAGTGTGGGAGGGACTGAACTTCACGGGTGATGGGACTATCTGGAGGCATGACATGATGTGATGGCTGCCCAACACGGTGACCATAATGAATGTCATTAAATTGTACATTTAAATATGTTGAAATGGCAAAATTTTGTGATATATGTATATATACTCACCACAATTTTTTAAAAAATACAAGATTCCCAGTTAAATTTGAATTCCAGATAAACAGTGAGATGTATTCTGGTATGTTCCATGCAGTATTTGAGACATACTTACATTAAAAATGGAACAGGGTATCCTGTGTTTTCTCTGCCAACTGTACTTGAGTTTCACACTCAGTTCCTTCAGGCATTTCTTAGATACCCCTTTGCCGTGAGGCATATATATGCCACGGAATATAATTTGTGATCAAGCAGCCACTATTGCTTGATCCATGCACAATACTTTTCATCTGCCATTTCACTCCAAGTCCTGTAAACCTCGCACCAGCCTATCAAGTAGGTTGGAAATGACTCCGCAGCATGGGTAATAATACATTATTCTCATCTTATAGATGAGACATGGAGGCTCAGAGAGATGAATTAAGTTGCTGGTGGTCACATAGCCAGAAAGTAGCAGAGGCTAGGTTTGAACTCAGTTCCATTTTGCTTAAGAGTCATCACATAAAAAATACCAATTTTTTTAAAAAGTTAAGATCTAGCACACAGAAAAGTACATAAACATGTAAATGGACTGTTCAGTGACTTATCACAAACACCTGTGTAGCTACCAAAAACATCAAGAAATATAAAATTTTCAGACTCCAGAAAGCCCTGTTCTCCCTCCCGATTAAAGCCATCACCCTCCTCCCCAGAGATCCTGGGAGTGAGAGTTCTGCTTCTAACACTAAAGTTGGTTTTGCTTATTTTTGAACTGTGTGCAAAATCATAGAGCATGTACTCTTTTCTGTTTAGCTTCTGTCACTCAATGTGTTTATGTAGTTGTGATGTTGTTATTAGGTACATCAAGTTACTTCCAACTCATAGAAACCTTATTATGTACAACAAAACACTGCCTGGTCCTGTGCTGTCCTCATAATTGTTGCTATGTTTAAACCCATCATTGTAGCCACTGTGTCCATCTCATTGAGGGCCTTCCTCTTTTTCACTGATCTTCCACTTAACCAAGAATGACATCGTTCTCCAGGGGCTGGTCCCTACTGAAAAGATGACCAAAGTACAAGAGATGAAATCTGGCCATTCTCGCTTATAAGGAGCATTCTGGCTATACCTCTTCCAAGACAGATTTGTTCATTGTTAGGTGGTTGTAGATAGCTATATAATTGGGACATTTTCATTGCTTCAGAGTGATATAGATATACACAGTTGAGCCATTCTGTTGATTAACGTTCAGGTTGTGGTTATTTCAAAATTTGCTGTTGTAAGCAACAAAAAATGGCTGCTGTGAACATTTCTGTACATGTCTTTTGGTGCATAGAGCACTCACTTCTGTTGGGTGTACTCCTGGAAGTGGAAATGCTGGTCATAGGGTAGGTGGATATTCAGCTTTAGTCAAGAATGGTATACATACAGTTTTCCAGAGTGGTTGTACCAGTTTCCACTCCCATGAGTGGTATATTCAATTCCCACTTCTCCACATTCTCACCAACACTTGGGACTTTCAGTCCTTGTAGTGTAGTGGTCTGTCCTTCCATGCCTTCATTGGCATGCCCCTAATTGTTCCTGAGCACCTTTTAATGTGTTCATTGCCTGTTTGAATGTCCTCTTTTGTGAAGTATCTGTCCAAGTGCCTTGCCCATTTGGTTGGGTTATCTTTTACCCATTGATTTGTAGACATTCTTTGTAAATGTTGGATAGGGGCCCTCAGTTATGTGTGCTAAAAATATCTGCTCCTACTCTAGGGTCTGACTCCTCACTTTCTCAATGGTGTATTTGAATGAAGAGGATTTCTTAAAACTTCAGTGCAGCACAGTGTATTAGTCTTCCTTTATGGATAGCACGTTTAGTATCTTGTTTCAGAAATCTTTTCTTACCCCAAGAATTTAAAGACTTTCTCCTCTATCAATAGAGGCTTTATTTGTTGTTTTGTTTTGCCTTCCTTTCACATTTAGATCTGCTCTCTAACTGGCGTTGATTTGTGTGTATGGTGTGAGGTAGGTGGGTTGGAGAACTCAACATTGTAAAGATACCAAGTCTCCCCAGAGTGATCTGTAGAATCTAATCCAAACCAACAGGTCTTTTGTTACTTTAGTCTCATGAGGAACTTAGTAAACTGATTCTAAAGTGTATATGCAAATGCAAAAGGCTAATAATAGCTAGGATACCCTTACAAGAAAAAAAAAATTAAAAACAACAACAACTTGTTTTACTTATATCAAGGCTATTATAAAGCTATGGTAATTAACACTGTGTGATATGGGCACAAGGTTAGTGAGATTGACCAATGAAATCAAGTGGAGAGTCCTGAACCAGTCCACACACACATGTGGACATCCTTTATACCAAAGGTGGGTCCACTGAGCTGTGGAGAAAGGACAATTCTTTAATAAATGGTAGTGGGTCAATTTAAGGCAAATCTGCTGCAAAAGACCTCTTTATAGTGTTAAAGAGCAAAGATGTCACTTTGAAGACCGAGGTGCTCCCGACCCAAGCTATGGTATTTTCAGTAGCCTCATATGCATGTGAGAGCTGGACAGTGAATAAGGAAGACTGCAGAATTGACACATTTGCGTTGTGGTGTTGGCAAAGATTATTGAATGTACCATGCACTGCCAGAAGAAGGAACAATCTGTCTTAGAGGAAGTACAGCCAGAAGGCTCCTTAGAAGAGAGAATGGCCAGACTTCGCCTCACATACTTTGGTCATGTTGTCAGAAGGGATCAGTCCCTGGAGGAGGATATCACACTGGGTAGAGTAGAGGATCAGTGAACAGTGGGAAGACCCTCAGTGAGACGGATTGACACAGTGGCTGTGACAACAGGCTCAAGCATGGCAACAACTGTGCGATGGTCAGGACTGGGTAGCGTTTCATTCTGTTGTGCACAGGTTCCCTCGGAGTTGGAACCACCTCAACTAACAACAATAACAACGTGGAGGAATGCTTGTCTCCAAGCTCCCACTTCTAACCAGTAGGAAATGCCATGATGACTGGTTACATGCATAATCATGACAGTAATGATGCTAATGTCACCCTTATATTTTTATAGGTTTTTCTGTTTTCATCCACCCAACAATCTTGACAAAGAAGCAGGGAAGACACGATTAGTCCTTTTAAAGGATGAAGAAGCAAGAGACTCAGAGCAGTGAGTGACCAACCCAAGGGCACTTGGCTAGCCCCAGAGCTCTGTCTGCTTGATCCTGAGCCTGAGACCTTCCACTTTGTGGGATCCCAATTCCCATTCCTGAGGAGGATTAGGGAGGGATAGGGAGGAGTGGGCTGAAAAGAGTAGACTACATCAGTGTCAAGGTCAATGTCATTGTTGTTCTGCCTCCACCTCATGGCAACCCTGTGCACAATGGGAGGGCCCATTGTGATCCAGAGGACTTTGATGCACGAGGTCAACAGTACCCTTTTTATACCTTCATAAGGAGCCCTAATGGTACAGTGGTTAAGTGTTCAACAGCTAACTGAAAAGTCCAGTAGCTCTGCCGTTTGAACCCAGCTTTCTACCCCAGCTGCCCTGGGGTAGAAAGATATGGCAGTCAGCTTCCCTAAGGATTCCAACACTGGCAACCCTGTGGGTAGTTCTGCCGTGTCCTACAAGGTTGCTATGAGTTAGAACTGACTCGACAGCAACCGTTGTTTTGTTTTGTTTTTGTCATTTATACCTTTTTACTTGGCCAGACCTCTCCCTAAAGAAAGTTTGTTGTGGATACACAGCAAGAGACTATGGTTCCGACTGGGAAGAGGGGAGGATGGGAACTTCTCAGAGAGTCTGTCATTGGGACGAGTGTTCATGATCGGGTGGGGACCAGAAGAGCAGGGCTCTACTCCAGGCTCTGTCATGACCTTGCTCGGTGCTCTTGGGTGAAATGGCTTCATCTCTTTGGGCCTCGGGTTCCTCA
>NW_006922074.1:2076403-2091095 GCF_000298275.1 Orycteropus afer afer | reverse complement strand
GCTCCGCAGCAGGCTGCATCTGGATCTGCCCAGCTCCCCAGGAGGCTGCTGAAGGCCGGATGGCATGCAAGGAGTTAAGCGGCAGGCAGTGCTGTGGCTCCGTGCGAGGAGCGCGCGGGGCTGAGGCACGCTGCTGGCGGCGGAGGCGGCGGCGGCAACGGGGAGCTCGGGCTGGAGACGTGAAGTCCGGGGGAGCGAGCGAGAGGGACGCGGCTGAGCCCGCGCGGAGCCGCAGCCCGCGCCTGGCGTTCAAGGGGTCTGGCATCCCCAGGGCTGGTGCTGCGCGGGGCCTCGCCGCCGCACGGGGCACCGCAGTGCCGCCCGGCCGCCCGCCGGCACGCCAGGCTCGCAGGAGCCCAGTTGCACTTCCTCTCGCCTCCGCCCGCCGCCCGGGCTCGCCGGCTGGCGTCGCCCCCGCGTCCTGGTCCTGGGCCGCCGCCGCCGCTGCAGCAGCAAGCCAGGGCTCGCACTCTTCTACTTTCTGCTGAAGGTGCGGAGGATGCCCCTTGCACCAGACGCGCAGAAATAGCCCAGGGCCGGGCCAGAGGAGTCCTGGTGGCGAGAGAGGAAACGCGGGCTGCGCTTTCCTTGATGCCACTGCAGCAACTGGCAGCCAGAAAGGCTCCCACACAGCGGGCGCGCCAAGCGGGACGCGAGAGTCGCAGAGAGAGACCCTTGGTCCCTGCTGGGCTCCGATGGCAGAGTTTGCAGTTGGCCGAGACCCATCAGGTAAGGGCTGCGGGAGCCCGGGCCGGTTAAGCGCGCTCGACCCGGGAGCAGGGTACGGAGCCGCTGCGAAATGGTTTCTGCCCCCGGAGGAGCTGGGCTTCCAGTTCCAGCCGCTGCTCCGAGGGCTGGGGGCTCAGTGCTCAGACCCGGCTGAGTGACATACCCAGAGCGGTGACAGCCAAGCATTGGGCAAATGACAAACTTTCCTCTGGAAAGGCATGGGACATCCGGCCTCATCTAAGCGTCCTTCATCGGGGTGCCCCACAGGACTCGGCACTCAGGAGCTCCTCTGGCTGAGGGGAACATGCAGTGAACCCCTTTAAACTGATTTCTGAATCACTCCTCTCAAGACCATCTCAGAGTTCCAAGGGAGGAGGAGCCGGTCATATTTCCAAGTTGGCTTTAGGAGGTGCTTATTGAGGGTGAGATCACTGTTAGATGAGGCTCCCTGTCATCTGTGCCAGCAGCCAGGACTGCCCAGGCCATGGGTTTGTGTGGGGTGCTTTGCAGGCTTGCTGTTTGTCTGTTCTGGGGTGTGTGTGTTGGGAGGGGGCAAGCTGGGGACACAGGGACCCACTCAGCCTCCATCCAAGCCTCTGCAGCCCTGGAGTGTCCCTGCAGGAGGCTGCTCTCAGCAGAGCCACTGGGAGAGGTAGGAGTCACTTCCATCCTCTGTAGCGCCAAAGGGCGCGGGAGAAGTTTCCTGGGCTCTGATGATCCCACTCAGATGGGAGTCTGGGGAGGCACAAACTGTCTGCACAAGAGGGGTGGAGCTGATGGCTGGAAGGGGCTTCCTGGTGTGCTCACTCCCAGCTCTGGGGACAGGGGTGTTCCCCCCACTCCCGGCCCCCTGAGGCTCTGCTAAGCCGGCACATAGCTCATGAGTTTAGCTGGATTATCTGTCCTCCCTGTAGACAGCATGCTCCAAAGAGACCACCCACCTTCTAGGCTCATTTGGGAGACACCACTGTAATCACAGGCAGTAGATGTCATTGTGCTTTCTTGCTGGAGTTCCAGTCTAGGGCTGGGTCATCTTGAGGGACTGACTGGCTGGTCAGTATGGCAGAGAGTGGAGGTGCTCTTGGCCATGACCCAGAGAGTTGGGAACACTCACCCAACCCTGTAACCCCTGCTTGGGCTGGGCGGCTCCCTCTGGGAGTATATTGTTGCGTTCTTGGGCAGGCTTTGGGACATGAGGTAAGATTCTGAGGACCTCCTGTCGTTTCTTGGGAGCAGCTTCCCCAGGTTGCTCTGAGACCTGGAGATTCTGCTGGTGTGGCAGGGCAGATGCGTGATGTCCTGGGGAAAAACCCTCTCTCTGGGTTTCAAACCTGCCCTCCATTTGCTGTGTGACTTTGGACCAATCACTAGACCTCTCTGGCCCCACTTGCTGCCTCTGTTATGGTAGTAGATCACCCCGTCTTCCTCGCACATAGTGGCTGGTGGGTTTGAACTGCCAACCTTCTGGTAAATTGAAGATATTTCATGTATCCTTAGAGGTCCCAGACACCCTTAGGACTCTGAGCCATTGCCACAGGTGAGATTTCAGAATTCCAGAAGGTGGTGTAATTTGGTGTCAAAGTGACCTAGGAGTCAGATGATCTGAGTTTGGCCAATCACTGCACCCCTCCAAACCTCAATGACTCCCCCTGTGAAATGAGGAGTTAATAGTTCCTACTTGAGAAGGTGTTGGGAGCATTAAATGGAATTGGAAAGTGCTTAGTGTCCAGTTCAGCAGCCAGTGGAGTGCCACAGAGGCAGCACCAACACTGTGTCTTCAGTGCTGTTGTCCCCACGGAAGACAGCCCCGACCCACCCACGCACCAGATGATCCTCTCACTGGAGGCCGGGCCCTTGTCCTCTCCAATCGCCGGACACCTGCAGTCTCCACCCCCTCCCTGCTTCCTCATAAAAGCACTGCTAGACCAGTAACTGCTGGTGGGGAGCCCGGGGAGGGCCAGATGCACCCAGCTGCTGCATCACCATGACAACAGGAGGTGGAGGTAGGCTGTCTCCATGGCTTCAGGTTTGCAGCTGTCTAGGGCCCCAGGGCAGGGAAGTTGAGTCTGTCAGGGTGTTAGGCACCCAGTCTGCTGAGGGCCACCCCACCCTGAGCAGTTAAGGCTGCTCTTCCTAGCAGGAACAGCCATGTGGGGGAGAGTAATGTCTTTATAGCCTTGTAAGTATGTGTGTGTCTGTGTGTGTGTGGTGGTGGTGGTGCTGCACTGTGGGAGGAGAGCTGTGGATTGTCAATCTCGTTTCTTCCTGAGTGGTTCTGAAGCTTGGGATGTTGATCTCCTCCCCAAACAAGAGTTCCCCGTCCTGGCTGCCATGCAGTGGTGATGGCTGTGCAGGAGGGACTTGGGCCCGAGCACTCCCCCCATGTGCTGGCATAGTCTGTGGGCTTCACTTTCGGGACTCTGAGAAAATGCACAGTTTGCTTTCCTGGTAGAGTTATGTGTGTACATGTATATTCATATATATGTGCATTCTCACACAAGTATGTACATGCATGTGCATCCTCATGCAGGCTTGTGCACATGTGTTCATGTGAGTCTGACTTGCATAAAGTGCTTCAGTGTGTGTGTGTGTGCACACATGTGAGGTGTACACATGACTGTACTTGTGAGAGTGCACTTTGTGTGTGTGTGCGTGCCTGAAGAGAATGTGTGGGAGTGAGGGTGTGTGTTAGTGCTGGTGACTGTTAAGAGGTGTATGTGAGTTACGCACATGTCTTCGACCAGTCAAGTGCATGCATGTATAGATGCACACATGTTGTGAGGGTCTGTGTGAAAATAGCTGTGTTTAAGAAGCTGTGCATGTCTGCCTGGGTGCATGTTTTAGTAGATGTATGTGCTGTCTGCACATGGCACACGTGGGCCTTTGGGAGTGTCTGCCTGTGCGTGCATGTACGTGCGTGTGCAACTGTGTGAGTGAGAACCAGTGTCAGATTACCCAGGAAGAAGGGTAAGCATGGGCTTACTTGTGCTTACTCACTAATCTGTAGTAAACAATTTCATGTTTTTCTACCACCTCACCGATTCTGCTCCTAGGTATGGCTAGCATCTGTCATTCTCCCAACCCCGCAGCACCTTCCTACAGAATCAGAGCCTCTTTTCAAATGTACTGTCCCTCACAAGACCAGAGCCTCCACTAAGCAAGATAAGCATGGTCTTAATTGTGTGTATTCACTACAAATTAGTAAGTAAGCACAACTAAGCCTGTGCTTACCTTGCTTATTAGGTGATCCACCCCGGGTCAAACTTGTGGTTCTGTTCTTAATAAGCATATGCACCTACATGTATTCCAGTGTGCTTTTGTTGTGAGTCCGTGTGTGTCTGGACAGCATTGCGCATTTCATTGCATGTATCTTTGTAGGTATGTGCTTCTGAGTGTATGCACCTGTCCCTCATGGGGGAACCTCTGTGATCGCCTCCGTGTACATGAGGGAGTTTATGAGCATATATACTTGTGAGTGTCAGAGAGTGTGCATTTGATTGTGTCTCTGTGTGTATGTTTGTTCTTGAGGACACATTCCTCTGTGGATTTCAGTGTCAACATTTTGTTCTGTGTGTGTACATGTGTTTCTAGGTGTGTACCTCTGTGTAGCATTGCACATTTGATCTGTGTGTGTGTGCTTCTGAGTTGGCATCTGGGTGTGTTGTGTGCACATTTGAGTGTGCCTCTGTGTGCATGTGAGGGCCTCGGAATGTCTGTTTCTGCACAGTGCAGGGCAACTGGGGTGCCGTCTTGTGTGCGTGGATGAATTTCTCAGTGTGGCCCCTGGGGGTTGCCTTCCGTCTTCTTGCATATCTCTGGTATATAGGTTTCTGAGCATGTTTGCCTGCCTGTACAGCAGTGGGCAGGGTAACTTGATCGTGTGTATGTGTGGGTTTCTGAGTGTGTTACCTGCATGTGTTGCAGTATACCTTTTTGCATGTACCTGGTATCTGAATGAAGGAGCTCTGGTAGCACGGTGCCTTAGGCATCCGACTGCTAACCAGAAGGTTGGTGGTTCAAACCCACCAGCCACTTCATGGAAGCAAGATTGGGCAATCTACTTCTGTGAAGATTTACCGCCTCGAAAACCCAATGGGGGTTGCTATGAGTTGGAATCAACTTGACAGCAGTGGGTTTTTGGTTTGGTATCTGAGTGAGTTTACAAGCGTGTACACTTTTGTGGGGTTGTATGAATGCTGGTGGGGGTGTAGACTCATGTGCAGCATTGGCATGGACTCCCCTGAGTAGTTCCAAACAGAAAAAAACTTTGACCTTTCAAGACCGATCTTCAAGAGGACAAGTCTTGGAGATGAACCTTCGAGATGAGTCTTTGAATTGCACTTGTGCTTTCCACCTTCCAGGTGCTGGTTCAGCAGGCCGGCAGGTGGTGCCCGCCCTGGGCAGGCTGCTAGATGCTGCGTGTTCATTTTATCAAGCATCTCTGCTGTGTAGTTCCCCAGAGTCGACGTATTTCCCTGCCCCTGGCTCCATCTCCCCCTTGCCCCACCAGCCTGAGCCTCTCTTGCCAGAAGCCTCCACTTAGGACAGTTGCTGAACAGGCTTGCAGATGTTAAAAGCGCAGGTATAATTTCAGGCAGAAGGTCTGAAAACAGGAAGCCCAGGATGCACCGAACGTCTCGACAGCAGTGCTTCTAATTAGGAGCAACTTGTTTTCCTTAAATAAACAAATCAAGTGAGGAAAGAAATTGCCCGAGATTAATGGCTCCCTGGAGCAGGTACAGATGCTGGGAAGATGGTGGTAGGATGGGGCATGAGTGGGCCTGTGGTACCCATGGACCAAAGAAATTCCTCCTCAGGGTCTCTTGCAGGCTTTGACAGAGTTGATGAGGTTGGAGGGAGGGTGGCCAGCTGGTGAGGCAGACAGGGCACGGCCAGTGTGGGACACCTTTTCTGATGTGGCCAATATCTGGTTATTGGGATCAAAGCCTCTCTGGCTCCAATTTCTCCCTCTTCCTTATGTCCACACCCTTAGCCTTGAGAGATTGCCATTCATTTCACTAACCAAACCAACCCGTTGAAGCTGACTCATGGTGACCCTCTGTGTTGCAGAGTAGAACTGGTTCATAGGGGTTTCTAGGCTGTGATCTGTATGGAAATAGATTGCCAGGCCTTTCTTCTGTGGTGCTACTGGGTGGGTTTGAACCACCAGCCTTTAGGTTAATATTCCAGTGCAAACCACTTGTGCCACCTCAGGGTCTCTTCTCACTTAAGGGCCAGGGTACCAGCCCCTGCTCCTTAACTTTGGCTTTAGCCATGGGACTCACTTTGGCTGTTAGGATGAGGTGAAAGCATCGGTGTGCTGCTTCCCAGCTGAAGAATCTTAGGGGGTCTTGAAGTTCTCCCCACGTACTTGCTGCCCTGCATTCTGGCCCCAGAACAAATGCATGTGGAGCCACCCTAAGCCCACACTTAAGTGAAGAGCTGAGCTCGACCTCGGTCAGCCAAGCTCCAGCTGGCAACAGAGTTTTGCCGGATGGATGCTTCTCATGGTGCGTCACTGGGGTTATTCGATTGGTTGTTAGGCAGCATTATTGTTGGCATAGCTAACCAATGCAGTCTGTCTTTCCTTCTATTATTTGGCTGCTGCTGGGCACTCAGGCTGCATTAATGAACTCCTGTACTTCTCAGGGGTTGTTCGGAAGGTTTGATGAGATAGCAGGCAGTTTTAGGAAGCGCTCAGCCGTGAGCATCTAAGCCAGAAGACAAGTCATTTTCTTGAATGGGCCCAACTAAGATCCCTTCTAGCACTGTCACGTCCATGGGTCTCTGCTCCGGGCCAGCGGAGAGACAAATCTGCCGAACTCTGCGCCTTCTTAGACCAGCTGGGACATCCCCAGCCAAGTTCTCTCTGAACCTTCACTTCCTCCTCCATAAACATGGTATAGTGATTTACTTGAGTCAGAAGCCTACTCATGCCTCCATTCGTTTATGTAGTTCTCCGTTATTGGGTGCTGGGCTGGGTGGAGACCACCCTGGGGTGGGTAGAGGAGCCAGGCAGATAAATAACTCTCTCCACATCCACAGCCATGTCCTTGCACCAAGAGAGGGTTGGCGTCCAGTAGGAGCTCAGTAGGTGTGTGTGGAGATAATGAATGAATGATTCTCCACCTGGAACCATCAGGTAGGGGGATCCTCCTACTGTCTGAGCCCAGAGTCCTTGGGTCTCAGGCTGACAACCGTGGCCTGTTTTCCAGCTTAGAAAATAAAATCCAGAAGGTGTAGGCTCCCTGCTAATTCCTTAGGCTTTCGTTGTTGTTCTTATGTGCTGTTGAGTCGGACCCTACTCATAGCGACCCCTCCTTGGGTTTCCAAGGCGGCATCACTACGGAAGTAGATTGCCCAACCTTCCTTCCGATGAGTGGCTGGTGGGTTTGAACTGCCAGCCTTCTGGTTAGCAGTCAAGTGCCTTGGCACTATGCTACCATAGCTCCCTTAGGCTTTGGAGAAGGTCTATTTCCAAATAAAATTTGATGTTTGTATGGAGTGGAATTAATTGGGGGAAACATACTTTCAAACAAGAGCGAATTTATAGCCGAATGACTTGTAATAATTCTAGGAGTTCTTCTTGTTTCAACCATTTTTATGGATGCCTCCCTCACCAGCCCCTCTGACCTGGAGACTTGGAACAGGCCCAGAGCTGCACCTAGGGAGATTCCTGCCCACAGCTGAGCTTGACGTAGGGGAAAGGAGTCCAGGTGGCCCGTGCTCCAGTGAGAGAGCATTGGACGCTGTGCAGTGTTGGGCTTACGAGCATGGGCACTAGGTTTGGACTGCCTGGTCTCACGTTCCAGATCCGCTAGCTACCCTCTTGCTCTGACCTTGGGCTCTTATCTTAACCTTGGGTCCTCAGTTGCCTCACCTGTCAAAGGGAGATGATACAGGGTTGTTCTGTGTATTTCATAAGTTAATTCACATTAAACCCCAGCACAATGCCTGGCATGTAGTAGGTGCTCACAACACTGTTTATTGTTGCTGTTGGTGGGATGAGAACAAGCCCACATAAAAAAATACCAGAACAGAGCTCAGTTGGTTTTCGGTTAAAAAAAAATTGCACGGACTGGCTGAAGCCAACGTGGACGGCTCTATAGCTGAACAGTGCAGAGGTGGGGGCGGGGGGCCCAGCAGGTTTGGAGTGAGACCACCAACTACCCCTGTGACTCGGGCCAGAGGCTTCACCTTTTGTATCTCGGTTTCTTCATTTGTTGAAAAAAAAAAAAAAAAGGTGGGCTGATGTCCCTGGGACACTTGCGAGGATGATGTGGTCTCTATGGGAAGGTTTCAGCACCAGTAGTGCTCAGGGTGGGGTGTGAAGCACTTCTGAGCACCCCCTTAAGGTAGCCAGGCCAGGTTCCAATCCCAGCTCGGCTGCCTATCAGCTAAGAGACCTCGGGCAATGAATTGACCAGTCTGTGCCTCAGTTTCCTCGTTTGTAAAACTGAGATAATACTGATTGTATCTGACTCCAAGGGTCATGTGAAAATTCACTGACATGGAACTGTGCCTGGCACACGACATGAGTTCTACGAGTGTGAGTTACTAACATAATTATTGTTGGTGAGTAGCTTCTGTTTCTGATTTTATCAGAGGTAGACTCTGTCAGAGAACTCAAGGCAAATCCTTAGCTTATCCATGGGCAGAGCGATGACACCTAGGGAACTTTCTGGAATTGAGGCCTTTCCTACAACCTATCCCTCAAGTCCCTCCACTTAAAAAAAAAAAAAAAACACCCAACCAAACCAGAAGCCATCAAGTTGACTCCCACATGTGGGAGCTCCATGTGTGTCAGGGTAGAACTGTGCTCCACAGGGTTTCCAGTGTCTGTTTGGGAAGTAGGATCACCAGGCCTTTCTTCTGTGGTAGCTCTCGGAGGTCTGGAAAATCCAACCTTTCAGTTAGCAGCCAAATGTGTTATCCATTTGCGACACCCAGGGACTTTGTCAAGCTCAAGAGTGACTTCCTTTTTGTCATTATCTTTCACACCAGCTGCACTCTGCCTGCCGTCCGGCATTGCAGAAAGAGCCAGGCAGTAGCTTGGGGCCAACATAGCTTGTTCCTTGAGTGCCAGAGTTCAGGGTGTCAGTGGTATTGATGGCTTCTCCTTGGGCCCCTTACTCCTCATCACCCCTGTGGAGGGTCCCTCACTGCCAGCTGTGCTAATGTGGCTCCTGGGACAGTCCTGAGGCTTCTGCTACTGTGACTACCGTGTCTTTGAATCTGAACGTCTAGCAGAGTGGCCTGGATACTCAGTGTGGTGGGGATTCCAAGAGCAACCAGTCAGCTTTCCCCCACCCCAGGCATTCTGAAGATGGGAAACTGAGGCCCAGGGAAGGGGAGGGACTTGTCCAGGGTCTCGCAGAGTTAGTAGCAGAGCTGGATGTAGAAACTCTCAGTCTGTGACAAGTTCCATGACCCCTTGACAAGTCCCACGACCCCTTAGATCTCATGCTACTTGACAAGTATAAGTGTATTAGATCCCTGTGGCTGCTGTAACAAATTACCATCGATTTGGTGGCTTAAAGCAATGCAGATTTGTTATCTTCAGCTCTGGAAGTCAGAAGTCTGAGTTGGGGCAGGGGCACTGCATTCCTTCTGGAGGCTGTAGGGCAGAGTCTGCTTACCTGCCTTTTCAGGTTCCTTGAAGCCTCCTGTTCTCCTTGACTTGAGATCCACATCATTCTGACTTCTGCTGCAATCGTTCCATCTTCTCTGACTCTGACTCTCCTGCCTCCCTCTTACAAGGACACTTGTGACGACATTGGGCCCACCCAGATAATGCAGGAGAATCTCCCCATCTCACGACCCTTAATCCCATCTGCAAAGTCCTCCTTTACTCTGTAAGGAAACACATTAACAGGCTCTAGGGATTAGGATGCAGACATCTTTGGGGGAGCCACGATTTGGCCTACCACAGTGAGTGAATGAATGAACCATTCCACATTCATTCACTCAACACATGCTTATTGAGTGCTTACAATGCACCAGCCATGAATGTTTACTGAGCACCTGTTATGTGCTAGGGTCTGTACCTGCTAGTGGAGATAGACAGAGTCCTTGCTGGCCCAAGATGATTGCAGGGGTGGGAGTTAGAACAAGAAATATGTCAACAAATAAATGAAGAGCATGATTTCACGGAGTGATGAGCACTGAGGATAGTACCACAGGGTGATGGTGATGGTACCCTCTGATACTCCTGTTGGGGGCCTCTGCATTCAAAAACTTCTTTCTCAGCCCTAGGGGTGGAGATGGCTCTCCACTGTTGCTCGTCCCCAGGGACTACACCATCCTGTTGTAACTCTCCTTGGTCACCCGGGTTGGGTGAGCCATCTGGTACCTGCTGGGCCCCTGACTGATACAAATGATTACTATGTTCAGGCAACTGTGCTCTGACTGTTTTGTGCTTTCACTCACTTGATTCTCACAGCTACCCTCTGAAGAAGGTGATGGTTCAGTGGTAGAGTTCTCACCTTGCATGTGGGAGACTGAGGTTCAATTCCTGTCCAGTGAACTTCAGAAGTAGCCACAACCCATCTGTCAGTGGAGCCTTGCTTGGAAGACATCCCTGAGAAAGGAAAGCATGAACTGTGAGCTGAGGAATGAGTAGAGCTAACCAGGTGAAGAGGAATGGGAAGAACATTCCAGATAGAGGGAGTAACAGCATGTGCAAAGGCCCTGTGGTAGGATAGAGCATGGCATGAAGCTAAGACTAGAGCTGGGGGCGGGGAGGGGCTGGTGCTCAGTGAGGATGGAGAGTCCTCAGGACCTCCTGGGCCCCAGAAGTGTTCTGCTCTTTATCCCTCCAGCAGTGGGGAGCACCTTGTAAAGATTTTAAGTAAAAGGAAGTGAAATGATTCCATTAAACCTTGGGTAGAGCAGCAGAGAGACAGGAGGAAAGAGAGCCCCACCTGACATGGGGGCCATTGAAATCCCAACAGAGAGAGGCAAGACAGCAGCTATTTCAGCCTCATTATGCAAAACACACAGTTTTCCAAGGCAAAGGCTAGCTGTGGAAGAAAGAGTCAACAAATTAGTTTTTGTAGTCTTCATTAAGATGCTAAAATGTCCTATCTTCCTTCCATTGTCACCTGATGGCCTGTGGGCTATTTTAACTTTTAGTAGAGGATTAAAAAAAAAAATTATTACAGGAGGGTTTTTTTTTTTTTTTTTAAATTCTTCCTTTTCTCTTTGAAAATCAGAATCCCAATGGTGTTTTGATAGATAGAATTAAAAAATGGCACTGGGGAAATGCCACAGAAGGTGGTTTTTCTCCTTCTGGCATCTGAACTGATTTAAATAATAATTATATATTTAATTTCAATGCAGCCTGCCCTACTCCCTCCCTCTCCTCCTCATGGGTCCCAAGGAACCAGCAGCTCTGAAAATAGGCTGTTTCTAAAACCCCTACTCTCAGCTCGTGAAGGCAGAGACACAGGCCTTTCAGAGACTACAGGTTCTAACCTGACAGTTTTAGGGTTAGTGTGGATCATGGCCAAAAATACACGTTCTACCATTTCACAGCTGTGTGGCCTTGAGTCATTCCTTCAACCTCTTTAGCCTCCAGTTAGTTATCTGTAAAATGGCAATAATGATAGTCATTGTATTCTTCAGGATTCTTTTGGTTGCAAGTGACAGAAAACTCAACTCATATCATCATATACTCTTCTATATTTAGGCATAAAAGGGAATATATATGCTTACGTAAGTGACAGTCTGGCTTCAGGCTTTACTGGATCCAGGTGCTTGACAGTGTCATGGTTCTCACTCCCTCTGTCCTTGCTTACATCTTTTGGCTCTCCTTTTCTCCATGTGAGTTTTCTTCACAGCAGATTTTTGTCTTGTGGCTTCCTAACCCAAAGACCAATAATGGAGGTAGGATAGGTCTTCAAAGGACAATCAGGACCTGGTGAACAGAAGAAGAGGAAGCAGATACCAGTCAGACTAAAATGACCAGTCTGCTCCCTATGTCAGAGAGGTGTATAGGAATGAAATGAGATCAGTCATACAAGGTACTTAGGACACCGACCCCAGCATGCAACATACTCAATAAATCCTACCTATTATTATTGGTAGCATAGTGGCTAAGGCACTTGACTGCTAACCAGAAGGCAGGTGGTTCAAACCCACCAGCCACTCCTCGGAAGGAAGGTTGGGCAATCCTACTTCCGTAGTGATACTGCCTCGGAAACCCAAGGAGGGGTCGCTATGAGTCGGGGCCGACTCGACGGCAAACAACAACAACAACAACATTATTATTTGGATGGTTTGAAATCAAGAAGGGTATGTGTCAGGATTATATCCTTTCACCATACTTATACAACAACATTCAGTCTATATGCTGAGCAAATAATCTGAGAAGCTGGACTATATGAA
This sequence comes from Orycteropus afer afer, assembly GCF_000298275.1. Taxonomy (NCBI): domain Eukaryota; kingdom Metazoa; phylum Chordata; class Mammalia; order Tubulidentata; family Orycteropodidae; genus Orycteropus; species Orycteropus afer. The sequence goes on along the minus strand of NW_006922074.1, from coordinate 2,078,978 downwards.
GAAGAATGTGGCATCAGGATTGGAGGAAGAATCATTAACAACCTGCGATACGCTGATGACACAACTTTGCTTGCTGAAAGTGAGGATGGCTTGAAGCACTTACTGATGAAGATTGAAGAATGCAGTCTGCAGTATGGATTATATTTCAGTATAAGGAAAATGAAAATCCTCACAACTGTACCTATAAGCAGCATCAAAATAAATGGAGAAAAGATTGAAGTTGTCAAAGACTTCACTTTGCTTGGTTCTATAATTGATGCCATTGGAAGCAGCAGTCAGGACATCAGATGACATATTGCACTGGGCAAATCAGCTGCAAAAGACCTCTTTCAAGTGCTGAGGAGCAAAGATGTCTCCTTGGGCACTAAAATATGCCTGACACAAGCCATGGTATTTTCAGTCGCCTCATATGCATGTGAGAGCTGGACAGGGAATAAGGAAGACCGAAAAAGAATTGATGTTGTTGAGTTGTGGTGCTGGCGAAGAATACTGAAAGTACCACAGACTGCTAAAAGAACTAACAGATCTGTCCTGGAGGAAGTGCAGCCAGAATGCTCCTTGGAGGCGAAAATGGCCAGACTTTGTCTTACCTGCTTTGGTCATGTTGTCAGAAGGGACCATTCCCTGGAGAAGGATGTCACGCTTGGTAAGGTGGAGGGTCGACGAAAGAGGGGAAGGCCCTCAATTAGATGAATTGACACAGTGGCTGGGGCAATGGACTCAAGTATAGCAGGGATCGTGGAGCTGATGTGGAACTGGGTGGTCTTTGTTCTGCTGTGCATAGGGTCACTATGAGTAAGAGACAACTCGACAGCACCTAACAACATTATTATTTGGAAGGTGCTCTGGTGGTGCACGGGTTAAGTCATCCAGCTGCTAACCAGAAGGTTGGTGGTTTGAGCCCACCAGCCAGGAAGATGAGGTGGTTTCCTTCTGTAAAGACTTACAACCTTGGAAAACTGTGGGGTGGTTCTCCTCTATCCTGTAGGGTTGCTGTGAGTTGGATCGACTTGATGGCAGTCATTGGGTTGGGTTTGGGCATTATTACTTGGAGTCCCAGGTGGTGCAAACGGCCAATGCGCTCAGCTGTAACAGAAAGGGTAGAGGTTTGGGTCCGCTCAGAGGTGCCTCAGAAGAAAGACCTAGAGATCTGTGTCCAAAAATATCAGCCATTGCTGAGCGATCAGGTAGGTCTATGCAGGGGGCTGCCCATGACCATGTGTAGGGTGGGCAGACAATGTTTCTACAAGTGTACTTGTATGTTCTGTAAGAATTCCCAGGTATATAATAGAGTTGACGAGGGACAAGGCAAGGTTGTGGTCACTTCTTGGTCACAGCCAGCTACCTAGAGGGATCGAGTAGTTGAACCTGTGGGCTCAGGACCATAGTCACAGGGGACATCAAGCTCAATTGGCATAACATATTACACAAAACACTGTTCCCCCTCCTACTTTGGCAAGTAGCGACTGGGATCTTAAAAGCTTGCAAGCGGCTGTCTAGATGTAACGATGGGTCTCTCCTCGTCCAGAGCAAAGAGGAATGAAGAAAATCAAAGACATGTGGAAATGATTAGTTCAAGTGACGAGTATGCCATGTGATCTTCAGCCTATATGACTATGAGACCAGAAGAACTAGGTGGTGCCTGACTACCACTGTCAACCACTCGGAAGGGGAGCTATGTAGGAGATCTTGAATAGAGTGGGAGAACAATGTGGAACAAAACTCAAAATCATTTGGGGGGGAAAAAGAAAAGGACCAGGTTTGCTGGTCTGTAGAGCCTGGTAGAAGCCCTGAGACTGTGGCCTCTAGCTGTCCTTCAGGCATATGAGCTGAACATTTACATTAGGTAGATAGACTCGTTGGAGAGATCAATCATGGGAGAATAGAAGGGCTGTGTATGCACAGGGAGACAGCTCGGGGGCAGGAGTACATGGAGGGAAGGACACAGGGAAGAGATAACTGTGGGGAGGAAGTGGGAGGGGAGCTGTTGCATTGTGGGAAATTGCAGTCAATGTCATGAGACAAAGTGTATGTGAACTGCTGTATGGAAGATAAATTCGCTGTGTAAACTTTCACTCAAATCACAATAAAATTAAAAAAAAAATCAGCCATTGAAAACCCTACAACCCTGTTCCACTCTGACACACATGGAGTGGCCATGAATCTGAGTTGACTCAATGGCAACAGGTTTTATTATTATTGTTACTGTTACTACTGTAATTACTATTATTAGCACAGACATAAACCACTCTTTACTCTCGAGTCGATTTCCACTCACAGTGCCCCTAGAGGATAGAGAACTACTCCATAGGAATTCCAAGGCTGTTCTGGTGGCATAGTACCTAATGCATTTGATTGCGAACCAGAAGGTTGGCAGTTCAAACCCACCAGCCACTCTGTGGAAGGAACACTGAGCAATCTACTTCCGTAAAGATGTATTGTTGTTGTTGTTATTATGTGCTGTGGAGTCAGACTTGACTCATAGCAACCCCTCCTTGGGTTTCCGAGGCAGTATCACTACAGAAGTAGATTGCCCAACCTTCCTTCCGAGGAGTGGCTGGTGGGTTTGAACCGC
>NW_006922074.1:2031983-2069844 GCF_000298275.1 Orycteropus afer afer | reverse complement strand
AGTGCCTTAGGCACTATGCTACCAGAACTCCCATTGTCTCCAGTGTAGTGCATTGAATTGATGTCAGATACGCGGCCTCACCCCTGTCCTGTAAACTCGCCAATAAAACCAAACCAGTTCCTATTGAGTCAGTTCCAACTCATGGCGCCACAGTATGGGTCAGGGTAGAACCATGCTACCTGTGGTTCTCAGTGGCTGTGGCCTTTGGGAAATCAGTCACCAAGGCTTTCTTACAAGGTGCCTCAGCATGGGCTTGAACTGACCACCATTTGATGTGCAGCAGCCAAGCCCCGGAGGGGTCCACATTTACATGTGTGAAACCACCCAGAACACTCTGTGTCTTGGCATAGTGGGCGACCCCCAGAAGCCAGTTACCCCCTTTTTCTGAACATGATAAGGATGGAAGGCCTAGTGTCCCCCTGCCCCCCGCTCCCTGCAGGAAAAAAAAAGGAAATAAGAAAGAGGAAAAATAAAACCCAAGAAGCATTTTCCAGTGTCTTAATTTTGCAGGCAACCTTAAGAGAGGGATAAGTTCTTGTGGATGGAGGGTCAGATAACAGGGTGGGGCGAGACCTGATTAGAATCAGGACATGGGGCTCCAGGGTGGGGCAGTTGAGTTACTAGCCCCAGGATGGCTGGCATCCAGGCCCAGGGGAATGAGGCCACTGGACTGAACATCTCAGTTGTTCTTCCATGCCCGTACCTCCTTTGCTGCTCTTGAAGCTGGACCCTGACTACTGTTGTTGTTGTTATGTGCCATCGAGTCAGCCCCGACTCACAGCAACCTGTTCTTGGGTTTCTGAGGCAGTATCGCTATGGAAGTAGATTGTCCCATCTTCCTTCCGAGGAGTGGCTGGTGAGTTTGAACCGCCAGCCTTCTGGTTAGCAGTCAAGTGCCTTAGGCACTACGCTACCAGAGGACCCTGACTGGACAGCAGAAATGCTGCAATTTGATAGGCCCCTGGAACTGGAGTCAAAGTCCCTGGGTGGGGCAAACAGTTTACACTTGACTACAGCTGTTGGTTCAAACCCACGCAGCCACACCATGGATGAAAGGCCTGGCACATTGCTTCCATCAAGATTACAGCCACAAACAACCCAGGGAGCTCGGTTCTACTGTGGGACACATGGGATCCCACCGAGTGAGAATCGACTCTGTGGCAGTGGGTTTTTCAGAGCCAGAATCAGGGAATCTAAGGGCTGACGTTCAACAGGATGAAGCCCTTCCCGGTCTCACCTGCTGCTGTGATCCATAGGGTTTTGTTGGCTGGTTTTTGGAAAGAGTTCACCAGACCTTTCTTCCTAGTCCATCATAGTCTGGAAGCTCTTCTGCAAACTGTTCAGCTTCCTAGCAACACTCAACCCACATTTGACCCCCATTGGTTGTTGCCTATGAGGTGCATTGGCTAAGAATCGAGCCCAGGTCTGCACGGAAGGTGAGACTTCCACCCCGGAACGACCAGTGCCTCCTGTGGAGGAAGGAGATTTTGTTTATTTCAGGGGGTCCAAAGGGCCTCACTGAGGAAGCGATGAGGAGGCTGGGTTGGGAAGGATGCATGGAAGTTGATGAAGCAACGAAGGGATGGGGAGAATGTCGCAGGCTAAGGGAAGAACTTGGGCAAAGGCTCCGAGATACACAGGAGGGGGAGTGTTGCAGAAACGTGTCTGGCTGAAGCAGAGAAGCAAATGTGAGTAGGAAGGAGATGAGCAGGGGAGAGGTGGGTGGGGCCCTGGGCACCCCGGGTGCTATGTGATTTGGAGTGATCCAGGGCCTCCTCACTTTGGGTCTGGGTTCAGAAGCCACAGATGACTGCCCCGGCACAGCAGTACTGTAGCCCAGCTCAGCCCAGTGAGGAAGCACGTGCCCTGGGCAGACCTCTCATGGCTTCCCAAGATGCCCTGGAAGAAAAGCCCCTTGTTGGAGCCACAAACCAGCCTCGCAGCACAGCCTCTGCAGGGCTTGCGGCCTGGCCCTGCCCCTGCTGCACAATCCTTTCCTTTCACCTGAGTTTCTCCTCAGATCCCGGGCTCTGGCCACTGCCCAGAACACATTGGCCGCTCCCCTGCCTGGCTGATGGCCCTCCACCCCCATGCCCGTGCCCAGCTTCCGCTCAGCCAAGGCCCTTGGCGATCCTTTGCTGCTTTCCTCATGTCCCTTCTCAGGACTCTCCCTCCTGGAGGCTCCTTGATTAATCCACGCTCTGCCCATCAACCTGCCAGCCACAACAGGGTTTCTCACCTTGGCACTATGGATGCTTTGGGCTAGATAATTCTTTGGGGTGGGGGTAGGGGGCTGTTCTCTGAATTGTAGGCTATTGAGCCACACCCCTGGTCTCTCCCCACTTGATGCCACCCTCATTGCCATCCCACCCTGTGTTACAACCAAACATCCCTCCAGACACTGCCCAGCACCCTCTGGGGCACTAATTGAGAACCGCCGGTTTGGACAAATCATAATACATCTATGTATTATGCTACCCCTTGTCAAAGAAAGGGGTTCTGTTAGCCAGGAAGAGGGTGGATAAGGAAAGTGTATGCCACAGTCAGCTGCCATACAGAGTTTGTTGATCAGAGGTAGAAGGGTTGAAATGGTCTAGACCCAGCCTTTCATTTTCTGTTTGGGGAAACTGAGGCCCAGAGGGAAAGGGGCTTGCCCAAGGTTTGTGGCCAGTTAGGATCAAAGTCAAGGTGAGAATCTAGGCCTTGCTTTGCCCAGTGTTTCCTGGTCCATGTGGCTTTCCCAGGCCCCTCCCAGAATGCCTTGCTCAGAGAGGTGCTCCCTAAATATTCATTGACCACACTGCCCACTGGAACTGCATTGAGGCTGTGTTCTGGGACCAATCCAGTCCTCTCTAATCTCAGGGAGGTTTTAGAGATGAAAACCTACTCCACAGACTAATGGCCAATTAATTGTTGTCTTTGGCCAGATAACATTTCTCATCTTTTTCTAGAAAGTGCCTTTGCCTCCCCTGAGGTCAAATCAGCTCTTTCTGTCAATTCCCTTAACTCTCCCTACCCTCCTCCTGCCTTTGATAAGAGGGCCCTCGATCCCCTTTCACAGCGTCACTGCCCTCCTAGATCCTTCTCAAGGTGTTGGGGGCCACTTCGGTTACCTGACAATGAGGGCATGTAGTCAGACTGCCTTCCCCTGAGACGCTCAGAGGAAACTGGAGGCAGAGCCAAGAGCAGAAAGAGAGAAACAAAACCCAGCCGAACTGCCCGTTTTGAGAGAGATGTGCTGGGAGAATGGGGCCCAGCCAGCTCTGATTTCAGAGATTTCTAGAAAGTTCCTCTGCCCTGCTCATTTTCCTTTTTGGCGGGTTGACAGGGGGAAAGTGTCCAAAGAAGGATAAAGTTAGAGGCCCTGTTCAGGCCAGCCGAGGCCAGGGTCCCACCTGAGCAGGGCAGGAGGGAACTAAGAGAACAAGGGCTGTGTGTGCTCCCGGGCACAGGCATGGAACCTGTGGGCACCCACACGCTCTAGCCAGGCACTGGGCGCCATCAGAAACCTGTGACGTGGCCCAAGAAGTAGGGCATCAGGCAGGCGCTGAAGCTAGTGTACCTGAGCCGTGAGCAGAGGTGTTTTCTTGCTCAGCCACGCTAGAGACGATGAGGATTTCAGCCCTCAGTGGGAGGGCCTGCTCTGGACTAAAGATCCTAGCCTGTCCCAGGAGCAAGGGGTCTGCTGCCACCAGGAGCCTGAGGAAGGTCTTGGGTTTTCTTCCCCTGGGTCCACAGAAGAGCCCAGGAGGGGGTGCACTCAGATGCCTTCTGGGGCCAGGTGGGTAATGCCAGGCAGGTTTGGTGCAGACAGTGGCAGCATGGGGAGCCCATGCCACATCTAAAGGTTTAGCAGAGCAGATGTAGCTGGGGACCTGGGGCTGCGAGACCAAAGGCAGTGTACCTAGACTGACATCCTGCACCCTCACTTCCTAGCTGGGTGACCGCTGACATGCAATCTTACGTCTCAGTGCCTTAGTTTCCCTGTGTTTGAGATGGGCATGGTGCTGGTGCTCACCCTGCAGGGTGGGTCTGAGGAGTCAATGAGTAACCCCTGAAGCACCTACGGCAATGCTAGCTCATGTTAACTTTCAAGAGAAGCAGGAAATCTGGATTCGTGTTTAAAAGTCCCAAGTTGCTTAGTGTTGGTAATGAATTCAAATTAAAAAAATTAAGGAGATGAAACCTGGTCCTGGCCCTGTGCAGCCCACAGCCCGTGGGTCACTGTGCAATCTCTGGCCAAGAGTTTTAGGCAGACCTGGGCTCTAGCACCATCTCTGCTGCTACCCCTGGCTGTTGACCTTGAACAAGTTACTTGACTTTTCTGTGCTATGTTTTCAGCATCTGCTCTGTCAGTCAGGATCCGGGCGGGAAATAGATGGCTCACTCAAACCAAGCAGTGGATGAGCGTTTCATTCCCATTTCATAACCATGGGGGAAGGTTCCTAACCGGAGGGATGGTGCAACACTCCAAGGCTAGCAGCAGTAGACAGCTGTTACCAGCCCTAGGCCTGGAAAGGCAAAGGGTGTGAGCAGTGACAGGAACCTGCAGGAACTGTGGTCTGTAGTGGATGCCTTAGCCAATGCCAGGAAAAGGCAAACCAAAAAAATGAAACTCACTGCCATAGAGGCAATTCTGACTCATAGTGACCCCCTTTGGGTTTCCGAGGTGGTAAACCTTTATGGAAGACAGGTACCTGAGGAAGAAATGCCTTGACTGTTCTCTACCTACCTTCCGGTCTCCTGCTGGTGCCTCTCATTGGCCAGAGTCAAGTGAACACCAAAGAACCCACTATGTGATCCACACAGATCAGTTCCCAGACAGAGAGCAGGGAGAAGAGGAAGACGGGGTCTGGAGAGAGACACAGAAGATGGGCGGCAGGTCTTAGTAATGCAGTTGATGCTGCTGCCTACAGTGATCATTGCTGGAAGGATCTCCTTAGTCTGTGTACAGCGTGGTATTCAGTGCACAGAAGCAGCAGTAAGTTGAGAGTATTGGTATCATTTTGGAGAAGGCAGAGGCACTGGGAGAGAGGGCAGAGGCCCCCAAGCATCCTCCGAGTAAATACCCCTGAGAAATGTTGACATGTAGTAGTAGTTTTTTATCGCTGCAGTAATGAATTACCTCAAACATGATGGCTTAACACAACAGAAATTTATTATTTTTCAGTTCTGAAGGGTAGAAGTCCAAAATGGGTCTCACTGGGCTGCAGTTAAGGCGTCGGCAGGGCTGTGTTCCTCTGGAAGTTCTGGGAGAGAAATCTATTTCCTTGCCTTTTCCAAGGAGCTCTGTTGACCCCATGTGTTATGCAATGCATAAGGCATTTGACTGCTAACCAGAAGGTTGGCACTTCAAACCCATCAGCCACTCCATGGAAGGAAGACTAGGCAATCTACTTCCGTAAAGGTTTACCACCTTGGAAACCCAAAGGGGGTCACTATGAGTCGGAATTGCCTCTATGGCAGTGAGTTTCATTTTTTTGGTTTGCCTTTTCCAGTTTCTATGGGCTGTTAGCATTCCTTGGCTCGTGGCCCCTTCCATCTTCAAGGCCAATAATCGCATCACTCTCATCTGTTTCCATTTGCACAGCTCCTTCCCTGACTCTGACCCACCTGTCTCCCACTTTCCCTTATCAGAGCCCTTGTGATTACACTGTGCCTACCCAGATGGTTCAAGAAACCCCTCCATCTGGAAAGCCTTAAATCAATCACACCTACAAAGCCCCCATACCATGTAAAGTAACATGTTCCTGGATTCTGGGGTTTAGGCTGTGCACATCCTTGGAGGCTGGTACTCTGTCTACCACATAGGGTTTGTAGAAGCGTCTCAGAGGGAAGCTTTCGTCCCACCGCCATGCCTAAGCATCCAGAACCATTTCATTTGTGTCTCTCTTTTGGTTTGATGATGTTCCCAAGCTCTAACACTTGTGGATTCACTTTCAAAAAATTACCCCATAGCTGCATGTTTTTCTTCAAATGGACTTTAAACCAACTCACTATTTTTCTCAGCTTTATCCTAACTGATAAAAATCCATTGTCATTCAGTCATTTCCAACTCATAGCGCCCCTATAGAAGATAGTAGAACTGCCCCACAGTGTTTCTAAGACTGTAAATCTTTTTTTTTTTTCTAATTTTCATTGTGATTTGGGTGAAAGTTTGCAGAGAAAATTCATCTTCCATGTAGCAGTTCACATACACTTTGTCTCATGACATTGACTGCAGTTTCCCACAATGCAACAGATCCCCTCCCACATCTTCCCCATAGTTACCTCTTCCCTGTGTCCTTCCCTCCCATGAATTCCTGCCCACCCCCAGCAGTCTCCCTGTGCATACACAGCTGCCCTTCTATTCTCCCATGACTGATCTCTCCAAGGAGTATATGTACCTAATGTAAATGTTCAGCTCATACGCCTGATCTAAGACAGTAAATCTTTATGGAAGCAGATTGCCACAACCTTTTCCCCCATGGAGAAGCTGATGGGTTTGAACTGCCAACCTTCTGGTTAACAGCCTAGCCCTTTAACCACTGCACTACCTGGGCTCTTTCCTAAGTGATACTGTGTTGTTGTCGTTAGGTGTCGTCAAGGGGCTCCAACTCATAGCCACTGTTTTGGTTACCTATAGTGCTGCTCTAACAGAAGATACCACACATGGGATGGCTTGAGCAAACAGGAGTTTATTCTCTTAGGGTTTGGAGGCTTTAAGTTCAAGTTCAAAGTGCCAGGCTCTAGGGGTTGGGTGAAAGCCCCTCAACCTTGGGCTTCAGCTCTGCCTCCTCCTGGTCCACTGAAGCTGGAGGCTTTTCTTCACTTAGCAGCTGGCTGCTGAGGCTGACAAGCCCAAAGCTGACATGTAAAGAAGCACAGTACCAATGTTACCAAACCACACGGCAGGCCACTAATTCAGGTCCAGAAGAAGTCCCAAGAGCAGCAGGGCATGACAGGCTGTCGAACGACAACTTGGCTACATGCAGGGTTCGCATGCCATCAGCTAGAGACCTTCCTCAAAGTTGCTTCTTATATACTGGAAGCAGTCTACATCCCTAAGGCGACTGCTCTAGTAGATTCCACCATAGAGTTAATTACCAGTCTCACCATGGGAAATAACTATATCCAGCTGCAAAGCCAACCAACCAGGCTCAGCCAAGTTGACATACAATCTTAACTACTACATCCGCCCTGTGTACAACAGAACAAAACACTGCCTGGTCCTCATAAAGTTTTCTAGTAATACATGAGATGGTGTTCTACTGTTATTCATAAGGTTGTCCGTGGCCAGTTTTCTCACAAGTGGACGGCCCCATCCTTGTTCCAGTCTGTCTTAGTCTGGAACCTCCACTGAGACCTGTCCACCACGGTGACCCTGCTGGAATCTGAAGACCAGTGGCATAGCTTCCAGCCTCACAGCAACTCACAAGCCACCGTAGTTTGTCATCTGAGAAACAGATGAGTGGTGGTCCTAGGTGCTAATACATATAAAATTGAAGTCTAACATCCACTTATGTTTTTTTTTCTAAATGTTTCTCATTAAAATAATTGCAAAAACATTTTAAGGAAAGTTTATTTGTAGGCCCCCTACAGGTGCCTCATGGAATGGTGACAGTGTGTCTGCCACACAGTGGAGAACTCTGGATTGGCGTATTCCAATCCCCTGCTAAGAAGCAGGAGTCCCTGGGTGGTGCTAACAATTAAAACGTTTGACTGCAAACTGAAAGGTTGGGAGTTCAGTCCATCCAGAGGTACCTTTGAAGAAAGGCCTGATCATCTACTTCCAATAAAATCAGCCATTGAACACCCTGCTCTACTCTGACACACAGGGGGCCTCGTGAATGGAGGCAACTCAGCAGCAGCCGGCTTGGTGGGTACAAAGCCAATGTGTTGCTTGTGTGGCGGGTACACTCCAAATTCTAGACTGCAGTCTGCAGGGTGACGTTGTGGAAGGGATTCTGAGATGGGAGTCAGGACACCTGGGTTTGGGTTCTGGTTCTGCTGTGTGACCTTGGCCAAGTCTCTTTCTTTCCCTGGGCTGCAATTTTCTCATTGATATGAGGGGGTTAGGCTGAGAGATGCCTAAGGTCTCTCTAGCTCAGACGGGGTGTGGGTTTTCTGTTAGCCTGTCTTTGTTATGAGAGACTGGGACGTGGGTTAGGTAAGGTTTGACATGGTTGGAGAAGAGCTGGAGTATGGAGTGCTGTTAGGGGCAATACAGGGGCTGCCTGCACCCCCAGAACCAGCATGATTTGTTCTTCCTGTTTCTCACTCACACTGTATGCACATATCAATTGTTGCTCTTGGGGGCAGACTCAGGTTTATTCAGGACTTGTAGCCATTACACCAGGTCTAGATAAGGACTCAGTATATTTTCTGGTTGTTGAATGACTGATTGACAGGCAAAGAAAAGGCAATAGGATGTGCATGATAATCCCAAGAGGGCAATGCTTACTGCATTACTGCACAGGACTAGAAGCCCCCAGAAAACTTAGTGGTGGGTGTGTGGGCTCTAGGAGTCACACAGACCTGAGTTCAAGTCTCATGTCTACCGCTTCGGAGCTCTGTGACCTTGGGCAAGTTACATCACTTGTCTGAGCCTCAGTGTCCTTATCTGTACAATGGGGCTAATAATAGTACCAATTTCATAGTTTTTGTTTTAAGGTTTAAATGAGGTAATCCATGGAGTGTGTATAGCCCAGTGCTTGGCACATGATGGTCCATAAATATGAACAACTGAGACTGCTGCTGTCATTATCAACCCACTTCCCATGTTGTCTGGGGAAGATGTAGACAACTCATAACAGCCCATTGCCTCTCTCAGGCTGCTCAGGGGATGTAGGGGACTTTTGAAGTCGCCATGTCTGAGATACCACGTCGGATCTTTGAAATATACTCTCCCTGCATTTTTCTGCACCAATAAGCCATCTGGTGTAGTTCAAATATTGTTCAAATTAATATTTTGAGAGTGTTTTTGAGATGCTTCCTAAATGCTTGCCAAGACTCTAAAAATCCCACATGAACGAAAAAATATCCTTTTTAATTGGCTTTGCATTGAACAATAGATTGTCAGATGGAGAGAAATGAGGGCAGTAGATTTGATTCATCACAAAGTGTAAGAGGAGGGACATGTTCTCTGGGGCCATGCAGGCCTGGGTCTATATCCTGGCTCTCCACTTATGGCCAGGTACCTTCACACCAGCCATCAGGTGCCTCTGAACTGTGTAACAGGTTAACTCACAGGCCAAGCAGTCAGGTTAGCTTAGGACCTAGTAAGTGCCTAACCAGTAGGAGCTGTTGTAATCGTTTAGAACAGTACTGGTGAAGTGGCTGGCACATAGTAGGAGGTTTGTAGATGGTCACTTCTCGGTAGTGGCGGCATCAGCGGATGGATTCTAGCTGGATTTGAGCAGAACCATTCTAAGAATGAGTTGGGATCTAGGTCCCGTCTCTCTGTTTAAGTTCCCAGCACATTAAAGAATCTGGTTTGACAGATTGCTGAATTCCGTTGAGGCAGACAGATGTGGGCAGTGGCTATAAATGAATATGGTTAAGCCCCCAGGTTCAAGTGTGCCAGAAACACCACCTTTCTTAAATCTCTTTAATTCAAGCGAGACTTCGAGTCTCAACCCGACCAGGTCGCAGGAGACTTAACTTTGGTCATTACTGGAGCTCCCTGACCCTGGGATGAACAGATAGTCTTACCTGGTCATCACTGACGACAGATCAGGGCTTTAAACCAGTGTGTTTGACCCCTGCCGAGAATTTGCATTTCCACCCCAGAGACACTGAATCAGAATCTACCTTCTAGTAAGACTCCCAGCTGATACATAAGAATCACCTGAGGAACTGTGAGACTCTGGGATCTTGTTAAAATTTAGGTTCTCATTCAGTGTGTATCTGGGGTGGACGTGCAGATTCTCAGCAGGGGTAGAACTGGAATGAACTGGTGCAAAGCCCTGCGACAAACCACTCGTCCATCCACAGGTTTCCTGTTGAGTCTGAAAGCTCTGTTCCTTCTTGGCCAAGATTGGAGTCGGGGAGCCTCAGCCCACGTTGGTATTTCTGGCTCTAGGGTCTAGCCGCTTCCCCATTGCCATGGACTTGTCTGTGACCTCTACCCTATTCATCATCTCAGAAAAATCATTTCTTCACCCTTCTCCTTCCCCCCGGAACCCCTGAATACTCATCAATGAGTTCTCAACAGAGTTTGCAAACAGACAGTTGTGAGAGTACATGAGACCACCAATGGTTATTTTTGTTTTTTTTCTTTCTTTTTTGGCTTACTGGGTGGATTTTGTAAAAAATTAAGTTAGCTTCCAACATTTAAAAAGTAGAATCTAGAGTCCCTGGGTGGTGCTTCATGGTTAAGTGTTTGACTGCTAAGCAAAAGGTTGGAGGTTCAAGTCTTATCAAGAGGCACTTCACAAAAGTTACCTGGCAAGCTACTGCTGAAAAACCAGCCATTGAAAACCTTATGGTACATAGTCGCACTGGGACACACTCAAGGTCGCTGTGCGTTGGAACCGACCTGATGGCAATGGTGCTGGTATACAAAGTGGAATCTTGGCTGTAAAAATCTAGATGTCCGATGCCTCTTGATCAGTGCAGCAGTGGGCTGGAGCAGAGTACCTGGGGCTGCCCTCCCGAAGGGTATGGAGTCTCCCATTCTTCCGTCAGCTTCCGCGGGGCCTTTCTGCTTTCCTTGGCCCTTCCAGACATTTGAGTTTGAGAGCCTGCCCTGGCTCCCAACAAACACAGACAGTCTTTGACTTATAGGCTGCTTCTGTCTCCCACCCTGCAAATACCCCTGAGACCAGGTCCCTCGAAAGGCCTGGCCACCTTTTGTTGGAGATGGGGAAGCAAGGAACAGGTCAGGAGCTCAAACACAGATTTAATTCTTCCAGAAATGATCCCGTAACCCACAGGAGGCTCATCTGATGCCATTCAAACACCAAGCCACAGGACTGTCTGGGGCTGGAACCACGTCCCAACACCTTACATTCAGAATTTCTGCCACATCCTCCTAACAGCTTGAACCTACTAGCTGTCTAAGGTTGTGGGTCCAGCGTGAGTTACACACAAAGTCCTTGGATAGCACCAAGCTCTGGGTCAATAATTGATGCTAGTGGTTCAGTCACCCTACTGACCTCCTTCCTGTAGTGTCTTAGGGAACCAGACACCCAGAGATTAAATTGCCCTGGAGTGGCAGGGCGTGGCAGTGGTTGCACGGGGTGTCTAAGGGGGTTTCAAGGCCAGTGTGCACCCAAGTCACAGTGAGAAATGAAGATGCCTCTTTACATTTCTACTTTGGGGAAAAGCGGAGTCTGTAGGCAGTGAAATGAAACCTTGCCTGACTCTGAGTATACCCCTTCCTTCCCCCTCAACAAGCCCTTGGGTGGCCCTTATGCTCAGGCCTCTGGGTCAGACTGAGAAGTGGTCCAAAGAGCACTAGGTGCAGAGTCCAATAGCTGCCCCTCTGTGCTGCGAAATCTGGGGCAAGTTGCTTTGTCTGTCTGAGTGTCTGTTTCCAACTCTGCAAAACGGAGGGGCCAGTAAACAGGTATCATATCCCGGGGTCCTCCATATCTCACCAAACCCTGCATCCCCCCTGACAGCAGCAACACCCTGACAGCTGCCTGTGTCATCCTACTAAGGTCCTCCCTCTCTCTTACCTTCCACAGATATTTACTGAGCACCTACTATGTGCCGGGTACTGTTCCAAGCACTGGGGTTACAGTGCTGAACAGGACAGACCCCTTCCCTGCCCTCAAGGATCGAATGTCTGCTCAGTTCCCTTCTCTGAGGCTTTCACGCCTGTTCCCCCAGCTCCAGCCACTCTGATCCACGCCACGCCTGGCTCTGGCCTGGGTGCCATCCTCCACACTGCAGCTGAAGCCGCCTTCCTGACACACAGGTGATCACGTCACCTCCTTCCAGACCCGATGCGGCTCCTCGTTGCCCGTGGAAGAAAATGCACACGCACCACTTTGCAGCCACCTTAGTCGCTTTTCTGCCCCCAAAACCAGTCAAACCATTTCCCACCTCTGAACATTTGTCCCTGCTGGTCCCTCTGTCTGGCTGCCTTTTCTTAACCTGGCATCACCATCTCCTCAGGTGTCAGGCTGGACGGCTCATTCCCTCCTCAGCCCTGATGGTGGTAATGCCAGCATGCACACATAGAGAGCTTTCTGTGTCTCAGGCTCTGTTCTGAGGCCCTTCATTACATTCACTCCTCTCGTGCTCACAGCAGCTCTGTGGGGAAGGTACTGCTACCATGCCCACTTCCGGATGAGGAAAGCTGGGTTCTCCGTGACTGCCAGTGCCTCCAGCTGCTCGGCCATGTGCCTATGGAGGCAGGGGCTCTGTCTGGCTCCTTTCTGCATCCCCAGAACCCAGGGCCTGACACATAGTAGCTGTTCAACAAACTGTCATTGAACATCAATAGGTCTTATCATGAGTAAACGAGTTAGTGGTGGTATAGACCTACTTGAACTGCTCGGGGCCACCTGGATGGGAAGGTGTGTCCTTATTCCTCTCGGGCTGTGAGTTGGTTGGGTCAGGGAGGGAACCATCGTCCCTGCCCACACAGCCCCATGGCTACCGAAGCCACTCTGGCCAGGAGCCCCAGCATGGCAGGAAGGTCCTCACCATGCTTTGTTTTTCTCAGTGCTGGCTTTCTTCCAGTAAAAACTGCCCGTGGCAAGGCCCCAAATCCAAGAATTCAATATAGTTTGGGGTATTTCTGGCTGCGAGGGGTTCCGAGGTTTCCCCCTGGGCTGAGATAAAGGCGAGGTGGCACCTGGGAGCTGGACAAGGGCTGTGCTGGGGCCTTACTGTCAGAGGCAGGCAAGGCCATGTGAGCACTAGGCTCTTCACAGCCTCGTCGTGCAGTTAGGAGCTTGGCTGCATTGCACCGTGGAGTTACTTGGCTTTTGGATGCCACAGGTGTTTGTCCCTTTCAAGACCCAAAGTGAAAATGAACCATGGTGAGTTGTACCACCATGAGGGTGGCTGATGGGTGGAGCAGTTCTAAGAAGTCAAGTCAGAGCCTGAGGCCTGGGTTGACAGGACTGGCTTGAAAGCACCTCCCGGCCTAAACATAATAACACAGTATGATATGATACTTTACATAAACCCAAGATTTCATGGACGCAAAGTTAGCGGCATGATCAAGAACACAATCAAATCCCTGCTTTGCTGCTGACAACCTGTGCCCTTGGATTTGTCCCGTTCCCCCCTGAGCCTGTTCCTCATCTGTGAAATGGGAATGATAACAGAACCCATCTCAGTGACCTGTGGTTGCTAGGTGCCATCAAGGAGATTTCGACTCAAGATTTCAACCCGTGGCAACTTCACGGATAAAGGGGAACTGCTCCATTGGGTTTTCTTGGCTGTAAGGTTGGCGGGAACAGATCAGCAGGACTTTCTCCCTCACAGCTGCTGGATGGCTTTGAACTGCCAGCCTTTTGGTTAGCAGCTGAGTGCTTGACCATTGCGCCACAGTGCTCCTTCACCGACCTGTTAGGAATATTAGCTGAAACACTGACAGGGAGGCAGTTGTTGTTGTTGTTGTTAGGTGTCGTCAAGTCATCTCCGACTCAACAGCAACCTGATGCACAGCAGAACGAAACACCGCTTGGTGCCGCACCAGCTCCATGATCCTTGCAATATCTGAGACCGTCGTTGCAGCCGCTGTGTCAGTCCATCTCATTGAGGGCCCTCCCATCTTTGGTCGACCCTCCACCTTACCAAGCATAACATCCTTCTCCAGGGAATGGTCCCTTCTGACAACATGACCAAAGTAGGTGAGATGAAGTCTGGCCATTCTTGCTTCCAAGGAGCATTCGTGTTGCACTTCCTCCAGGAGAGATTTGTTGGTTCTTTTAGGAGTCCATGGTATTTTCAGCATTCTTCGCCGGCACCACAACTTAAAAGCATCAACTCTTCTTTGGTCTTCCTTGTTCATTGTCCAGCTCTCACGTGCATATGAGGCGATTGAAAATACCATGGCTTATGTCAGGTGCACCTTAGTCCTCAAGGAGACATCTTTGCTTTTCAGCACTTGAAAAAGGTCCTTTTACAGCCGATTTGCCCAGTGCTATACATCATCTGATGTCCTGACTGTTGCTTCCATTGGCGTCAGTTGTAGAACCAAGCAATGTGAAGTCTTTGACAACTTTAGTCTTTTCTCTGTCTATAGTGATGCTGTTTATTGGTCCAGTTGTGAGGATTTTTGTTTTCTTTATATTGAAACATAATCCATACTGCAGACTGTATTCTTTAATCTTCATCAGGAAGTGCTTCAAGTCATCTTTACTTTCAGCAAGCAAAGTTGTGTTGTCAGTGTATCGCAGGTTGTTAATGATTCTTCCTCCAATCCTGATGCCACATTCTTCTTCATATAGTCCAACTTCTGGGATTATCTGCTGAGCATATAGATTAAGTAAGTATGGTAAAAGGATGCAACAGTGACACACTCTCTTCTTATTTTTAAACCATGCAGTGTCCCCTTGTTCTGTTTAAACAACAGCCTCCTAGTCTATTTACAGACAGGTTCCTCATGAGTACAATTAAGTGTTCCAGAATTCCCATCTTCTCAGTGTTACCCATAATTTGTCATGATCCACACATAGTCCATTGCATAGTAAATAAAGCACAAGTAAACATCTTTCTGGTATTCTTTGCTTGAGCCAAGATCCATCTGACATCAGCAATGATATCCTTCATTCCACATCCTCTTCTGATTCCAGCTTGCATTTCTGGAAGTTCCCTGTCAATGTACTGCTGCAAAGATTTTTGAATTGTCTTCAATAATTCAGGAAAGTGGTAGGGCATAGCAATAAAGAGAATGGCATCTGGAGTTGTGCAGCCTGGTGTTCAAATCTCAGTACCACTTCCAGATGTGCTGTGTGGCTGTGGGCAAGTTACTTCACCTCTCTGGACCTCAGTTTCGTCATCTGTAAAATGGGAATATGAATTCCAATCTGCCTTGCAGAGCTGTTACAAGAAAATGCCCTAAAGCATTTAGCTGAGAGCTGGGCACAGAGGGAGTCACCACACCAGGTGGCTGTTGTTACTATTATGAGTATGTTCTGCTCTGTGATTCCTGGGTAGCTTGTAGGTAATTGAGAGCTGGTCACAGTCTGGAGATGTCTCCTAACAAGATGGGCTGTGTGACTGGGGTCAGTTACTTTCCCTCTCTGGGTCTCTCTGTTCCCCTGTTTGGAAAACAGAAACTCTACCATGTGACCCCTGGCATGCGGAGTCCACGGTGTCATCTCAGTTAACCCTCACAATGGCCCCATATCATTGCTACCCTCCCTTTTTACACATGAGGACGTCGTGGCTTACAGAGGGCATAGGTCACCTGCTCAGAGTCTCACAGACTCAAGTGGCAGAGATGGAAGTCAAGGGTGGACTGTCCACACCTGCCCTTGAGCTCTGGTGTGGGCAGGAAGGAGGAAGGGCAGAGGGGCTGCAGTCTGTGGCTCTCAGCCAGCCATGAAGGTGCTGTCAGCCATGCTTCAGTCATTCTGCCTTTGGGCTGTGGCTCTGGGGAAGCTCCAGGGTCTCCATTCCACGAGCTGTCAGCATCCTGCCTTTTTTGACCATTGTTGCTGGCCATCAAGTTGGTTCCAGCTCCTGGTGACCTTATGTGTGACAGAAGGAAACGCGGCCCAGTCCAGCACCATCTTCATGACGTCTTTGAGTCCCTTCACGAGAGGACCACAGATCCCCCTTCGTACTCACAGATCAAATAACCGAGTGCACATACCTTGAAGGGTTGGGGGGACCTCACCACCCGAACCCCTTACACTAGGATGAAAGTGGCATCCTTAGTCCCTGAGGCCACAAGGTTTCTTATCCCAGTGTTATCAACCAACATGCTATGCACATGTATGAACCAAGTTCTGCTATGAGGACAAAGGAAAAAGAAGCTATGGCATCTTCATCTCAGCATCTGTTTGCAGTGCCAGGGAAAGCCCGTCGCTGATAACCAGCAGGCAGCCACAGATGTCTATTCCCTGCTGGAGCAGGAGTGTGGCTCAAGCCCTCCTCATGGCACCCATGGAGCACATTCCCACCATATCCCAGAGCAGCAGGGCCAGGCCTTCCCTGCCCCTCCCAGGTGCCCAGACTTAGGGCCCATCCGAGATGGTTTCTCAAGGATGTGGGAGTCAGATGACAGACCTGGGTAGCACAGTGTCAGCACTTAAGGTGGCTTGTTTCATCAATCTCATTCATCCATCGACACTATTGAATACTCAAGCCTTTTCCTGAGCCCCTGCTGTGTGCCAGGCTCCACGCTAACTGCTTCCCTTAGTCTGCACAACAACCGAAAGAGAATGCAGGAACCCACCACCATTAGTGCTGTTGTTAGCTGCCGTTGAGTTGGCCTTCGACTCACGGCAACACCGTGTACAGAACGAGACACTGCCCGGTCTGGCACCATCCACACCATTGGTTATGGATTTGACCATTGTGATCCATAGGGTTGGTTGGTTGGTTTTGTGATTTGAGTGAAAGTTTACAGAGCAAATTGGTTTTCTACTCAACAATTCATCCACATTTTGTTATGTGACATTGATTGCATTCCCCACAATGTAACAGTAGTCTTCCCACTTCCTCCCTGTTGCCCTTTTCCATTCATCCTTCTTTCCTGTCTCTTCTGCCTTCTGAGCTTTACTCCTGGGTACATGCTGCTTTTTTTTTTTTTTTCTTTTAAATGTTATTTGGGTGAAAGTTTACAGAGCAAATCCATTTTCCATACAGCAGTTCATACACATTTTGTTTCATGATGTTGACTGCAATTCCCCACAGTGCAACAGCTCTCTTGCCACTTCCTCCCTATAGTTAACCTCTTGCCTATGCAAGGCCCTCACACACACTCTCAGCCCCTCAAGTTCTCTCTCTGTGCAAACACTGCCCTTCTGTTCCCCATGATTGATCTCTGCAAGGAGTATATCTACCTGATGTAAATGTTTACCCTATATGCCTGTCTGTTCAGCTAGAAGCCACAGGAGTAAGTTTAGTTCCAGACCTAAAGGATAACTAAGGACCATAGTCTCAGGGGTCTCACCAGGCTCTATCAGACCAGTAAACCCAGTCTTTTATTATTATTATTATTACTACTACTATTTTGAGTTTTGTTCCTCCACATGGTTCCCGCCCTATCCAGGATCTCCTGAACCAGTCCCCCTCTGAGTGGTTGACAGTGGTAACTGGGCACCATTTAGTTCTTCTGGTCTCATGGTCATACAGGCTGAGGATCACATGGTCTACTAGGCCCTTGGACTAATTGTTTCCATGCGTCTTTGCTTTTCTTCCTTCTTCTTTGCTCTGGATGAGGAGAGAGCCATCATTGTATCTAGATGGCCACTTGCAAGCTTTTAAGACATCAGTTGCTACTCACCAAAGTAGGATGTGGAACAATATTTTTGTGTGGTATGTTATGCCAATTGAACTTGATGTGCCCTGTGACCATGGTCCTGAGCCCACAGGCCCAACTACTTGGTCTCTCTGGGTAGCTGGCTGTGGCCAAGAAGCCACCACAACCTTGTCAGCTCTATATACCCAGACATTCTTCCAGAGCATGCAAATATGCATGTAGAAACATCATCTGCCAACCCTATACACGGTCATGGCGTGCTGCCCTTTTGATCACATATGGTTGATTGTTGTAGGGGGTACATACCTCTCTGGTGTTGTGTTCACCTTATGGGCTTATCTGAAGTTTGGCTGGAAGTTGAGCCATGAGGGTGAGTTCAGTTCCAGGCTTGAAGGGTATCTAAGAACCATAGTCTTGGGGTTCCAATAGTTTCTCTCAGACCAATCAGCCTGGTCTCTCTATGATTTTGTGTTGTGTTGCACAGTGTTCTCCCACTCTGCTTGGGACCTCTTTTTGTGATCCCTTTGGATCCATAGGTCGAGTTTTCATTGGCTGATGTTCAGCAGTAGGTCACCAGGCCTTTCTTCCTGGTCTGTCTTAGTCTGGAAGCTCTGCTGCTGCCTGTTCACATCAGAGCAACACCCAAACCTCCAATGACAGATGGGTGGTGGCTGCACGCGAGATCCATGAGCCAGGAAGGAAAACTGGGTCACCTGCGTGGAAGGCGAGGATTCTACCACCAATCCACCACTGCCTCCTTGCAAGCCGTACAGAGCCATTACATATCTACTAGCACAGAATTGAAGGCGCTCTGGTGGGGTAGTGGTTAAGGGGTTTGGCTGCTAACCAGAGGTTGGTGGTTTGAAGCCACCGTCCACTCTGTAGAAGAAAGATGGGGCAGTCTGCTTCTGTAAAGATTTACAGCCCTGGAAACCCAGTGGGCGTCTTTGTGAGTCAGAATTGACTCAGCGGCAGTAAGTGTGGCTTTTTGGTTTTGAGTATGCACCTGAGGCTTCCTTCTTGATGTAGTCAGAAGGATTGCAATAAAATTAAAAAGTAATGGCTTTCTCACTTTGTGATTGAATTGTTATTTAATTCTAGAATCTTTTCTCACGCTGAGGTTGGTTCTGTGCTTTGGGGTCTGGTGTATTGAAAGGCATCCTGGTCTGGGAAACCAGATCTTTGTTTGAATCCTGTAAGAGCTCTATGGTACTGCATCAGTGGCCTCACCAGTCTGCGCCTCAGCCCCTTGTTCCTGCAATGGGAATGGTCACAGCATGGGCTTCAGGGCCAGCAAGCACCCAATAAATGACGACTCTTGGTACTGTCACTGTGACAGTGCCACCTGATGAACCTTGGGGCTGAAGCAAGAGTGAACATCCGGGACGTTTCCACACTGAAATTGTGTGGGGCCCCTTGTCCTAAGCAACGTCCTCTGTCATTCTGGGGAGTGTTCATTGCCCTTGGGATCCTGCCAAGTTTAAGTGGACAAGACGGCCCTGCTGGAATTCACACTCTTTATCATTTGCTCGTAGGCACAAGCATTTACATTGATGCACTGGAGAGTAAACAAGATCCTCTCAGGGCACTTACTGTGAGGAGGTGTTACAGGTTCCAAGCCCAGCTTCACTGTCTGTCTTCTCCGTGTGTGTCATTGGGCCACTTCCCCGTCTGGCTCTCAGTGTGCTCGTCTGTAAAATGGGAATATTCATCCTGACTTGATGTGGTGGTAAGAACAATGGGATGAGATATGTATTAGCCTGATATTGTAGGGTCAAAATCATTATTAGGGCTGCATTTAAACTCTCTGTAGAACTGCCTCTGCCTCTTGGACTCATGATCATCCAAATCTTTGCCTCAGAAAGTGCCCTCACCCTCTTTCATTCCATCCCAAGTTTCTGCTTGCTGGGCTTCTCTGTTGCTCACAGCCCAGACTTTGGGCATTCATGAGTCTGGGTGGGAATTCTGCAATGGCTCTAAATCAGGGAGGACTTTTTATGTTGAAAGTGGCAAAAAAAAAAAAAAAAAGCCAATGGATTTTCTGAAACAACAACAACAACTTTATTTTGGCTCACAAGCCTTAAAATCCACAAGTAGACTTGTTCAGGTGTGGCTTGATCCAGGCACAAATAGAGGCCATCAGATCTATGTCTCTGCATCTGCCATCTTTTCCTTCCCCTAGGTTTTGCCTCTCCTGATGGTAGCAAGAAGGCCCCAGTTGCCCAGGTTCACTTCTACCACATCCCTAAATGCAGGAGACTCTAGAAGTTCTCTCTTCCTGCCAAAGTCTCATTGGTTCTCAATGGATTTCCTCCTGTTCCTGAACCAGTCACTGTGGTGGGAGAGGGAGACGGGCTTTGCCAGTCAGGACCCATTTCTGGAGCTGAGGTCAAATCTCATTGGCTGGAGTAGATGTCAATTTTCCAAAAACAATGTAGGGTATTGATGCTGGGAGAGGGAAGTAAAATGTCAAAGGGTGCTAGGGGATAGTCCCCTGGCACCTTCTTAAGACAAGGAAATGATGTGTTTTGCCATTAGAAACCCAGCAGCACTGCAGGGTTCAAGGCAGGTATTTCTCTGTTTCTCTTTCTCTTCCTCCCTCGTTCCCAGTGCCACGTTGCCTGAAAAATAACAAGGTTGGAGTCAGAGTGATGAATGAGACAAGATTGTGACTCGGCACTAATTTTGCCTGGAAGATGTAGCTATTTTAGGCTCCTGCCAAGTCCTGGTTTAGCTTAGCTGGTTAGAGAGCTGGCTCATGAGGTCAAGGGTATAAAGAAGAAGCAGAAATGTGGGCCTGGAGGCAGAACTCCAGGGTCCTGGTCATGTTCTGGCTCTTACAAGCCAGGGCCCTCCAGCAAGTCGGTTACCCACCCACCCTGGGCTGTGACCTCTAGCGTCTCCCAGTGTCCCTCATCCTGTCTCATCTCCGTCAGCACTCCCACACATCTCTCCAGTTATAGCCTGACTTGCCCACCCCAACACCAAGGCCCATACCACACCCCAACACCAAGGCCTGAGGCTTCTGGGCTAAAATCCCAGAGTTCCCACTTGATCACTGAATGACTTTGAGCAACTTCCTCAACCTCACAGTGCCTTAACTTCCTGCCTGTAAAATGGGGATAACGAGAGGAGTACTTCACTCACAGAAGTATTACAAAAATTGTGTTGGATGATTTATGTTTAGAGTCCTCAGATGGTACAAACAGTTAACATGCTGGGCTGCTAACTAACTGGGTTGGAGGTTTGAGTCCACCTAAGAGCACCTTGGAAGAAGGAGCTGGTGATCTGCTCTTAGGAAATTAGCCACTGGGAGCCCCACGAGCACAGTTCTGCTCTGACACTACTGATTGATTTACTGAAGCTCTTAGCACAGGGCTGTGCTCAGTAGATGTTAACTATGATTCTAAAATCCAGATGGGCGCCTGGAACACCGAGTTAGTGAAATCCAGCATTCCAGGTGGAGAGAAAGCCACAGTGAAGCTTCTCCCTCACCCTGTAAGACACATGGAGCTGGGGTTTTGTACCATCTTGCCCCAGGAGTGGGTACTGTGCCTGGCACATAGCAGGACCAATAAAAATGTGGTCAATGAATGACTGTCCCAAGTTCAGTGTATTCTCGGGAGCTCCCCTGGCCCTCTGGGAACACAGAATTGCACAATTAGGTTGTCTCCAGGCCTCATCAGAAACATGAAGTTCAAAAGGCCAATGTGACCTGGCATGGGAGGCTTTCTGTGGAACTGATATGTTGTTGTTGTGAGTTGCTGTGGAGTTGGCTCTGACTCATGGTGACCTGCATTGGTAGAACAAAACGTGGCCTCGTGCTGTACCACCTTCAGATCATTGGTATGTTGCAGTCCACTGTAGAGGGTATTGTGTGATTCCATCTCATCGAGGGCTTCCTTCCTCATCCCTGATCCTCTGCTTTGACAAACGTGATGTCCTTTGCTTACGATTGGTCCTTCCTGATGACACATCCAAAGGAAGCAAGATGGAGTCGCACCATCTTCACTTCTAAGGTACGTTCTGGTTGTACTTCTTCTAAGACTAGTGTCTTTGTTCTCCTGGCAGTCCGTGGGATAGTCAGTCTTTCTCACCAGTTCCACGGTTTGAATGCTTCAATTCTTATGTTTTCTTTGGTCATTGTGCAGCTGTCACATGCATTGAAAGTGATCGAGTCAGGTGCACCTTAGGCATCAAAGTGGCATCTGATCCCAGTGGTGCTAAACTCATTACCCTTCTTTGACATCCATTCTCCACTCCCTCCCACTCCTACTCATCTGGAGCCTTGGAAGTCAGACCTCTGGAAGGCCCGCTAACATGGAAACACAATATACCTAACTCCATTATCACCATCACACCACCAGCTTTAAATAGTCTATCTGAATAGCAGCATATGGGGAGCAGGACATGGACATGGACATATCAGTGTTGTGAGGTCAGGGATGGAGGAGGGAAGAAGTCATGGAGTGGTTACTGCCCCGGCTGAGAGGACGGATAGCCAGAAACACTCCTTTCTCTGTTCTGCCCAGAGCCTGACCTGCAGTGACTCTGTGTAAACCCAGTTGCCAGTGGTACTAACAAATAAATAAATAAAATGCCGCAAATAAGGTCCCCTCTGTTTGAGCAGCACATTAAAGACCCGAGGGAGGTTATTTAACTTGGCAGCTTCCCTAATGGCAGGCCAAGAAGCTGAGGATGGAGCCTCTGCTCCCTGGGCCTTCTTGTCCTGGGAAGGAGAAAATGAACTCCACAGGAACTCTGGTGGGTTAGGGATTTTTCTCTCCTCAAAGGTGTTCTCAGAGCTGTGTGGCAGGCAGTGTTCTTTGGCAGAAGAAAGTACCCTGGGTATATGGGTGTGTGTGTGTGTGTGTGTGTGTGTCTTCCAAACAAGAATCATCTTTCAGCCTTACCTTTGTTGTGTGTGTGTGTGTTTGCTTGAACAATTTCTCTTAGAAAGATCAGCACAAAGCTGGTCCCCATGCGGTGGAGGTTAAAGATGTCCCAAATGTCCAAACTACCATGCCACTCCATCATTTCAGACATTAACAACTCCTCCTCCTCTCAGTAATCTTCCCCCTCTTAGGGTTCTGTATTTCACTGTAACACCTCACAGAACTCACAGACACCCAAGGGATGGTCTCACAGTAGTAGTGGTGGAGGCTTGCAAGTTCCAGGTCTGTGAGTGGGTCTGGAGGATCTTCCCAGTTCTTGGGGTTTGATGAACCTCTATCAGCAGATCAGATGAAGGCTGCTGTCCCAAATCCAGGGGTGAGATGAGGATGAGCCAAAACACAGGACTGGAGCAAAAGGAGGGTGAACCTTCCCAGGAGATTCATAGGTATACCCTCAGGGAAGCTAAGGGTGGTGATTTGAGTTATACTCTCCAACAAGGCAGGACTCAAGATGTATTCCACCTGTGTTGCCAGAAATAACCCAAGTGGATGGCTTTAACAATCAGCAGCTACTCAGTAGCTCTAGGCAAATCCTACCACAGAGCCGATTACCAGTCATTATAGGGAACAACTACTACCAGCTGCCCAGCCAAGTTGACACCCGACCTTAACTACCACACTACCCCAAACAGGCATGGATAATAGGATTTACAATACATCACAGAATGGAGGACAATGGCTAGAAGAGCTACATTAAGCAATTCACCACAGTGTTATTGATTGAGTTAAACACACTTTGTTGCTTAGCAAAGTTAAGTAACTTGCTCAAGGTAGGCTCAGCAACTCTGTGGCCAAAACTGTGCTTTGTGTTTGCAAGACACATGGGGAGACAGAATAGGATGATGATGACTGACAGTGTCAATGATGATGATGGTAATGACATCTTGATGGCCATCAACAGTGATGATGGTGGCAGTGGTGATGGTAACAATGGAGATGTTAAGGACAAGAATGATGATGATGACTGATGAGAACAAAAGTCTACTGAGTGCACACTGTGCCCAGCACTGTTCTAAATGCTTAATATAATTTACTAACTTACTTAATCCTCACAACAGCCTTATGGGATGTGGTCTATTATCATTAAACCTACCACTTGCTAGTTGTGTGATTCTGGGCAAGTTATTCCTCTCACCATACCTCTACTTTCCCATCTGAAAAATGGGGATACAGTTAGCACTTTAATGAATGACATACTCTTAGTGCTAAAGAGATAAAAATGATTCTTAGAATTCCTCATTCGATCTTCCTGTAGACCCTATGAAGGAAAAGATAAGACCACAGTTTTACAGACTGGTAAGCAGAGGTTTGCCCAGCAAGGAATGACTGAGCTGGGATTCAAAGCCAGTGCCCATTGGCTTGAAGGTAGTTTTTGCCATCTTTGTGGGATCATTTCTAGTACCCAGGGGTGCCCTGGCTAAGGCTGGACTCTGAGGTCCCCATTTTTAAAGTGTTACTTGTTTTTGGTAACTTTTATTGTGATCTGGGTGAAAGTTTGAAGAGCAAATTGGTTTCCCATTCAACAGTTCGTACCCATGTTGCTTTGTGACATTGACCACAACCCCCACGATGTCAGAGCCCCCTCCCGCTTCCTCCCTGCGTCTGTCTTTCCCTTTGCTTTCCCATCCCTTCCGCCTCCCGAGCTTCATTTCCGGGCAAATGCCGCCCTTTTGGTCTCGTTTCATTGATTGTTTTAAGGCGTGTGACCTCCTGGTGTTAGGGTTCACTTATAGGCCTGTCTGTTGTTTGGCTGAAAGTTGGGCCACAGGGGTGAGTTCACTTCCAGGCTTCAAGGGTATCTAAGGGCCATGGTCTCAGGGGTGCCACTAGTCTCTAGCAGACCAGTAGGCCTGGCCTTTTTTATGATTTTGAGTTTGTTCCACATTCCTCCCCACCCTCTGTCCAGGACTCTTCCTATTGTGATGCCTTTCTGAGTAGCCAGCAGAGGTAGCTGTTGTTGTGTTGTTATTAGGTGCCGTCAGTCATGTCCGACTCATAGCGACCCTATGCACAGCAGAACAAAACATCGCTTGGTCCCCCGCCAGCTCCGTGATCCTTGCTGTACTTGAACCCATCGCCACAGCCACTATGTCTGTCCATTTCGTTGAGGGCCTTCCCCTCTTTCATCGACCCTCCACCTTACCAAACATGACATTCTTCTCCAGGGAATGGTCCCTTCTGATAAATGACAAAGTAGGTGACACGAAGTCTGGCCATTCTCACTTCCAAATAGCATTTCGGCTGCACTTCACTGAGTGAATGATTGTAAATGGTACTGTTTTCCTGATTTCCCTTTTTTAGGGTAGAGGAATGTGACTGATTATTTATTATTATTATTATTATTATTATTATTATTATTATTACGGTGATACTATATGCTACCACTTTGTTGAATCCTTCTATTAGTTCCAGTAGTTTTCTTGTTGAATTTCTGAGATTCTCTATTTATAGGATCATAACATCTGTGAATAGAGATAGTTTTACTTTTTCTTTGCCAATTTGGATGCCTTTTGTCTTACTGAATTAGAGTGGTGATAAAGGGCATCCTTGTCTGGTTCCCATTCTCAAGAGAAATGCTTTCAGTCTCTCTACATTGAGAATAATGTTGGTTGTAGGTTTGACTGCTAACCAGAAGGTTGGCGGTTCAAACCCACCAGCCACTCCGCAGAAGGAAGACTGGGCAATACACTTCTATAAAGATTTACTGCCTCAGAAACCCAAAGCGGTAGCTATGAGTTGGAACTGACTCGATGGCAGTGAGGTTTTTTGTTTTTTGTTTTTTGTAGGTTTTTTGTATGTGCCCTTGATTATGCTGAGAAATTTCTCTTCTATTCCTATTTCGCTGAACCTTGTTTTTTTCTTTTTTTTAATCAAGAATGGTGTTGGGTTTTTCTGCATCAATTGATATGATCATGTGGTTCTTTTCTTTTGTTTATGTGGTGGATTATGTAAATTATTTTTCTAAATGTTGAACCATCCTTGTATACCTGATATGAGTCTCACTTGATCATGATGTATTATATTTTTGATATGTTGTTAGATTCTGTTGGCTAGGATTTTGTTGAGAATTTGTTGTCTATTTTCATGAGGAAAATTGGTTTATAATTTTCTTTTTTAGTGCTATCTTTGCCTGGTATCAGGGCTATGCCTCCTTCATGAACTGAGTCTGGGAGTATCATTTTTTTCTATGTTTTGGAATATTTTGAGTATAATTGGTGTCAGCTCTTCTCTGAATGTTTGTTAGAATTAGCCAGTGAAGCCATCTGGACCAGGCCTTTTGTTTCTTGGGATTATTATTATTTTTTTAATGACCTGTTCAGTTTCTTCTTGTGATGGGTCTGTTCAAACCCATTACCTCAGCTTTGTGTTAATTTGGGTAGTGTGTTTCTAGAAATTTGTTCATTTATTCTAGGTTTGAAGTTTGTTACAGACTGTTCTTTGTAGTAGTCTATTAGTATCTTTTTTTATTTCCGTTGGTTCTGTAATGACATCACCATTTCATTTCTTATTCATTTTATTTGCATCTTCTTTTCATTTTAAATTTGCCAGTGGTCAAGTAGTGACTGGGATCTTAAAAGCTAGCAAGATGCCATCTAGATGCAACAATGGGTCTCTCCTTGTCCATAGCAAAGAAGAATGAAGAAAACCAAAATTCATGGAAACAATTAGTCCTAGTGACTGGTACAACATCCGACCTGCAGCCTATATACTACTATGAAACCAGAAGAACTAGATGGTACCCAGCTACCACTGTCATCTACTTGGAAGGGGATCTATGTAGGAGATACTTAATAGAGAGGGAGAACAATGTGGAACAAAACTCAAAATAATTTGGAGAAAAAAAAAAGGGGGGGGGGATCAGGTTTACTGGTCCAATAGAGCCTGGTGGAACCACTGAGACTATGGCCCCTAGCTGCCATTCAGGTCTGGAACTGAACCCACACCTGTGGTTTCCAGCCAAACAAAAGACAGGCATATGAGTTGAACATTTACCTCAGGTAGATACATTCACTCCTTGGAGAGAACAATCATGGGAGAAAGAAGGGCTGCTTATGTACAGGGAGACAGCTCAGGGGGCAGGAGTGCATGGAGGGATGGACGCTGGGAAGAGGTAACTATGGGGAGGAAGTGGGAGAGGAGCTGTTGCATTGTGGTAAATTGTGGTCAGTGTCATGAGACAAAGTGTATATGAACTGCTTGCTGTATGGAAAGTGAATTTGCTCTGTAAATCTTCACCCAAATCACAATTTAAAAAAAAAAATTGCCAGTAGTTTGTCAATGTTATTAATCCTTTCAAAGAACCAACTTCTAGTTTGTTGATTCTTTCTGTTGTTTTACTGCTTAAATTATTTATGCTCCAATCTTTATTATTTCCTTTTTTCTGATGACTGTAGGATTTTTTTTTTCTTTTTCTGTTCTTTTTTAATTATTGGAGATACTGGGTTAAGGCATTGATTTTGGTTCTTCTCTTTTGATGTGAGTATTTTTGACTATAAGTTACCCTTTAAGCACTGTGTTTGCTGTGTCCCAAAGATTTTGGTATGTTGTGTTTTCATTTTGTGTGAATCGAGGAATATTTTAATTTCACTTTTTATTTCCTCTTTTACCAAGTAATTTTTAACCAGGCTGTTATTTGGTTCCCATGTATTTGATTTTTTTTTCCCCTTTATCTTCTCATTACTGATTTCTAATTTTGTAACATTGTGATCTGAGAAAATGTTTTGTAGTATTTTATTGTTTTAAAATTTATTGAGGCTTGCTTTGTGGCCTAACATATGATCTCTTCTGGAGAAAGTTCCATGTCTTCTTGAAAAGAATGTATATTTGTGTTGTTTTTGAGTGGAGTGTTCTATATATGTGTATGAGATCAAGTTGGTTAATTTGTGTTGTTTAGATTCTCTGATCTTTGTTGAGTTTCTTTCTAGTTCTGTCCTTCATTGAAAGTGGTATATTTAATTATCCTACTATTGTTGTGGGAGCTCTGGTGGCATAGTGCCTAAAGTATTTGACTGCTAACCAGAAGTCTGGCAGTTCAAACCGTAGAGCCACTCTTCAGAAGGAAGGTTGGGCAATCTACTTGACTTGGTGGCA
The DNA here is from genome assembly GCF_000298275.1 of Orycteropus afer afer. Taxonomy (NCBI): domain Eukaryota; kingdom Metazoa; phylum Chordata; class Mammalia; order Tubulidentata; family Orycteropodidae; genus Orycteropus; species Orycteropus afer. The sequence continues at coordinate 2,042,418 of NW_006922074.1, read as the reverse complement.
GTGAGTTTGGTTTGTTTTTTACTATTGTTGTGGAGTTTTCTATTTGTCTTTTATTCTGTTAAAGTTTGATTTATGTAGTTTGGGGCTCTTTCATTGGGTAGGTAGATATTTATTATGGTCATCTTTTCATGTTGGATTGACCCTTTCATCAACACAGAAGGTCTTTCCTTGTCTGTTCGTCTGGTTTTTGCCTTAAAGTCTATTTTATCAGAAATTGATATTGCTAATCTTGCTCTTTTTTGGTTGCCATTTGCTTGATGTTTTTCCATCCTTTGATTTTTAGCTTATTTTTGTCTTTGTGTCTAAAGTGTGTGTGTCTCTTGTAGCCAGCATATTGATGGGTCATGCTTTCTTATTCATTCAACCACTCTGTCTCTTGACTGGTAAGTCCACTTACATTCAGCATAATTACTGATATGTATGAATTCTGCTGTGTGTTTATATATATGTGGTTTTAATGGGTTATTGGTTCCATATAATTTCCTGTGCTGAGTTCATTTTGTTTACGTATTATCATTTTCCTTTGTTGCTGTTATTTTAGCATTTACTAAGTCTTTATGATTTTCATCTTTTTTTAATTCATTGAGAAGGTTTATTCATTTTTCTTTGCAGTTACCCTGTAATTTATTATTATCTTTTCAAGTTTAAAACAGTCTATTTTCATATCATCTTGACTTCCTCTCCATTTAGAAGTTCTTTAACTACACTATTGATTCCTACTTTTTATTTTGTAGTTGTCATCATTTACAGATTGATGTCTCTTGTTCCCTACTTTCAGTCTTACAGGTTTGTTACTTCTATAAAGTGGAGTTGATTTCTGGGTGATGCTGTTGTATGCCATAGTCTCAGATTATTTTCTGCCATTGTTGATTCTCTGTCTGAAGGACTTCTTTTAACATCTCTTGTAAGGTTGGTCTGGTTTTAACAAATTCCCTTAATTTCTGCTGATCTAGAAATGTCCTAATTTCACCATCATATTTGAGGGACAGTTTTGCTGGATAAATAATTCTTGGTTGGAAATTTTTTATTTCAGGGTTTTATCTATGTCCTCCCAATGCCTTCTCGCCTACAGAGTTTCTGCAAGAAATCAGAAATTAGCTTCATTGGCTTTCCTTTGTAGGTAACTTTTTGTTTTTCCCGAGCTGCTTTGAGGATTCTTTCTTTGTCTTTGATTTTGAAAATGTTGATTATGATATGTCTTGGTGACTTTCTTTTGAGTTCTCTCCTGTTTAGGGTTTGTTGAGCTTCTTGAGTGCATATCTTCTTGTCTTTCATGATATTAAGGAAACTATCTGCTAGCAAGTCTTTGATAATTTTTTTTTTTTTTTTTTTTTTTTTTTGCCACTTCCTGTTCTGGAATTCCAATCACATGTAATTTTTTCCTCTTGATAATGTCCTACATAATTCTTAGGCTGGCTCCATTTTTTTTTTTTCATTCTTTTTCTGATTGTTCCTCTGACAATTCATGTTAAGAGACTTGTATTCATCTCACCAATTCTGTCTTCTGTTGATTCAGTTCTACTTCTTTGCCCTTCCAATGCATTATCTAATTCTGAAATTTCAGTATTAATCTTGTGGATTTCTATTTGCTGTTTTTGTATGGTTTCTAATTTTCCATTTAATTCCATTTTCCTTTTATTTTGTCAATTTGTTCTTGAATTGCCCTCCCAAATTTTTCTAACGACTGCAGCAGGAGCATGGATCTCACTTTGCAGTAGCAAACACCTCTGTCAATGGAGGGACAGGGAAGGCACTACTGACCGCCAAGTCGGTGGATGAGATTTTAAAAAGGGAAAGGGTGAGGTGAGGAAGACAGGAAAAAACAAGGACAGGGAAGAGGGAAGAACTAAGAAGAAAGGAAAGTGAGAGAAAGAAAGGCCACATAGTATTGGCAAAAGTTTTTCCCACCAAACACAGCTACAGTAGGAATGCAGTTCTAAAGGGCATGCACAGCCAGTGAGATGGGGTGAGGGCAGGTGCTGCTAACTGTGGAGGTAGCAGGGGGTGGGACACTTACTCCATGGGATCAAATTTAAAAAAAAAAAAATTAAAGGGGGAGGGAATAGGGAAAAAAAGATGGAGGAAGATAGAACTACAATGAAAGATAAAACAGAAAAGAAAGAAAACGAAAGTGTCACAGCAGTGGAAGTTGGAGAGAGCATTGACTGGCCACTTAGGGGGCCATCTCTGGTCACAGGGAGGTTGTACAGGATAAGGGGGAAGGGAGACCACACCTCTCTGTTGACTGATCACTGTTGTGGGTGCTGGCACAGTCCTGGGCAAACTCCAATCAGAACACTGCTTGCAGTAATTCAAAATGGCCATGCTGTGCCTGTTGGCAGTTCACTGCTTCGTATGCCTCCTTGTTCACTGTTTTCATTCAGTCTCTTCCTCTCATCAGTATTTGATCTCTTCTCTATTCTTTCCTTTGAAGCTCTGGGTTCCAGGATTGTTATCCATATCGATTTCACATGGTTTCTTGAGTCTTTGTTATGGAGGGTGTCGATTGTATATCAGCGTAGTCTGCCACCTTGGATCCTCCACCTGTTGCCCCCATTTTACAGACGATAAAACCACAATCCAGTCAGTTGCCCATGGTCACAGAGCTGGTAACTGGCAGAGCGGGATTTGGACACAGATCTGTTTATAGCCAAGTGTGGTAGTTAAGGTTGTGTGTCATCTTGTCTAGGCTTGCTTGATTGGCTGGGCAGCTAAATGTTGTTATTCCCTGTGGTGAGATTGACAATCAATTCCATGGTGGAACCTACTGGAGCAGCTGAGTACACTGCTTCCAGTGTACAAGAAGCAGCTTTGAGGAAGGTCTCCAGCTTTTTGGCATGCTTGAACCCTCCGTGTAGTTGAATCTTCATTCAGCAGCCTACCATGCTCTGCTGCTCTTGAGACTTTTAATGGACTTGAATCAATGGCCTGCCATGTGGTTTGGTAATATTGGGACTGTGGCTTTTCACTTGTCGACCTTGGGTTTGTCAGCCTCAGCAGCCAGCAGCTGCCTGAGTGAAAAGATGCCTCTAGCTTCAGTGGGCTTGGAACAAGAGGCAGAGCTGAAGCGCAAGGTCGAGGGGCTTTTACCCAGCCCCTAGAGCCTGGCACATTGAACTCAAACTTCTAGCCTCCAAAATTATAAGATAATAAACTCCTGTTTGTTAAAACCATCCTATTTGTAGTACATTCCTGTCAGAGAAGCTCTAGGTAACCAAAACACCAGGTTCCTCCTGTTAACCCTGCTCATCTTGACAAGTTCTCTGCTTTTCACCCACATTCTGTCCCCATTTGTATAGATAGACACCCATGTCTTGATCTGTTTATTCCCTGTCTTGTGCTTCAGAAGCATTTAAGGCTGTGGCTGCCATAGCAGAGTCTGATGATTAAGGGACTGGACTCTGATGTTTTGAAGTTCAAATCCTAGCTTTACCACCTATCAGCTGAGTGCCTTCTCGTGTGTAAAATGGCAATAATAATGGATGGTACTCCTGGTTCTTTGGGGCAGTTCATTGAAGTGATGTGGGACCAGTCCATGCATGGTGGCCAGAGTTTGATACCATAGCTGGACAATGTCCTCTGCACCAAGCCAGCTAGTGGCCATTGGCATCACTCTTCGGCCATGCTGTCCTCATTCCACAAAATGTCTGTTGAGCCATTAAATGTGAATGTGCCAGAAATTGTAGGAAGAGCCAGGAATACAGAAGTGATGGACAGATTCATCTCTGTTATTGGGCTGTTGAGGTTTACATTAACTTTACCCAAAGAATTTTGTCTTTGCCTGGGGCAGATTACCCAGTAAGTAATTAGTAAGCATGGGTTTACTTACTAATCTAGGGTGAACAATTTTACTTTTTTTTTTTTTATTAGCACATCAAAGATTCTGCTTCTAGGTATGGCTAGTGTCTGTCTGTTTCCCGGCCCCACGGCACCTTACTACAGAATCAAACCTCTTTTCAAATGTACAGTCCGTGACAGCGATAAAGAGTACTCAGTAAGCAAGATAAGCATGGGTTTACTTGTGCTTGCTAATCTGTAATGAACAGTTTCACATGGATGTGGTGAAAAACATGTGAAATTGTTGACTATGGATTAGTAAGTAAGCACAGTAAGCCCCTGCTTATCTTGCTTACTGGGTAATCTGCCTCTGGTCTCTGCCCTTGATTCCTGAGTCATTATCCCTAAAAATCTTTGGAATGTAGGTGTCTTTGGTAAGGAATCCAGACCACAACTAACTAACGGGTGATTACCCACCTCATGATCACTTCATGGGAGAGGGGCTGGAGTTTGAATTAAGTGCTTAGGCCTCAGTAAGAGCTCTGGACACTGAAGCTCCATGGTCTTCCTGGTTGGTGAAGGCATCCATGCACATGGGTGGGATGTAATTGGGGGCTGTCAAGTGGATTCTGTTCATAGTGATCCTATAGGACAGAGTAGAACTGCCTCGTAGGGTTTTCAAGGCTGTAATCTTTACAGAAGCAGACTGCCTCATCTTTCTCCCATAGAATGGCTGGTGGGTTCAAACCACTGACCTTTCAGTTCTCAGCCAAGTGCTTAACCGTTTTGCCACCAGCATGGAAGCTTTGTGTTGGGAAACCTCTCCAACTTCCCCCTTTGTATCTCTTCATTTGTATCTTTTTTCTTTCCCCCACAGTAAAGCTGTAATTCTAAGTATAGCACTTTCCTTGAGTTCTGTGAGTGGTTCCAGAGAGTCATAGAACCTGAGAGAGTGATCGACAGTAGCAGGTCAGGAATGAGGGAGCCCTGGATGGACTCCTGAGCTTGGTGGCTGGCATCTGGGGTCTTGGGCCTACTAGGCATCTGAAGGACAGTGTGTGTCCCTTTACCTTGTGAGATGCAAGCTAGCTCCGGGTGGCTAGGATCAGAGAAGGAAGTGCCGCATGGGCAACTGGTGTCAGAATGGAGCAGATAAGTGAAAAGTGAGGATTTGATTAATTTTCACATTTTGAGGATTGTGATTTATGCTGATTATCGTCCTCAGAAGGGTGCTAGTGGAGGTCTCAGAAGGCAGCGGGATGCTGAGCCAAGCCTGCAGATTAGTGTCGTCTTGTGTGCCAGAAGTTCTTAACCAGAGGGAGACACTGGACAGTGTCCAGAGACATTTTGGGTTGTTACAACCAGTAGGGGTGTGGGGAGGAGGTTATTAAGATATAGAAGCCTACCAAACATGCTACCAAACAATGCTACCAAACATCCTGAAATGCAACAAAGAAATGCTCGTGTCTGCACACTTTCATTGCCATATGCAAAGGTTACACACAGCTGCTAACAGAAAGGTTGGTGGTTCAGACCCACTCAGTGGTTCAATAGAAGAAAGACATGGCTGGCTGCTCCCATAAAGATTATAGCATAGAAAACCCTATGGGGCAGTTCTGCTCTGTCACATGGGGTCAGTGTGAGTCAGAATCAATTCTATAGCATCCAACAACAGCAACAGCAAAAAGGCCCCCAGGTTCCCTGGGACCAGGATGAAACATGTGCCTGCATCCCTCTGCCATCAGTCTGCCTTCTCCTGTCAGCTGCTTACAGCCAAATAATCAGGCCAGCTCACATTTAATAGCATTGAAGCCCAGGCAAATGTAAAAACAAAACCCTTAGCAAATGTGTTTTTATGTAAACACAGCAGGGGGTGGCGGCTGCCTGTGAAGAGAGAATTCTGTGGCTGGGACTTTTCAGAGCAAAAATAACCTGGGAATGTTACTGCTCCCTGAGCCTAGCAGGCCATGTGCTGGGGTCACGTGCCAGCCCAGGTGCCCCCAGGAGTTGCATGCCAGGGCCAAGCCATCTCTTCCTGCCAGGTGAACATCCCAGGGGCCCTGGATGAGAAGTGAGCAGGTGTTGGTTCTCTTGGAAGCATTCTGTCCTTCAAGGAGGCAAGCAGCATAACAGGAAAAGCTTAGTGGCTTAAAAAAAAAAAAAAATGTTTTCAGTATTTTACTTACAGTAAAATTCATCCTTTATAGTTCACATTTCTGTGACTTTTAGCAAATGTGTACAGGTGTGTAGGTCCCTCAGTGGTACAGATGGTTTGCATTTGGCTCCTAACCTGAAGGTTGCTAGTTTGAACCCACTAAGAGACACTGAGGAAGAAAGGCTTGGCAATCTGCTTCCATAAAGATTACAGCCAGGGAAACCCTCTGGAGCAGGACTTCCAGTCACATGGAGGAGTAGGCAGACGAGCAACACAGACCCTCTTCAACAAAGAAGAAAAAACAATTGGCAGAGATACAGAAGATAATCCTGGAACCCTAAGCCTTGAAAAGAACTGTACAGAAGTGGATTGGGCACCAACTAGTGGAAAAAACTGAACAAAAACAGTTGAGTATGGAGACAATCGGAGCGGCAGACTGTCAGCTACTCTGACGGGACCAACAGCATGAATATTTCCAAGTGGTGTTGGGACCTGAGAATTATTCTAAAGATCAGCCCTGGTCACCAAGGGCTTCAGAGATGACTGTTCTGGTGGCCTATGACTAGGAAGGGAAATGGCAAGGAGGGAGACAACCTGAGCTGTTGACTTTTTGCTGTCTGGAAGGTGCAGCCATTTTGATTGTTTACATGTGGCAGCCATTTTGGATATTTAAAGTGACTGAGGGTGCAGCCATTTTGAATCTTTACAAGTGGCAACCATTTTGGATTTTAAAGTGATAGCATTCTCATTCGGATTCCAGGGACCTGAGAATAGGCTCTGTTTGCCAAGGTCGGCAGGGACATAGGAGAGACTGATAACAGGAAGGGAGACAGGTGGTGAGTGTATAAGTGCTGTCACCTATCGAATAGAGGAGCACAGCACAGTACCCTGCTTATGTAGATAACATACAAACAAAATAAAGAAAATGAAAATCGTGGGCAAGTTACTCCAACATACAATCACCAATTAAATATAAACACAAAAACATCACAATGCCTCAGAGACAACAGAGCATCACAGTCCACACAAAAAAGCAAAATAAAGCAGGAGAAACAAGGGACCAGGATACAGACCCAAAACACATCCCTGAGGAACATACAACATTGGAACTCCCTGATAAGGAATTCAAAAGAATTTTATTTATGTATCTTCAAAGGATTGAGACACAGATCAAGGAAAACACAGAGAAAACTGTAGATCAATTTTGAAAGACAATACAAGAACAAGATGACAAAATAAATGAAAAATTAGAAATGATACAAAATCTACACACAGAAATCCAGATTAATACTAAATTTTCAGAAATAGATAAGACATTGAATGGGCAAAGGAGCAGAATTGAATCAATGGAAGACAGAATTAGGGAGATTGAAGGCAAATACCTGAATATTTCTTTGGAAAGGGATCAATCAGAAAAAAGATCAAAACAAAATGAAGAAAGCGTAAGGTTCATGTGGGATATGATACCATCAAAAGAAATAACCTATGTGTAATTGGAATTCCAGAACAGGAAGGCACAAATAAAACTGCAGAGAAAATTGTTGAAGATTTATGGGAAGAAAATTTTCCTGGTGTGATGAAAGATGAGAATATATCCATTCAGGAAGTCCAGCAAACCCCAAACAGGATAGACCCCAAAAGAAAATCACCAAGATATATCTTCATCAAACTCACCAAAACCAAAGACAAAGAATTATGAGAACAGCACAGGAAAAACAAAAAGTTACCTAAAAGGGGCAACCAATAAGACTAAGCTTGGATTTCTCGACAGAAACCATGTAGGCGAGAAGACAATGGAATGGGATGGTATATATAAAACCCTGAAAGAGAAAAATTTCCAACCAAGAATTTTCTACCCAGCAAAATTGTCCCTCAAATATGATGGTGAAATCAGGACATTTCCAGATAAGCAGACAGGGAATTTGTTAAAACCAGATGAACCTTACAAGAGATGTTAAAGGGAGCCCTTTGGACAGAGAAACAACACCACCCAACAACAACTGACCAGATGATGTAACCCAGAAACCAACCCAGCTATGGAAGTATCCAAAGTAAATAAGCCTACAAGATTGTAAACAGGGAACCAGAGACATCAATTGACAATTGAGGACAACTGCAAACCAAAAAGAGGGAAAAGACTGTGTCATTACAGAACTTTTAGATGGTAGGGAAGTCAAGACAACTACAAGATAGAACGGACTGTTCTAAACTGGGGAAGAAAACTATAAATCACAGGGTAACCTCATAGAAAAATGATAAACCTTCACATCAAAATAAAAAAGAGGAACAGCATAAATATTCAGCAAATACTAAAACAATAGCAATGAAGAAAGTGATAACACGATTCATAAACAAAATGAGCTCAGCATAGAAAATTATATGGAACAAATAAATCGACACCACGAAAAAGCACATAACAAAAATAACAGCAAAAATTCATATTTGCCAATAATGACATATCTGGCAAGGGACTTATCTCTAAGATTTATAGAAAACTCCAATGCCTTAATACCAAAGAAATTAATCCAGTTGAAGAGTGGGCAGGGGACATGAATGGACACTTCACCAAGGGGGATATTTGGGTGGCCAGCTAATACATGAGATGCTCACAATTGTTGACTGTCAGGGGGATGTAGGTCAGAATGGCAATGAGATGCTGTCTCACCCCAGCACTGATGGGAGGGTTCAATGAGACAGGATAGTGGGTGCTGGAGGAGATGTGGAGAGATTGGGACTCTCGTGCACTTCTAGTGGGACCATGAAGTGATGCAACCACTGTGGAAGGCAATATGGCGATTCCTTGGAAGGCTAGATTTGGAGAAGCCATGTGGCCCAGTGATCCCATTACTAGGTGTGTATCCTGGAGAGGTGAGAGCCAGGATAGGAACAGATGCATGCAAGCTCATGTTCATCACAGCACTGTTTACAGTAGTGGAAGGATGGGGGCGGCCTACGTGCCCATCAGCGGAGGAGTAGGTGGTCAGGCTGTAGTGCATACACATAATGGAATGCTATTCAGCACTAGGGAATAATGTAGCATCTGCAAGACACTTCATGATATGGATGAACTTGGAGGACATTATGCTGAGTGGAATGGGTCAATTACAGAAGGACAAATAGAGTATTAGTTCATTGTTGTGGAGGGTCAAGGAAAGGTTTATATAGAGAGGGAAACTTTCTTTGTTGATTGCCAGGGGTGGGAGAGGAGGGTAGGGAACACTGCAAAAAAAAAAAAAAAATGTATTGACCCATGTCACTGTAGTTTTGTGTATTTCACTGGACATGAATTATATTTCAATAAAATGCATTAAAAAAAGAAAAGAAAAGAAAACCCTACAGGGTAGTTGCACTCTGTAACACAGGGGGTCACCATGAGTTGGACTCAACTCAAAGACAACAGGTGGTATCCACTCCAGAATCAAGATAGACAGCAGTGGTTCTATCACCCTCAAAAATTCTGTGCCCCTTTGTAGTCAGTCTGCCCTTCCACTCGAGCCTCTGGGAACCACTAATCTTTTCTCATTTGCCTTTTCTAGAATGTCATATAAATGGAATCATTGGTACATGGCCTTTTGAATCCGACTTCTTTCACTCAGCATAATGCCTTTGAGGTGTTTTCATTTCTCTTGGGTAAATACCAAGAAGTGGGATCCCTGGCTTGTATTGTGAGTGTACCTTTAACGTTATAAAAAGGGTCAACCTGGTTTCCAAAATGACTGTATCCTTTTGCCTTCCCATCATTGATGTATGAGACTTCCAGTTGCTCCACATGTTTGTCTGCACTTGGTATTGTTGGATTTTCTATTTGAGCCATTCTAGTGGATGTGTTTAAGTGGAAGAAAAGGCTTTTTGAAGCCTTTCAATAACTTAAAAGCTGCATGTGCAGCAAATGAAGATGATTGTGATAAAGAATTTGTTTTAAGAGTTCAACCATTCCAGAGTGAGGGTAAATTTACAAAATACTAAACCACTTCATTGTGGTTTTAAAGCACATGTTGTTGAGTTCCCCAGTCCTAGTGCTGCTGCTTCATAGGAGTTGGCAGAAGACAGTTGACTTCAGTGGTTAAGAGCATAAACTCAACAAGCAGCCACACTTCATCCCAGCTCTGTCACTCACCAGCCCATGACCTTTGGCAAGTGTCTCAACCTCTGTGAACCTCAGTTTCCTCAGTAAAAAGGTGATTGCTCTGCATTTACTGCCTGGGACTGGTGTGAGGGTTACTGAGGTCATATGTTGGAGAGCTGGGTGTGATGCCTGCTCCGGGGTTAGTGCTTATTGCTTCCACTGAGCACTTAACTGTGTGTTGCCAGAGCAGTAAATACAGGCAGTCCCTGGGTCCTAATTGTGTCTTTAAGGATTTATAGGTAAGTTGGAACAGGTGCAGAAGGTTCTTATGGTGGCCCAGTGCCTAAGGCATTGACCACTAACCAAGAAGGTTCAAACCCACCAGCTGCTCCATGGAAGGAAGATGAGGTAATCTACTTCTGTAGAGATTTACCTCC
>NW_006922074.1:2008352-2031708 GCF_000298275.1 Orycteropus afer afer | reverse complement strand
AGCTGCATGTGCAGCAAATGAAGATGATTGTGATAAAGAATTTGTTGTAAGAGTTCAACCATTCCAGAGTGAGGGTAAATTTACAAAATACTAAAAGGCAAATAAGAATTGTCCATTAAGTTGGACATTTGCAATCTGGGGACTACCTGTATATAGTGAGTGGAACCAGACTACCTGTGTTCAAATCCTGGTTCTGCCACCTACACTCTAGCTGTGTGACCTTGGACAAGTTACTGAACCTCTCTGTTGCTTTGACTCCTCATCTGCAAAATGGAGATAATAATAATACCTTTCTTGTGGGGTTTTTATGAGGGTCAAGTGAGTTTAAATATAAAGAGCTAACTTCCTCTACATTGTTCAGGCATTTATATAAGGAAGGATGGGCAAAACTAATCTTTGGAGATAGAAGTTAGACTAGTCTCTTTAATAAATGGTGCTGGCAAAACTGAATATCCATTTTCAGAAAGACAAAACAGATGACTGAGACCTCCTAAAATTTAGACGTTTATGAGTATCAAAAGATTTCACCAAAAGAGTAAAAAAAGGAACCTACAGACTGGGGGAAAAAAATTGGCAACAATCAGACAAGGGGGTAATCTCTAAAGTTTATAGAAAACTTCACCTTCATGAAAAAAAGACAAGTAATCCAATTAAAAAATGGGCAGAGGACATGAACAGACACTTTACCAAAGAAGACGTTCAGGAGGGTAACAAACACAACAAGAACTGACAACGTGACCAAAGTAGATCAGATGAAGTCTGGCTATTCTCGCTTCCAAGGAGCATTCCAGCTGCACTTCTTCCAGGACAGATTTATTAGTTCCTCTGGCATTTTATGGTACCTTCAATATTCTTTGCCAGCACCACACCTCAAAAGCATCAACTCTTCTTGGGTCTTCCTTATTCGTCGTCCAGCTGTCATGTGCATATGAGGCGACTGAAAATACCATGGCTTGGGTTAGGCACACCTTAGTCTTCAAAGAAACATCTTTGCTCTTCAGCACTTTAGAGAGGTCTTTTGCAGCAGATTTGCCCAGTGTGATGCGTCATCTGAGGAGGGGGGTAAGGGAACCCCTAGGAGGGAGCTCTGGTAGCATAGTGCCTAAGGCACTTGACTGCTAACCAGAAGGCTGACAGTTCAAACCCACCAGCCACTCCTCGGAGGGAAGGTTGGTCAATGTACTTCCATAGTGATACCGCCTTGGCAACCCAAGGAGAGGCCGCTATGAGTCAGGTCCGACTTGATGGCACATAACAACAACAGGCGTGAAGGGCACGCTCCATATCTGGGTGAGGTCATATGGATGTGTACATGTGTAAAAATCCATTGACCTCTGTATTTAAGATTTATGCATTCTTACCATGTGTAAATTATCCATTATTAAAAAAGAAACAAGGAAAGTGTTGGAGGTGCTGTTCAGCACCCCTGGCCCATAGAAAGCTTTCTTTCTACTTATCATGACTACTTTGAGATATTATCTAATTTAATTTTCACAACCACCTCTGAGGGAGATACTGCCTACTTAACATGGGGAAGCTAGGCTCAGAAGTGTTCTGTGCCTCGCCCATCTATCAAGGGTACTTGTGGTGAGACTGAGAACTAAACTGAGTTTTGCCTGATCCCAGAGCCTCTGCTGCTTCAAAGAGATCAATCCTGACTATCCCCAAACCAAAACCAAACCTGTGGCCATCAAGTTGATTCTGACCCATAGCGACCCTATAGAGCAGAGCAGAACTGCCCCCATAGGGCTTCCAAGGCTGTAAATTTTTACAGAAGCAGACAGCCATTACCTTTCTCCTGCAGAGTGCCTCCAAAATCACCGAGCTTTTGGATCGTAGCCGAGCGCTTTAACCACTGTGTCTGCAGGGCTCTTAGCTGATTCTCGCAGCCTCTCCTCTGATTGCTTCCATGTGGGCTGCTTTAACTATCTAGACTGGAAGTTTACAGATTCTGTTCCCTGGACCAGCAGCATCAGCCTCACCTGGGGGAGCTTGTTAGCAATGCAAGCTCTCAGGGCCCACCTCAGCCCTCTGAATCAGGAACGCTGGGGCTGGTCAGGCTGTGTAGGAACAAGTCCTACGGAAGATTACAATGACTGCTCCAGTGTGAGAACCACCAATTTACACCCTCCTGAAGGGGAGTGCATAGTAGCAGTGAGTTAACTGAACCGGATCCCAGATGAGACATGAAACTTCAGCCCCAAGTGGCTAATGGCAATGACTTCCTCTGGCTTTGAACATCCTTTTCTCCCTGATTTGGGAACTTCAAGGACCAGTTGGCAGGGCTAGAATTTGTACTTGGGAATGATGTGGTCCAGAGAGTCAACCAGGACTTGCTGGAAGATTCCATGCCCCAAACTGTGGATCATCATGGAGACAAGAGGTCCAGCCTCTAAGATATGTTACCTTTGGACAGGTAAAACTTGTACACAAGAAATAGTGGTGTGGATGAAAGCCCTCTGGAATCATACTGGATTGAAATCCCTGTGCTGCCACTGACAAGCTGTGTGATCTTGAATATGTCACTTGACCTCTCTGAGCCTCAGTTTCTCATCCGTATAATAGGGAGAATAACAGCCACTTTGCAGGGTCATTCTGAACATTAGAAATGATGAATTTCAAGGTTCTGAAAGTTCAACAAGTGAACTTGTAACTGTCAATGCTTGAAACCAGTGCAGACAGCAAGACTTTAAAAGCTGGAAAAGTCATCATCTTGCTGAAGGTTAGAGGCCCCATGTTCTTCAGGGGCATAGCCACAGCATTAGGTATGCAGTAGATGCTCAATAAATGCTTGTTGAATGAGGAAATAAAAGCATGTGCCCCTCCAAACTAGGGTTGAGGGTGGAACACTGAGCTCCTGAGGGTCAGAACAGAGTCTTGGGAGCTGTGGATGAAGTTTTCCCCCCAGAGAAGATGAATTTGTACAAAATACATACATGTCGATGGACTGATCCCCTGGCTAGTGGGGCAAACCTTGGTGTGGCACATGGCTTGGGCTTAGTGAATGTTTGCTGAATGAATGAATGAATGAGTGAATTATAGTTAGAATGGGGGGGGGTGTCAGAAAGTAGGAGCCAGCCAGAAGAAATTAAAAAAAAAAAAAGGAATTGGAGGCACAGAGAAAAATCTACTTGTTCCGTGCAACACAGTCATAGAATGTGCTAGAAGGTGAGGTAGGAGGAGAACGGGAAGTAAGAGACCTGGTGAATGCTGGCATAGGGTGGGTCTTTCACAGTCATGACCCTCCGTCAACCCTCATGTCACCAGGACCAGCTACACAACTTGCAAGGCCTAGTATAGAATGAAAATGTGTGGTATATTGGACAGAATTATTAAAAATTTCACAATGGTGAAGTAGAATGTTAGGTCAAGGATGGGGCCTTTCTGAGCCCCATGTCACGAGTGACTGCATGGGCCACATGCCCACAAAGCCAGCCCTATAATCAGTTTGTTTCAGGGAAAGAAAGCCTGGCTCAGTGAAGCTATGTCTGTCACCCACAACCCCTGGCCTACCCACAAGGGGACTGGATTGAACCCAGAAACCACATCTGGTCTGCCCTCTTGTTCTCCTGGTCTTGCTGAGTATTGCAGTCCAAGCTGAGGACTCCCTGCCCAGTGATCCAAGCAGGGAACACCCTGTGTGGGCAAAGGAGGAGCCTCCTCTTCCCAGAAGCCTCCAAAGTCACACTGGTTTTCTGTACCCTCTCCCACTCTGGATGTGACAAAGACAGACCCTGCTCCTTCCCGCCCGGGGGTTTATTCCTGGGAGCGCGTGGGTGGGGACGTGTTTCTGTGTGGGATGTTCATCTAAATTTAAAGGCATCGTGGCAGCAATGGCCTATTAATGGTGAGGCTGGTGGTGAGGACTTTCCTTTAAAAGAATCACAAATAAGTTGAGAGATAAGACATCGCCTCCAGTGCCAACTTCCGCCCTAGGCCTGGGCCTCCTCTGCTTGGGCCTGTCAGCCTCTTGGTTGGGGGTGTGTGTATAATAATAGTAAGGGATCCCTACAGGTGCCAGACACCTGCTGGGGGGCTTGAGAGGTGGCATTATTGTGCCCATTTTACAAGTCAGGAAAATGGAGGCTCAGGGAGAGGACAAGCCCTACCTAAAGCAGACAGTTTTTTTTCCTTCTTAATTTTGTTGTGATTTGGGTGAAAGTTTACAGAGCAAATTCATCTTCCATACAGCAGTCCACATACACTTTGTCTCATGACATTGACTGTAATCTCCCACAATGCAACAACTGCCCTCCCACTTCTTCCCCATGGTTACCTCTTCCCTGTGTCCTTCCCTCCCACAAGGAGTGGATCTACCTAGTGTAATGTTCAGCTCATGGGCCTGTCTTTTGCTTGTCTGGAAGCCACAGGAGTGGATTCAATTCCAGACCTGAAGGGCGGCTAGGGGCCAGAGTCTCAGAGGGGGCCAGAGTCTCAGGGCTTCCACTAGGCTCTATCAGACCAGCAAACCTGTTTCCTGCCCCCCGCCTTTTTTTTTAATGATTCTGAGTTTTCTTCCACACTGCTCTCCCACTCTGTCTAGGATCTCCTACCCTACCTGAGGTCTTAAGTCATGAAGTGGCAGAGCTGGACTGGGCCTCAGGTCAAGGTCGAACAGTCCAGAACTCCACTGTCTTCCACAGGGCATGGCTGCCTCTGTTCGTTCAGCATGAAAATGGCAATAGCCGTGCTTTCTCTAGAATCTACGGGCTCAGGTTTAGAGTGTGGGAGTGTTTTGTTGCAAAAACTCTTGGCAGGTTTTATCTCCTGACTTAAAACTTCTAAGCACTAAGTCTTAAAGCGCACTCAGGGTTATAAATCAGAGTATTTCTCTATAGCTCCAGCATTTAACATCACCCCTACAAATCTGAGGAGTGGAGACATATTCCAAACTGCTTTAAACCCTTGTCGCCTCCTGTCTGAAAGTATGAGTTGCTGTGGTTCTGCCTTGGTTTGTTCTTAACCCATGTTCTGTCTTCAGTTTACCCCTTTCTTTCTCATATATCTTGCCAATGTTGTTCTTGTTGTTGTTAGGTGCTATCGAGTTATCTCTGACTCATAGTGACCCCATGCACAGCAGAACAAAACACTGCCCAGTCCTGCACCAGCTCCACGATCTTTGCTATACCTGAGCCGACCATTGCAACCACTCTGTCACTCCATCTCGTTGAGGGCCTTCCTTTCTTTCATTGACCCTCCACCTTACCAAGCATGACATCTTTCTCCAGGGAATGGTCCCTTTCTACAACATGACCAAAGTAGGTGAGACAGAGTCTGGCCATTCTCGCTTCCAAGGACCATTCCGGCTGCACTTCCTCCAGTAAAGGTTTGTTGGTTCTTTTAGTAGTCCATACTACTTTCAGCATTCTTCACCAGCACCACAACTCAAAAGCATCAACTCTTCTTTGGTCTTCCTTAGTCATTATCCAGCTCTCACACGGATATGAGACAATTGAAAATACCACGGCTTGTGTCAGGCGCACCTTAGTCCTCAAGGAGACATCTTTGCTCCTCAGCACCTGAAAGAGGTCCCTTGCAGCCAACTTGCCCAGTGCTATCCGTCATCTGATGTCCTGACTGCTGTTTCCATTAGTGTCAACTGTAGAACCAAGCAATGTGAAGTCTCTGACACCTTCAATCTTTTTTTCATTTATTGCGACGCTATTTATTGGTCCAGTTGTGAGGATTTTTGTCCATACTGCAGACTGCATTCTTCAATCTTCATCAGTAAGTACCTCAAGTCATCCTCACTTTCAGCAAGCAAAGTTGTATCATCACGTATCTCAGGTTGTTAATGATTCTTCCTCCAATCCTGATACCACATTCTTCTTCATATAGTCCAGCTTCTCGGATTATTTGCTCAGCATACAGATTCAACAAGTATGGTGAAAAGATACAACCCTGACACACTCCCTTCTTGATTTTAAACCATGCAGTGTCCCATTGTTCTGTTTGAATGACGGCCTCCTGGTCTATGTACAGGTTGGCTCCTCATGAGTACAGTTGTGTTCTGGAATTCCGTTCTTCTCAATATTACACATAATTTGTTATGATCCACACAATCGAATGCTTTTGTGTAGTCAAGAAAACACAAGTAAACATCTTTCTGGTATTCTTTTCTTTGAGCCAAGATCCATCTGACATCAGCAATGATAACCCTCGTTCCACGTCCTCTTCTGAATCCAGCTTGCATTCTTGGAAGTTCTCTGTCCATATACTGCTGCAATTGTTTTTGAATTATCTTTAGCAAGATTTCACTTGCATGTGATATTAATGATATTGTTCAATCATTTCCACATTGTGTGGGATTACCTTTCATTGGAATGAGTACAAATATGGATCTCTTCCAGTCATTCGGACAGGTAGCTGTCTTCCAGATCTCTTGGCATAGCTGAGTGAGTACCTCCACTGGGGTATCCGTTTGTTGAAACGTCTCAATGGGTATTCATTCCATCAATTCCTGGAGACTTGTTCTTCACCAGTTCCTTCAGTGCAGCTTCAGCTTCTTCCTTCAGTACCAATGGTTCTTGATCATATGCCACCTCCTGAAATGGATGAAGATCGACCAGTTCTTTTTGGTACAGTGACTCTGTGTATTCCTTCCATCTTCTTTTGATGCTTCCTGCATCATTCAATATTTTGCCCATAGAATCTTTCTGTATTACAACTTAAGGTTTGGATTTTTTCTTCAGTTCTTTCAGCTTGAGGAATGCCGAGCGTGTTCTTCCCTTTCGGTTTTCTTACTCCAGGTCTTTGCACATTTCATTATAGTAATTGGCTTTGTCTGTTCAAGTTGCTCTTTGAAATCTTCTGTTCAGCTCTTTTATCTTGTCATTTCTTCTATTTGCTTTAGCTACTCTCCACTCAAGGGCACATTTCAGGGTCTCTTCTGACATCTATTTTGATCTTTCCTTCTTTTCTCATATTTTAATGACCTCTTGCTTTCTTCATGGATGACGTTCTTCATGTCATCCCTCAATTCTTCTGGTTTTCAGTCATTGGTGTTGAATGCATCAAATCTGTTCTTTAGATGGTCTCTAAATTCAGAAGGGATATATTCAAGATCATATTTTGGCTCTTGAGGACTTGCCTTAATTGTCTTCAACTTCAGCTTGAACTTGCATATGAGCAGTTGATGGCCTATTCCACAGTCAGCCCCTGGCCTGGTTTTGGCTGAAGATATTGAGCTTCTCCATCGCCTCTTGCCACAGATGTAGTCAATCTGATTCCTGTGTACTCCATCTGGTGAGGTCCATGTGTATAGCCACCATTGGTGGTGTTGAGAAAAGGTATTTGCAATGAACAAGTCATTGGTCTTGCAAAATCCTACCATACGAGTTCCAGCATTATTTCTGTCACCAAGGCCAAATTTTCCAACTACCAGTGATTCTTCTTTGTTTCCAACTTTTGCATTCCAGTCACCAGTGATAATTAACACATCTTGATTGCATGTTAGGTCAATTTCAGACTGAAGAAGTTGATAAAAATCTTCAATTTCTTCATCTTTGGCTTTGGTGGTTGGTGTGCAAATTTGAATAATAGTCATATTAACTGGTCTTCATTGTAAGCGTATGGATATTATCCTATCACTGACAGCATTGTGTTTCAGGACAGATCTTGAAACATCCTTTGTGATGATGAATGCCATGCCATTCCTCTTCAAATTGTCATTCCCGGCATAGTAGACATATGGTTGTCTCATTCGGAATGGCCAAAACTGGTCCATTTCAGCTCACTAATGCCTAGGATATCAATCTTTATGCGTTCCATTTTATTTTTGAAAGTTTCCAACTTTCCTAGATTGATACTTTATACATTTCCAGTACAGCTTGCAAACAGGGAAGGAAGCCAAAGCAGCACACACATTGCCTTCGAGTACATGCCGACTCACAGTGACCCCATGTGTTACAGAACAGAACTGCCTCATAGCATTTTCATGGCTGTAACCTTTACAGAAGCAGATCACCAGGACTTTCTTCCATGACTCCACTGAATGGGTCTGAACTGCCAACCCTTAAGCTGGTAAACTGTTTATGTGACATCCAGAGAGCTTAAATAAAGGAGACGATTATTTAAATCATAAAAACACATAATAAAAAGCTGTAGCTGTGATTATGTTGAAGCCCAGGAGTGTTTGGCATGCATTACTTCATTCCACCTTCTGACCAGCCAATCTGTCAAGGACCGTTGTTCTCATACTGTTTTTTGGATGAAGAACCTGCAGGATAGATTCAGTGGCCTGTTCAAGTTCTCAGTGCTCATAAGTGATGAAGCCAAGATCAGAATCCAGGTCTGATATCAAAACCCCTGCTCTTTTTTTTTTTAACCAAAAACCAAACTCACTGCCATCAAGTCGGCTCTGACTTGTAATGACCCTTCCTTGGGTTTCTGAGACAGTATCTCTATGGAAGTAGATTGCCCAATCTTCCTTCCAAGGAGTGGTTGGTGGGTTTGAACTGCCAGCCTTCGGGTTAGCAGTCAAATGCCTTAGGCACTATGCTACCAGAGCTCATGGAAATAATTAGAAAATACAGAAGAACCAATACAAGGAAGATTCACTCCTAACCCTACCCCAAGAAGTAATGTCTTTATGTGTTTTATATGATTTATGTAAAACTTGGGTGTCTGTTTCTTAGTGCTGCTCTAAAAGAAATAACTCAAGGGAGTGACTATAAAGAACAGAAGTGTGTTTTCTCAGAGTTTGTGAGGCTAGAACTAGTCTGTACTTTGGGCACCGGCTCGAAGGGAAGTGCTCTCTCTGTCATCTCTGGGGGAAAATCCTTGTCTCTTTCTGTCTCTGTAGCCCCCTGTTTCTCATTCCTTAGTGATCTTCAGGGGAGTCTGTCTTCCCTTAGTTTGTGTCTAATCTGATCCTTTTAAAACTCAGAAGTGAGTAGGTTTAAGACATACCCTGCACTGATATGGCTGCATTAACATAACAATGAAAACCCTATTCCCAGATTGGATTCCATCCACAGGTGTGGGGGTTGGGATTCCAATAGATATTTTGGGGGGACACGAGTCAGTCCCTCATGGTCTGTTTCTGTGTGGCTGTTAGCTCTGCAGAAGGGGAGGTTCTTGCTTCGGCAGCCAGCCCTCTGTGTTCCGTAATTGCCGAGCAATTTAGAGAGGACTCGAGATCTATAATTCATGGGCACGACATTCACCCAGGTCGCTGGGAGGCAGCGAGGCGTGGCTGTCTCCCAGGGAGAATTTTACCCTTGAAATGGGAGGAGATCGGATCTGAGGAGCTTAGGAGAGAATTTCAGAGTCAGAGATCACTCCAGTGTGCACAATGACTCTAGTGTCTAGTGTCATAGAATTCTACAAGTCCAGGATCCTAGCATGGAAGGGCAAAATGGAATCTCATGATAGAGCACTTGGAGAACACCGTAGACCAGCGCCGTGTAAATCTGGAGTCAGATGAGCCCAGGCGTGGCATTCTGGTTCACTCCTCTGCTTATTTCCCAGGGCAGTGGCTAGAGCAATGTTGAGATGCTTTTGGTGGGCACACCTAGGGCTGGGAAAGTTCTACTGATACCTGCTGGGTAGAGGCCAGGGATGCTGCTGAACATCCTACAATGCCCAGGACAGTCCCTCTTCTCCCCTCAACAAAGGATTATCTGGCCCAAGATCTCAGTAGTGCTGAAGTCGAAAATACCTGATGTGGACTTTTTAAGACATCTGCTGGTTTATTCTTTTGATGGTCCAGGAAATGAAACCATATTTGGTCAGAACTAGAAGATACAGTTTCTAGTTTTACCTCCATCATTGCCACGTTTCCTGGGGCAGTCTTGTTGTTAGCCGCTGTTGGGTCTACCTCAGACTCAAGGCACAACCCCATGTACAAAACCAAAACCAAACTCACTGCCATAGAGTTCATTCCAATGCATAGCATTGAGTTTTCAAGGCTGTAAATCTTTGCAGAAGCAGATTGCTTCATTTCTTCTTCCATGGAGCAGTTGGTGGGTTCAAACCACAGATCTTTTGGTTAGCAGTCAAATGCCTTAACCACTGCACCACCAGAGCTCCTTAACGCTGTGTACAAGGTAACAAAATGTGTCGTGGTCCATAGGGTTCTCATTGGTTGATTTTCAGAAGTACATCACCAGGCCTTTCTTCCTCATCTGTCTCAGTCTGGAGGTCTGCTGAAACCTGGTCCATCCACATCCTAGACCCGAACAGACCTCCACTACAGATGGGTGGTGGTTGTGTGTGCATTCATTGACCAGGTATTGGACCCCAGTCTCCAGCATGAAACGTGAGCGCTCCACTACTGAACCACCACTGCTCTCTGAGCAAGTCGTGTTGTTGTTGTTGTTGTTATGTGCCGTCGAGTCAGCCCTGACTCATAGCGACCCCTCCTTGGGTTTCCGAGGCAGTATCACTACGGAAGTAGGATTGCCCAACCTTCCTTCCGAGGAGTGGCTGGTGGGTTTGAACCGCCAGCCTTCTGGTTAGCAGTCAAGTGCCTTAGCCACTATGCTACCAGAGCTCCCGAGCAAGTCGTGTAGTCTCTGCTTTTTCCCATTTCGAAGTGGGTTTTAGGATTCTTGCCATTATTGTAAATGGGGAAGGATGGATAGGGATGGATGGCTATGCATGTATATGAGTTATTTGGGAGTGGGCAGTGGGGGCATGGCTGGCACCGGGGCATGTCCATGCTCATGCGTGTATGAATCTCTTGGCATATGTGTATGTGTGTACTTTTATAAAAAATGACACAGTGCAGAGGCATCTGACCTCCTCTAACTTCACAAAGTGGAGAGAGAATCAAGATCGATAGCCCAAGGCGGATTCCTATGAAGTGGAGGTCAGACACACCTCCTATCTCCAACATTTTTACCAGTTCTAATGCCAGTCATCCCTCTCACAGCATTCTCTACTTCTCTTCTGGGTCTGGTAATTCATTGCAATGGCCACATGGAACTCACCAACCATACTCATGATTATGAGGTTTTTTAAGGAAGTGACAAGTTACAATTCAGTATCAGAAACAACTTAGGATGCAGTTGTTTCATCAGGACAGCCTCTTCTCAGCCATGCATGCAGCTCTCTGGCCCTCAGGCCCTTGGCCCCTTGGCCCAGCCTGCCTTCTGCCCTGCTTTAGGCAAGCGTTGCAAAGCTCTTTAGCTCTGCCATTAAGTGCCCAGAGGCACCCAGTCCACCTAAGCCTTGACCTGAGGTGCTCAGTTCTCTTGCTCCATGGACTGGGAAGCCCTCCACGCCATCTCCTGCTGGTCTCTGGGTTCTGTTACCCCTGCTGCTGCTGTGTCTCTGCCTCTGCTTCTTGCCATCTCCACTGTGACGGCTCTGTTTCCTCGGTCTAGGAAGTTCCCAGCACAGGGACCCTGGGTCCAGAGGAGGCACGCTGTTCCCATCTGTTCTTGGTTGTAGTCAGGTCTCCCCTTTCTGCCTCTGGAATGGCTCATATTAGGCCTAGTGGATGGCAAAATGACCAATCCCCTTGTTAGGATTCCATGCACTTTATTTGCCCCACCCCCAAGGGTTCTATGCACCTTATTTGCCTTAGCAGCCAGCTGCTGGATCCCTTCATTAGCGTTCCATACACTTCATTTGCATAGTCCCACCCAGTCATGGTATGAAAGTCAGAAAGACTATGTCTGTTGTTGATGTCTAAAGGGGTCATATTAAGTAATTCACTGCATTGCAGGTTTCATGTCACCTTTTCTGTGTTGCATTGGTGTCTAGATAATGTGCCCAGGGGCTGAAGCCTCAGTCTATTTCTGGTGTGATTGTCCTTGTAGTAGGGGACGTCTCTCAGTTGAATGCTGGCAGGACTCCTTGTACCACTTAAGGTATGGTGAAGATGCTGCAGCGATTTGAGGACTCCAGTGCCTTCTAGAAAGGAGCTCTGGTGGCATAGTGGATAAGGCATTTGTCTGCTAACCAGAGGGTCAGTAGTTCAAACCCACCAGCCACTCCACGGAAGGAAGATGGCGGTGCTCTACTTCCGTAAAGATTTACAGCCTTGGAAACCCAATGGGGGTCTCTGTGAGTCAGAACTGACGCAATGGCAGTGAGTTTGTTTTTGGTTTTCTGAGTGCCTTCTAGAAGGTGTTTGCTTTCGTGCCTCAGGAGCATGGTTGCTGCCCAGGCTTCAGACAGAGGAGAGGATCCTGTGCATGAGGGCTGGCCCTGAGCATAGGAAGGAAAGGCCTGAATGGCCTCCCTTGCCCTGCAGAAAGAGGAGCCCCTCAGGCTGCAGCTGGTTATGATTAACCATTTTGTGACCTGTGGGACATATAGTGCCCACCTAAGTTTTCTACTTCTGGGGTTTAGTGAGAAACTGCTATCTCGTTTGTAGTGTGCCTTTTCATTTGGTGAGGTCCTGTATAACTGTGTGAATCTGAAGAAACAGGCCTTATCCCACCAACCTCAATACCAGGGACCCCTCAGGACCTATAGGTCCCACTAGTGAAAATCTGTATTACTTCAGTTTTTAAAAAATTTCATTCAGAATGCTTTCCATTACTGAAAACATACGGTTTCAGCAAAAAAAAATTAAGCAGAAAATAATTCACTATTGAAAGGGTTAAAGGTTCTGGAGTCAGATACACCTGGGTTAGAGTCTTACTCTGCCACTCCCCAGCTCTGCCGTCCCCCAAGTCTCTTGACCTCTTGGGGCCTTGATGGCCTCATTGGTAAAGTGAGAATAAAACCAACCTGCCAAATAGAACTGTGGGAGAGAGACAATGGCACAGTGTGAGTGGAAGAACCAGGCACATAGTAGGTGTGCAATAGTAGTCTACCTGGTCTCCTTCCATCCCAGGGAGGAGGCACCAGCACGCAAGGCTGGGACTTAAGAGTTATTGGGTGACATGGCAAGTCCCCCCAGCTCCCCGTTGGTCCTCACTTGCCCCATCTGTCAAATGAGGAAGCTGGTTGTGCAGGTTTTGAAGGGTCCTCGCCAGCTCTACACCCACCTCTCAGTCCTGCTGTGAGCCACCTCCAGGGCCCGGATCCCCTCCAAGGGCCCAAGGTGCACAGGGAGGAGGGCTTGAACCTGTGGAGCCTGGCTGGGGCACAGAGACCCCTCCCTGCTGTACTGCTGGAGCAGGAAGACAGTGATTTGGGGGAGGGGAGACTCCTGGTGGAGAAGTTCTCCTTGGGGAAGAATTGCTAATGGGAGCTGTCACCATCCCTAAATTAGTTGTTAATCTGTTGTTGTCAGTGTGGAATCAGCAAGTGGCCTGGTGATTCACTCTGGGTGGAGGCAGGATGTGATGGAGGGTGATAGGGAGCTGCTGTGTCCTGGAGAGAAACCTGCCCAGTCCTCACCTGGCAGTGGGTCCCTAGAGGCTCATTCAGCTTCCCTGAGCTCCAGGTTCCTTATGTGTAAAATGTCACACTTGTGCTGATTTCAGAGGGCCCTTTGAGCTCTAGGAGTCTATGTATAAAAATACCAGACCTGGCAATACTGGCTAAGATGGATGGGACACTTACTTGAGTCCAGGTGCATAGGAGACATTTCACATGGACAGGATTTGTTTCATTCGAGTTTCTCTGTGTCTCAGTTTATATATGAAGGCTGTTTGACTAGGTGACGGCTCTCCAGGCTTCCTGCCAGCCCTCACATTCATTCTAAGGAAGATGCTGAGTGATGGGGGGGGCGGGGGCTTTGAGGTGACCTCTAGCCTGTCCCCACCACCACCAGCCTTTATTGCTGATAGAGATCAGGAATCCGCAAACTCTCTAAAGGGCCGTGGTAAATATTTTAGGCTTCACAGGCCACGTGCAGTCTCTGCTGATCCTTGTCTTCCTTCTTGACAATTTTTAAAATATAAAACCCTTCTTAGCCCAAGGGCTGCACAGTAGCAGGCTTGCCCCGCAGGCTGTAGGTGACAAACGCTCTCTTGACTTCATCTAGCTCCTTTGCAGCCTGCACTTGCCCTTTCGGCCAGGGGGTGCCCCTGAGCCCCACCCAAAAAGAATTCTAGACCACTGCTATCCCTGACCAAGGGCCTAGACATCAGCCAGTCCTCACCTCTGGGAACCAACAAACATTTCTTGACCTCAGATCAGCCTCTGAGAGCCACCAAGACACGGGCAGGAAGGGTCCTTGAGGGTCTCCTCTGACCCCTCATTGTGCACTTCAGGCAACAGGCACGGTGGCACTGCAGCTTAGGGTCAGCCATGAGCAGAATCCTCAAGCTCTATCTCTTGACTCTGCCCTTGCCCCCATGCCAGTTCCTGGAGTCGGCCTGGCCCTTCCCCCACTCGCCCCCCTCCACCGTGTTGTTGTTGTTATTATGTGCTCTGGAATCGGACCAACTCATAGTGACCTCTCCTTGGGTTTCCAAGGGAGTATCACTACGGAAGTAGATTGCCCCATCTTCCTTCCGAGGAGTGGCTGGTGAGTTTGAACCGCCAGCCTTCTGGTTAGCAGTCCAGTGCCTTAGGCACTGTGCCACGAGAGCTCCTCTCTCCCTTGAGTCTTTGCATTGCTGTCGCCTCTGCTGAGAGCATTCTTGCCCCAGACCTTCCCAAGGCTGCCTCCGCCAGTTGTCAGATCTCAGCTTGACTGTCTTCTTCTCAGAGGCCCTTCTGCGACCATCCTGTCTCAACCAGCTCTCTCCACGATTCTCCATCACTCGGGCTGCCAAATATCGTAAGGGACCCCCAGTGAAAATGTCTTTTACGTGGAGGTCCAGTACACACAAAGCAAAAGGGTCATAAAATAAAGCATAATGTTACTAATACTTACCCTCAGCATGTGAGTCTCCTCTGTTGTGTCTTTAATTGTTTATGCCAACTCACAGCAACCCCGTGTGTTACAGAATGGAACTGCTCCATTAGGTTTTAGTCCAAGTGGAAGCAGGTCCCCGGACCTTTCTTCCACAGCAGTGTGTGTGTGGGGGGGGGGGGCGCTGTTCAAACTGCCAGCCTTCACGTTAGCAGTCCCCACAGACCGTCTGTGCCGTTCACGATCTTTCCTGTCTTACTCTGCTTCCTCCTCTCTCTTTCTCTTCCCTTCCTTCTCCTACCTTACTGTCCCTCCCAACTCTTCCCCTTTTCTTCTCTTCCCTTTCACTCCCCTCCTCTCCTTTCCTCCTTCCCTCTCATCTCCCTCCCCTCTCTCCCTGCCCTCCCCTCCTCCAGGCCTGCCCCTGTGGTAAACATTCTGCCCAGAACCAACCAGAGCCATCCATTATCTCCCCCAGACAATTAGTGACATATTAAGGAACCCTGTGCAAATGTGCACTAATTGACCCACGACACAGCGGCTCCTGCAGAAGAAGGCTGACTCCAGATGGCTTAATGATAGGCCTTCAGGCCTTCCTTAGAAGTCCCTCATAGGGAGGCACATCATATGGGCTTGGAGCAGAGCTGCCAGCTGCCTGGTAGGGAAGACCGGCCAATGGCACCTTGGCCCTTTTGCCAGATTCTGGGCAAGGGAGAGCTGTCAGTTCATCTTGGCTTCCCCTTGCCTCCCTGCAACACAGCCCCTTCCCCCAGCTCAGAGCTGAGAGGTTCATCAGTGTCTGTCCCAGTGAGTTCCTGCCTTCTCGAGTCTACGTCTGCCCGTAGCTAACACTTACTGAGCCCTTGCTGTGCACGCAGCACCATGGTGAGCAGAGTATCCAAATTCTCTCACTGAAAATTAGTGTCTGTAGTGGTGCAAACAGTGTGCTAAGTGCTAACCAAAAGGCTGGGGCTTTGAGTCCACGCAGAGGTGCCTCAGAACAGAGGCCTGGTGATGTACTTCTGAAAAGTCAGACCTTGGAAATGCTCTGGAGCCCAGTCCTAGTCTGACTCACATGGGTCACCAGGAACAGACGTTGACTTGACAGGCACTGGACAACAGTCCCTGGGTGGCACAGACAGTCTGCACTCCACTGGAGTCAGAACCAACTGGACAGCACCTAACGATAGCCACCCTAAAGGTGGCACCACGTAAGAAAGGCCTGGCAATGAGCCTCCATGGAGCTTACAGCTAAGAAAGCCCCACGGAGCATCTCTACTCTAACGTGGGGTCGCCAAGAGTTGGGACTGACTACACAGCAGCGGATTGGTTTTACATATATATGAGCCCTGGAAGGTTGCAGTTGACCTTCCAAGGGTCAGGAACCCAAGCTTTCTCGGCTTCTCTGTCTCTAAGTCTCTCCCTCCGCTCATCTGCTTACTTCTCCTTCTTTCTGCAGAAACCTTTGCTCTTTTTCTGGGCACGCAGTGGCAGCTCCCAAGATTGTAAATCCTCAATCTGCGTGACCCACAGAGGCTGGAATGTCTCAAAGCTTTAGGTCTGAGTCCACCTGTGGTCCACTGGCAGTGCCAGCCGGTAGGGCAATGTCATATAAACACAGCATTAGGCCTGCCCCAGTGAGCAGGAGTAGGGGTCAGACCCTAGAGAGGCCCACCAAAGATGTACCCTCCTCACCCACCTTGGGTGGTCACCAGTCATCACAGCAGCTCATTACATCTTCATCTTTTTCTGCGATGAAATCTGGGTACATGGTACTATCATTAGAAGGGGGAATTTTTTAAAATTTTTTTCCCCCAGTTGGTCTCAGTTGAAGCAGGGAGTGCCCCATTTATTGAGAAACTGGTGTTTCAGGCTTAGCATATGGTTTGAAAGGGCAGGCTCTGGAGGCAGACTGCCTGGGTTCAAACCCTGCTCCCCCACTTCCTCCTTGTGGGACCTCGAGCAGGTGACTCAGTTTTCTCTTTTGTCAAGTGAGACCTTTCTCACAGGGTTGTTGTAAGGTTTAAACAAGTTAATATTGAGAGCAGTGCCTGACATTGTAGGTGCTCAGTAAACATGAGTTCGTGTTACTGTTATGGTGCTCTGTATGTATTTTAAGGAGGCCTGGTGGCACAGTGGTTAAGCACTCAGCTGCTAGCTCCAGGGTCAGCAGTTTGAACCTGCCAGCTGCTCCATGGGACAAAGATGTGGCAATCTGCTTCCACAAAGATGACAGCCTTAGAAACCCTATGGAGCAGTCCTTCTCGGTCCGCTAGGGGTTGCTACGAGACAGAATCAACTCAGCAGCAGTGGGTTTGGTACGTATTTTAGACACAGTGGTCCATTTAAAGCTCACATCTTCCCAGTGAGGCAGGTTCGATTGGTCCCACTTTGCAGGTGAGGAAACGGAGTCTGAGAGAGGCTCAGCCCCACATGGCTGAGGCAGTTCGGATGCAGAAACGTCTGGCTTCAGGTGGAAACCCTTTGCAGGTCTCCTCCTGCCGGCCATTCCCACACACCATGGCCCACCCTAACTCCCTGCAACAAGGGACGCCGGCCGTAAAGTTTGCCCGCGGAGCAAGAAGCTCTGGAGTTGTTACCCAGGGAAACAAAATTTTAATATTTATTTATAATGGGCACCATATGCTCCCTGTGATTTTTTTATTTAATTACACATGGCAGATGGCTGGGTGTTAAAGGCCATTAAGCTAATGGCACTTTGCCTTCCCATTTATTTTCTTGAGTTTGGGGGAAGATGAATGAAATGGTCGCAGGTGATGAGCTGTGGGTGCTAGGTGGGGGTGTGTGTGCAGGAGGCAGTGTGTGGTGTGGTTAGGAGCCCGGTCGAGGTCTCCCTTGCATGCACACACACAGATGTGCACCATCTCTGACCCACAAGCCCACTTTTTGGGCCCAGGAAGTCAGTACAATAGTCCCTGACTTACGACAGGTTCTGTTCCAATGACTTGTACTAAAGTGGGTTCTGACATAAGTCGAATACCTCATTTGTAATGAACAACTGATGCTTTTTAGGATATAAAACTGCTGAGTGAGTTCACACTGTAGGCCTGGTCAACAATGTTACCGGTATCTGTGTCTGCACAATGAAGTCGGAGTCTTAAAGGCCGTTGGGCAAGTACGCAGTTCAGTTGTCCAATGTTGTTAGAGTTGAACATTGTCTAATTGCCTGTCTGCTACAGGTCCTGACACTGCCATAGATTTCAGTATGGATCAGGCCATAGCCTGCTGTACAGCAGTGTTTTAAACAGTACACCATAACATTGAACATCTGGGAGCAAACTTCTGAGAATGATATCAGCAGATCTTGTGCTGCAACACTGTGTATAGTGCATATAACTAGTGATAAGATACACAAAAAACCCAGAAACAATATGGGCGGTCCTGAGTGCAGTTTGTCGTAACTCAAATATGTCCTAAGCTAAGGAGTGGCTGCTGTAGCCCTGTACAGAGTGCAAGGAGCTAGAAACAGGCCACATGTCCGTCAGGAGGCGGCTGGATCAGTAACACTGGCACACCCATGAACAGAAGGTGTGACATCCATACACTGTTGGGGGGCTGCAAGAACCTTCCCCAAGGTCAGTTGGGTGAAGACAAAATAAAGCCACAAGGTGAGCATTTATTGTGGCATTTCTCAGGCTACATTCATAAGTCTTTCACTTGCCCGGTGGCTGGTCCAGGAACAAGAAGGGTGAGAAGGAGCTTGCGTTAGAGGAGTTATGGGGTCCATCAGTCTGGAGAGGGGTATTTGAGGGATGCTCTTCCGCATCTCCAAGCTCAGGAAGGGGCCCTTCATTGAGGGACGACCC
Organism: Orycteropus afer afer; assembly: GCF_000298275.1. Taxonomy (NCBI): domain Eukaryota; kingdom Metazoa; phylum Chordata; class Mammalia; order Tubulidentata; family Orycteropodidae; genus Orycteropus; species Orycteropus afer. The sequence goes on along the minus strand of NW_006922074.1, from coordinate 2,013,174 downwards.
AACTGGGAGATGTCATGATAGATAGAGGGGACTAGCTGGCCTGTCAGTGTCTACGATCACATCAGGGTAATGATCCCTCATGGCATTGACATTCAGGCAGCTGTGCACTTGAATTCATGCTCTGCCTCTTGCCAGCTGTGTGCTTGGTCAAGGTGCTTAATCTTCGCACCTTTGCTTCTCTGTCTGTAAGGTGGGTGTCACCAGGCCTACCTCTCCTCACTGTTGACAGAGCCAAGATGCCTTCTGACAGGGATCCGCACAGAGACCTTCAAGAAAGGGAAAGAACTGGTTGACCTTAAGTAGATTCCAACTCGTGGAGACCGCATGGGCATCAGAGTAGAATTGTGCTCCAGAGGGTTTTCAATGGCTGATTTTTTGGGGGAGTAGATCACCAGGCTTTTCTTCTGAGGCATCGATGGGGGGACTAGAACCCCCAACCTTTTGGTTGGGAATCAGATGCTCAGCACAGTGCCTGCACATAATAAGTGCTCAACAAATACTAGTGATTTCTGATTTTTTGTTATTAGGCCAAGACTGAATTTTCTCATCTGGTCTGGGCTCTGCAGTTTCTCAGAGATCCACACAATTGTGAAGAGATCAAACCATCATAAGCCTGGTTTCCCAGCCAAGCTTGGGTAGTTGGGGTTGGCTGGTCCCTGAGCCTGCCCTGGCCCTCTGCCATGCCTCTACCCTCAAGACAGGCTCTGGGGACTGTGGATGGAGACAGCCCATGGAGACAGCTGACAGGTTATGCCAGTTCCATGGGCTTCCATCCTGCCCTGTTGGCCCCTGGGAATCAGGAAGCGAGCGTCACCGTGGGCGCTCCCAGGGGAGGAACCGCAGGCGCAGCTGCGGCCTCCTGCTTCTCCCTCCCGCAGGGCGGCTCTGCCGTGATGGCCTTTTCCTTGGCAGCTCAACAGAAGAGGTTCATTCTGGTGCTAAAAATAGGCTATGTTTAGACGCTTTGAGGCTCTGGCTGGAACACGAAGGGCAGGAACCGAATGCTACCATTCCTGCAAAGGGGCCTCTGGGTCCCATCCCTGCGAGAAGTCAGGCTAACTTTGGGAGGGTGGCAGGGTAGATGGGGAAAGTGAGGCTCACAGTCTTGTGTGACCTGGAGAGGAATGACGTGACAGTCCTGCCGTGGACTGTCTCCTGGGTCCTCCCCACGGCCCTGTGAGGGAGTGTCTATGACAGGCCCATTCCACAGACAGAGAGCTGCAGCTCAGGGTCACAGGGGAGGATGGTAATGCCATCTGATCTGCAATATGTAAGTAGCAGCTGGAGACAGGGAGGTGACATGGCTCGCTGAAAGTCAGCACGGCCCCTACATTGCAGACAAACAGCCTGTGAACAAGTAAGATCGTCCGTCGGGCAGTTGCCCAGGGGCTGGGAAGCTCTGGGAGAATGTGTTTAAACAATGACTGGCGTATAGTAGATGCTCAATGAACGCAGTTTCCTTCCTTTTGGGGGCAGCATTGCTGTCTGGAGAGTAGAAAGAGAGGCGAAGAGAGAGAGACACATGGAGAGAGAGACAGAGATGGAGACAGAGAGATGAGGGGGGTAAGAGGGAGGGAGGGAGGGAGGGAGGGAGACAAAGAAGGAGAGAGATGGATAGGAAGAGGGAGAGGGAAAGATGGGGGAGGGAGGGACAGACAGAATGACTGACATGGGAGGTGAGGAGTCTGAGGGGTTCCCTTGGAAGGTGGGACTGTGGCTCAGGAGGGGCCCCTTAGCCCCAAGACCAACCCAGAGAGCCCCGAGTTTATCGTTCTCCGCAAAGTCCCATTTCATGGACTGAAACTCTGGTTGTAGGTTTGAGCCCTGAGCAGAGGCCCTTTGCCTTGGATCTTTGCACTCTTCCTTCCTCTAGTATTTCTCTTCTTTTTTTTTTTTGAACTTTTTATGGTGAATTGGGTGGAAGTTTACAGAGCAAATTGCTTTTCCATTCCATGGTTCGTACACATTCTGTTTCGTGAATTGAAACCCCCATAACTAACAGCTCTCTCTTCACTTCCTCCCAGTGGTTACCTTTTCCCTGTGTCTGTCTTTGCTACACATTCAAAAAGACCAGGCTTACTAGTCTGATGCAGACTGGTGAAACCCCTGAGTCTGTGGCCCCCAATCACCCTGTGGGGCTGGAATTGAACTCACTCCCATGACTTAGCTTCCAGCTAAACAATAGACCAGCCTGTGAGGTGAACGGACCAGCAGGGAGCTGCACACCTTAGAACAACAACCAGGGGAGAGGAGGGAGACAGCCAGCACAGGCAGAAGGCGCCACTAGTATTTGTTGAGGGTCTGCTGGGTGCCAGCTGCTGGGGATAAAGCAGTGACAGAGCAGACGTGCCCTGCCCTGCCGTGCCATCTGGGGCTCACATCCCAGGCAGCCCTCCTGCAGAGGGGCTCCACTTTCTCCTGAGCACTGGCAGGCCAGTGTGGGTGGCTCAATCAGCATGTCCCTGCCCTGCAGGAAGGAGAGCTCAGAAAGTAGGGTTCCCCACCTCACAGTCCCTTCCCTGTGGTGGCAACCATTCACTCCTCACCCCCCCCCCCATATCTCAGTCTCTTCCAGTTCCCTGCCAGGTTCTAATGAGCTCATTATCCTCATAAAACCCATTTGGCACCCACTTAGAGAGAAGATGTGTTGAAATAGAAAAGACTGAGAGGGGAACAACAAAACGGACTAGTTCCAGAAATAGCCTCAGAGCCGCCAACAGCCACAGGGAGCACAGTGGCCCAAAGACTCCGTGGCAGCAGATGTGCCATGGGCCAGTTTTTGAGGCTGCTCCCATGTGCTCAGCAGAGGGGAGCGTGCCCTGAGTATCCACGAGGCATCGCACACTCTTCTTCATACAGTTTTTAACTCAGTCTTCCAAGCAGTGTTGTTTGAGGGTCAAGTTTCTTATGCCCATTTTACAGGCAAGGATCCTGAGTCTCAGTGAGGTGACTTGTCCAAGTCATGCAGCTGGTGGAAGAGGCAGGATTTGAACCCAGGTTGGTTTGTCTCCAAAGCCAGTGATCTTGCCTGGAAGCCTCTGGAAAGGCTGGGTGTCCCCCTGGCCATCCCAAGAGAGCTACTGGCTTGTGCTTACCCTGGTCCAGCTGCAGAAACATCTGGCTGTGTTGGACATACACTGCCCACTGCCCAGGTGGGAAGGTGAATGGGACCATACCCACACATATACATAGGTTTGACAGAGACTATATTTACCTGTATGTCTATGTGCTTCAAATATATCTATGAATGTAGTGCAACATACAAGGGAGAAAGTTATGAAAACATCTTAGTCACAGCCAAACACTGTGAGGGAGTGAGTCACTGGGTTTGGAGGCTCAAGACCATAGTCTTGAGGGACACTAAGGTCAATTGGCATAACACAGTCCATGACGTTCCACATCCTGCTTTGATGAGGAGTGACTGGGTCTTATTATGAGTGGCGGTCTAAGGTACAACTGGTGGTCTCCCTGTCTGGAGCAAAGGAAGAGTGAAGGAAATCAAAGACTCAAGGAAACAGTTAGTCCACAGGACTAATGCAGCACGTGAACTCCAGCCTCCATGACCTGAGACCAGAACTAGATGGTGCCCAGCTTCTACTGCTGACTGCTCAGAGAGGGGTCATAACGAGATGTCTCAGATAGAGTGGGAGGAACTGTGGAACTAAAGTCAAACTCATAAAAATACTAGGCTGACTGGTCTGATCAAGACTGATGGAAACCCAAAGACTATGGTCTTAGACACCCTTCAAGCCTGGAACTGAACTTACTATGCCCCGTGACTCAACTGTGAGCCAAGTGATGGATAGGCGTATAAGGTGAACAGTGATACCAGGAGGGTATGCACTCATTAGAACAATCAAGGGGAGAGCATTTGCCTGGGGATAAAGCTAGGAAGGTGGGAGGGAATGGGAAGGGGTGAGTACAGAGAGGAAGTGGGAAGAATACTGTTACATTGTGGGGATTGCAGTAAATGTCATAGATTGGAATATGCTTACGCATCGTTGAATGGAAAACCAATTTGCTCTGTAAACTTTTGCCCAAATCATCATAATAAAAAGAGGGCAGTCTTTCTGAAGTGTGAGTGTGACTGTGAAATTTCACTGGCCATTAGAATACAGTCCAGAGCCCTGAGCCTGGTGTTCAAGGCTCCCCATGGTCTGGCCCCTGCCCACTGCTTCAGCTGTGTCCCCAGCATGCGCCAAACTCCTTTGTCCCCTTCACCCCAGTGGCCTGCCCTTGGAGTGTGCTGCTGCTCCTCCCTGGAATGCCCACTGAGACTTCTTCCCCCCAGAAAACCCAGACTCTTCCCTTGCGAGCCTACCGGTTCAAAGCAACCCTCGCCCAGGAAGCTCTCTGGATACCCCAGATCCTTGTTCCCTAGTGTGTTAGTTTTCTGGGGCTGCTGTAACAACGTACCACAAACTAGATGGCTTAAAACTACAGAGACTGATTCTCTCACAGTTTGGGAGGACATAAGTTCAAAGGTAGGGTGTTCGCAGGACCACCTTCTCTCTGCAGACTATGGAGGAAGATCTCCCCTCATCTCTTCCAGCTTCTAGTAGCTGCAGGCCAGTAGCAGCCTAACTCTAGTCTCTGCCTCCATCTTGACATGGCCGTCTTCCCGCTGTATCTCTTTTCCTCTTGTACGGACACCAGTCATATTGGCTCAGGGCCCATTGTACTCTGGTATATCTGCAAAGGCTCGAGTTCCATAAAGGTGCCCAAGTACCAGGGGTTAGGCCTGTAGCACAGCTCTTTTAGGGCACAAGTCACCACATAACACCTGACCTGCACTTTTCCATGTTCCTCTCCCAGGGGTCCA
>NW_006922074.1:1932007-2005002 GCF_000298275.1 Orycteropus afer afer | reverse complement strand
ATTGCCCAACCTTCCTTCCGAGGAGTGGCTGGTGGGTTTGAACCGCCAGCCTTCTGGTTAGCAGTCAAGTGCTTTAGCCACTATGCTACCAGAGCTCCTGTCTTGCACATTGTTGTTGTTGTTGTTATGTGCCATCGAGTCGGACCCGACTCATAGCATAGTAGATGCTTAATAAACACTCGCTATTAAAATTGCTGTTCTATACATTGTACATACATCTATGATAGGATTTCTCATTCTCTATCCAGTACAGTGATTATCTTAAGTTTCTATCTCTACCAGTAGGAGCTCTGGTGGGGCAGTGGTTAGGACATTCAGCTGCTAACCAAAAGGTCAGCAGTTTGAACCCACCAGCCATTATTCTGCAGGGGAAAGATGAGGCAGTCTGCTTCCCTAAAGATCTACAGCCTTGGAAACCCTATGGGGCAATTCTGGTCTGTCCTACAAGGTGGCTATGAGTCAGAATCGACTTGATGGCAGTGCATTTTGTTTTCTGGGTCTCCATCAGAGACTGAATTTTCAGTATTATTTGTTTCTGCATCCCAGGTACACCCACAGCAGGCATTCAGTGCATGTTTTTCAGATGAATGGAGGAATCTTTTCTCTAAATTTTCTCTAAATTGGTAATGGTATGCTGGATGAATAGATGGGTCATTACAGTTTGGTTGGGTGGATGGACAAATGAATAGATTAATGGTAGTTGGATGGATGGTTTACTGAGTGGATGGGTAAGACGGATGGATGGATGGATGGATGGTTGGATGGAGGGATGAATTCACTCTACAAGGCCATGAATTTTTGTTTGCTTTGTTCACTTATCTATTCCAGGTGCCTAGAATGGTGACTGGGAGCTCTGGTGGTATAGTGCCTAAGGCACTTGACTGCTAACCAGAAGGCTGGCAGTTCAAACCCCCCAGCCACTCCTCAGAAGGAAAGTTGGGCAATCTGCTTCTGTAGTGATAATGCCTTGGAAACCCAAGGAGGAGGGGTTGCTATGAGTCAGGTCTGACTCTAAGGCACATAACAACACAAGAATGCTGACTGGTGCATAGTAAGATCTCAGTACTTAGTTGCTGAATGACTGGCATATGTAGCATTGGCAGAGTCTTCCCTGAACCACAGGGAAACTCCCATGCTGCTGTCTGCTTTAGGAGGGGCCCCTACAGTTCAGATGAGCCAATGGTGAAAGGCAGAATCACGTTTTGGTGAAAGTTGTTATGGATCCCCCTGCTGGTGGTAACATGGAACAGCATGAGCCAAGTGGCGTTTTCCTATTCACATTCTCTTTGCCTCCTGGCGGACAGTCCTGAACATTTATTCATGAAGCAGAGTTCTCAGCCTTCTGTGCTCATTACCATCACCCTGAGGTACCTCATTACACCTGTAGGTTTCCCTTTCAACAAGAGATTCTGGCTGATGAGGCCAGGAATCTTCATGTTTACGGAGTCTCCTAGTCAGATGTTTCTTGTACCACACTCTGAGAGGCCCTGGCTTAGAGAGTGAAGCACTGCTTGTATTGAGAGGTGACCTGCTGCTTTGGGGGATGTCTCTGAATTCCCAAATGACGTCCAGACCACGTGGGAAAAGGGTAGTGTCTCAAAGGCAATGGTTAAGAGCTGTGGTTTGGAATTTGGCCAGCCCTGAGTTCAAATCCCAACTCTATCACTTACCAGCTGTGTGATCTGAGCTTCCTCATCTGTAAAGTGGGGCGATAGTTACATCTGATGGGAATGTTGGGGAAATTTTATGTAGAAGGATTGGCAGGAGACTAGACACACGTAGCTATTCAATTAATAGTGAATGAATGAGTATGTAGCTAAATAATTCAACGCTCCTTCCTTTTCCTTTTCTTCCTGATGTGGAGGACAGGGCCTGTGGGCTTGATATCCCCCACTGGCAGCAAGCCTCGGGAAGGAAGGGACTCCCTTCACAAATAAGTGTTGAGAAAATGAATGAACTGGATCTGCTTCAGCCTCAACCAGGTCCAGCAGACAGTCCAGCAAAGGCCTGTTGTTGTTAGTTGCCCTTGAGCTGGTTTCAACTCCTGGTGGCCTTCCATGTAACGGAGCAGAACGCTGCCGTGCACCATCCTCACAGTCATTGACAGGTCTGAGCCCATGGTTGCAGCTTCTGTGTCAGTGCAACTCATTGAGGGTTGTCTTGTCTTTGCTGACCCTGCACTTGTCATTTTGTCCTACTGTGATGGCCTGCATACTGCTGTGACACCTGAAGCTAGGCTACCAGGATTCCAGATACCGTCAGGGTCACCCCTGGTGGACAGATTTCAGCAGGGCTTCCAGACTTACCAGGAAGAAAGGCCTGGTGAGCTTTCATAACTGAAAATCCACTCGCTGTTGTAGTTGAAATTATGGCTATATAAGAATGGCCAGTATAATTTGTAGTGATATGTAAATAGCGATATGTAAAAATCGTCTGCTGAATATTAGTCCATGAAGGCCTTATGGATAGCCAATTGCTACAAAAGGACATCATGTTTGCTAAAGTAGGAGGTCAGCAAACACCTTGTTGTTGTTGTTATGTGCCGTCGAGTCGGCCCTGACTCATAGCAACCCCTCCTTGGGTTTCCGAGGTGGTATCACTATGGAAGTAGATTGCCCAACCTTCTTTCCGAAGAGTGGCTGGTGGGTTTGAACCGCCAGCCTTCTGGTTAGCAGTCAAGTGCCTTAGGCACTGTTTGGGACTTAAGGTACCTCATGAATCATTGTATATTTGACAATATGGAAGTAGATTGCCCAACCTTCTTTCCGAAGAGTGGCTGGTGGGTTTGAACCGCCAGCCTTCTGGTCAGCAGTCAAGTGCCTTAGGCACTATTTGGGACTTAAGGTACCTCATGAATCATTGTATATTTGACAAATATGTGGGAACTGTGGGGCAAATTATCCTACCAGTCCATAAACTCCTGTGCTTGTCCAGGATACAGCTTGTCCCAAGAACAGAGCCCCATAGGACTAAAGGTCCCCCATTCCCAGTCAGGTTTAGTGAAGAAGACAGGGCAGTGTTCTGGAAGATGAGGGCAGGGCTCCCCACACCGCTGCCTCTGCTTGCTCCCTTCGAGCCCTCCAGCGACGAGGCTTCTCACACCTGTGTCTCTGCTGTCTTGCAGGTGGCAGCCCTGAGCCTGAGGCCTGACCGAATGGAAAACGCCCGGCTTCTGTTTCCACCAGGTGGACATCCCAAGCTTGGGCCCCAGCTGGACATGAGGCCAGAAACGGGGCCCGCGGTGAAGTAATGCAGCCCCAACAGGCCCGAGGAGCCGAGAGGGGAAGAGACAGGAAAGGCAGCGCCTGGTGACGCTCACAACCTCCCTCCAATTGCTATTTTCAAAGTCTTTGAGGAAGTCTCTGAAGTGAAGAACAAGATGTAGGAAAATGGGACTCGCTCCGGGGTGCCCTGAGCCTCAAACCCCCATTCTTGGCCCAGAAACTCACCTTGACCTCAGGGAGGGTTGTGGGCACGCTCCTTTCTCCTGGTCTCAGTCCAAGGCTGCACCTCCCTGTCCCCTCTGGTCCTGGCAGTCACCTTCACAGAGGGGATAAGAGTGAACATCCCAGAGATTCCATCCCTAAGGAAGGCTCAGGAACCCCAGCCCCCTCATCTCTTCCCCAGCCTCCAGCTAAGCCCAAAGAGCCAGTCCGGAATGACCCCACTATGGCCAAGCTCTGGTTCAAATTCCAGCGGTACTTCCGCCGGAAACCCGTGCGCTTCTTTACCTTCCTGGCGCTCTACCTGACGGCCGGGAGCCTCGTCTTCCTTCACTCCGGCTTCGTGAGCCAGCCGGCTGCTCCCCAGAACCAGGCCAACCCTGCCGCGGGGGCCCCAGCCGAGGGCGCGGAGCTGCCCTTCCTGGGCGACTTGCACCTGGGCAGAGGCTTCCGGGACACCGGTGAAGCCTCAAGCATCACCCGCAGGTACGGCCCCTGGTTCAAGGGCAAGGACGGGAATGAGAGAGCCAAGCTGGGTGACTATGGTGGAGCCTGGAGCCGAGCCCTCAAGGGGAGGGTTGTCCGGGAGAAGGAGGAGGAACGAGGTAAGAGGGGTGAGCATCTGGGGGTGGAGGGAACAGGAGTCACGTCCTGTGGTGCAGTCTCGTGTGATGCGATGTAGTCGGACCGTGTGGCCGGGTTTAGTACAAGATAGTATAATGTAACAGTAATTGGCATAATACAGAATATATAGGATTATCTGCTGAGCCTGAGTGCTGCACATGGTGTGTCTGCTGCTGCTAACCGGAAGGTTAGCAGTTCAAACTCCAACAGAGGCTCTGTGGAACAGACTTAGCAATCTGTTTCCATGTAGATAACAGCCAACAAAACCCCATGGGGCGCTTCTCCTCTGTAACACATGGGGTTGCCGTGAGTCAGGGCTGAGTCAACAGCAGGCAACAACATGGTATAGAGGCGAGTAGATTATAAAGGAGCCCTGGTGGTGCAGTAGTTAAGTGCTCGGCTGCTAACAGAAGGGTCAGTGATTTGAACCTACTCGGCTGCAGGTGATCTGCTCCATTAAACACTTTAACCTCGGAAGCCCCCTGAGGCAGTTCTGCTCTGTCATGTAGGGTCACCGTGAGTCATAATCGACTTGACAGCACGTGACACTGCATATAGTGTAATATAAGGAACGTGAGAGAAATCAGTCATTACCTACCAGTTTTTCAAAAGAACCTCCTGTCATACAGCTCTAGGTAAATACTAGTTTTCATTACCAACCTCATTCCACAAACGAGAAAATTGAAGCTCAGAAAGATTTCGTAGCTTGCCCAGCGTCACACAGCTTCTGAACAGCCAGGCTGGGGTTTGAAGTCTGAGCCTCCCTGGCAGCCTCTTTTTGGTTCTGGTTAACTATGCATGAAAATAAAAACAGCTGGCACTTACTGAGCCTTTGTAATACTTTGTAATACTTTGTAACACTGTGTTCTAAGCTGTTTGCATGGATTGAATTGTTTACTTAGCACAGCTCTGTGTGGTGTAGGTGCTAATATTATTCCCATTTTACAGATAAGGAAACTGAGCACTGACAGGTTACTTAACAGGCCAAGGGAAACGGCAGGCCTCTGCCCAGTACACTGCTCTCTGTCTACACGCTGGAGCCCTTGGTGATAGTTCTGGGGGGCGGAGGGGGGTACATCCTTGCCCCTGGGCATATTTTCTTAGCCTTTCACAGCCCAGAGAGGCTTTTCTTTGTGGGTGCCTTACCTCAGTTGCTTTTCACTGCACTTCATGGGCTCAAACAAAGAATGCAATTCTATGCCCAGTTAAGAGATACGGAAACTGAGGTGTGAAGAGGGGAAGACACTGGCCTGAAGCTGGAGGTGGCAGCACTAGAGTTCAAATCCAAATCTGTCTGACCTAAACGCCCAGTCTCTCTCTCTCTCTCCCGGCATCTGCTGACGTCTACGCATCTGACCAGCATGCTGGGGCGGCACCTACAACCTCTGCAATTCATGAGCTCAGCACGAATGGATATTTAGGGAAACCTAGGCAGATGGTTTGGGAGAATAAACCGCCCAATCAGGGCAGAAGGAATAGCTCGCTTGCCTTTGTGTTTCCTGCCACTTGTCATACTCCCGCTGTGATTCAACTCATGGAAAACCCCTTCTCCCACCCTGAGGGGCACACTCTCCTCCCCAGTCCCTCCCCGCCTTCTGGCTGGGAGCCATTAAGAGGACCTTACCTTCCTATCCTTAAGGATCTTCTAGAGTCCTGCCATTTCAAGAACTCAACCCTCACCAGGAGGTGAAAGAGAAGGGGGAAGGTGGAAGCACAGACGGGGATCTTGGATGCACATTCCAGCTCCAGCTCAACCATCTGTGGGGTCCAGACAAGTGGGTTTGCCTTGTCAAGCCTCAGCCTTGTTGTCTGTAAAGTAGGGGCAGTGAGCCCTCCCTCTCAGGCTGCTCCTGTGAGTTCAGTGAGACAGCACTCATGCAAGCCCTCAGCACAAGGCCTGGCACAGAGGAGGTCCCGGGAGTGTCTGGGAAATGCTCATTGAATGTGTCAGGGAAAGGAGTTGGTCTTGCAGGCCCAGGTGGGCTGGAGGCATTGATGGGAAATCATGGGTGGCCTTCCCTCTCCACCTTCTCCACTCACCATGCCCCATCTCAGCCCAGCTGCTCCACACTCCACCTGGTATTTTGAGGGAGCCACAGTTTGTCATATGCCTTTGCTTTAGGATAGGCTTCCCATCACACTTTGGACAAATTCCAGACCTTCTACCGTGGCCCACCTCTTCATCCCCATCTTCTAATGCTCTGTCCCTCCTTGCAGTTGGTGGATCGTGCCATGGTCATTCCCACTTCAGTATCCTTGTCTGTGCAGTCTCTTCCATCTTGGATGCTCTGCTTCCAGATCTGCATGGCTACCCTCCTGCCTGCCTTTGGGTTTCCAGTCACACCTGGCCTTCCCGTAGGAGGCCTTCCCGAGCTGTCCTACCTACAGGACCCCCACTTCCCACCAGGTCACAGCCACATTCCCCAGCTTGATGTTCATTAGAGCAGTTACTGCCATCTGAAAGCACCTTGTTCATGTGTTTGCTTCCACGCTCATGATCTGCCTCCCTGACTAGACTATTAGCCCTATGAGGGCAGGGAGGCTTCCTGTCCTGTTCACCTCTGTTCTGTCAGCACCTAGGACAGTGCCTGGGGCAAAGATGGTGCTTAATACAATCTTGGTCACCCCTGTGCCTAGAGTCCACCCCATGGTTAGTCCACTCTTCTCCAGGACAGCTTAGCTCACCTCCAGGAAACCCCCTGACCCTCCAGGCTTGATCATATGCTCCTCCCTGTGCTCCCTCTCATGGTCCTTACATGGATGGCAAAGTTCTGTACTAGTCCAGGGCCCCAGATAATATTCTTTGATCCATACAACAACAACAACATCCCTCATTTGTTGTGAAAAATTAAATACTGCTGCCACTGTTAATGGGAGCTCTGGTAGCATAGTGCCTAAGACACTTGAATGCTAACCAAAAGGCTGGTGGTTCAAACCCACCAGCCACTCCTCAGAAGGAAGATGAAGCAATTTACTTCCGTAGTGATACTGCCTCGGAAACCCAAGAAGGGGTCGCTATGAGTCAGGTCTGACTCGATGGCACATAATAACAACAAGAAGCCACTGTTAATAGAAGGAGTTCTGGTGGTACGGTTGTTAAGGCATTCAGCTGCTAACCAAAAGGTTGGTATTTTGAAGCTACCAGCTGGTCCACAGGAGAAAAATCCATGAAGATTTATAGCCTTGGAAACCCTATGGGGAAGTTCTATTCTATCCTATAGGGCCACTGTGAGTTGGCATTGACTTGATGGCAGTGGGTTTGGTTTTTGGTTTTGACCACTATTAATAATTAATGCCATCAACAAAATACATAAAAGCCTTGTTTCCTCACCCTACATTGGTGACTAGTGACTGGGGTCTTAAAAGCTTTCAAGTGGCCATCTGAGATGCAGCTAATGGTCTCCTATCATCAGAAGGCAAAGAAGAGTGCAAAAAAAAAAGGTGTTTGGAAGCAATCAGCCCTAGGACATGATGGCCCTCGAGACCAGAAGAACTAGATGGTGCCTGGCTACCAATGCCAACCACTTGGGAAAGGATCAAATCTCAAATCTGGAGATCCTGGATAGAGAGGGTGGGAAAATGTGGAACAAAATCCAAAAACTCAATAATGACCAGAATTACTGGTCAAATGAAGTCTGGTGAGACCCCCCAATACTATGGCCCTGGAATACATTCTGGGCCTGGAATAAAACTCACTCCCAGGGGCTGGCTCTCAGCCCAATAGTAAACAAGATGTACACGCAGACCACTCAACCCAAGGTGACGCACCCACATACTCCATGGAAATACATCCCTTGGAGCAATCGACCATGTGGCACCAGAGGGGCAACATTCCCACGGAAGAAATGCAGGACAAACAGGAGTGCCTAACTATGAGGGGCAGGGGGGGAGGTTACTATGCAGAGGGGGAGGAGACTGGGTTAGGGTTGGGCATGGTGAATGGGGAGTGAAACTAAATGTGCACGTAATGTTGAGTATAAAACAAACTCAAAATAAAAAAATAAAAGATACACACACACAAAAAAAATGCCATTTCTAGAGCACCTACTTCACGCTAAGCACTGTTCTAGTTGCTTTTCATGTCATATGGACGAGATGATAAATGTAAAATGTTTATTACACCTCCTGGCAATTAATAATAGATCACTGGATGTTTGCTGTCATTATTAGTTGTTGTTGTACGCTGTTAAGTCAATTCCAACTCACAGTGGGCCTATAGGTCAGGATATAACTGCCCCATGGGGTTTCCAAGACTGTAAATCTTTAAGAGAGCAGACTGCCACATTTTCCTCCTGTTGGGTGGCTGGTGAGTTGGAACTACCAAGCTTTTGGTTAGCAGCCAAGCACTAAACTCCTGTGCCACCAAGGCTCCCAAGTAGCAGTAGGGCACCCACTCCTCATTTGTTGACATGCTTAGGCTCCAAAGACCAGGTCGTTATGCAAAAATTGGTGTTAGGCGAAAATGGAGGATGATACTATCGGATCACAAAATGGCAGACAGCATCATTAAGTAACTGCCAAATGACATCATCATGTGACTGCCAAACCACTGAGAATCACAGTCCAGCCAGGTTGACACATATCCTTACCCATCCCAGCCAGCGTTGCTCTCGCCTAGTACCTTAGTATTCATTACAGCCAGATGTGCATCATTAATGCAAAATCGTGGGAGAGTAGATTTTCCACTGTTGTTATAAACGTGAAATGTTGGATAATGAGGTGGTTGATAAGTGAAGAGTTTGTTGTTGTAGTTGTTGTTATGTGCTGTTGAGTCGGACCTGACTCATAGCAACCCCTCCTTGGCTTCCGAGGTGTTATCTCTATGGAAGTAGATTGCCCAACCTTCCTTCCGAGGAGTGGCTGGTGGGTTTGAACCACAGCCTTCTGGTTAGCAGTCAGATGCCTTAGGCATTACACTACTAGAGCTCCCAAGTGAAGAGTTGTTGTTGTTGTTGTTGTTGTTTGCCATCGAGTCAGCCCTGACTCATAGTGACCCCTCCTTGGGTTTCCGAGGCAGTATCACTACGGAAGTAGGATTGCCCAACCTTCCGTCCAAGGAGTGGCTGGTGGGTTTGAACCGCCAGCCTTCTGGTTAGCAGTCAAGTGCTTTAGCCACTATGCTACCAGAGCTCCCAAGTGAAGAGTAGGGGTAATAATAATTTAAAAACCAGTTGTCGGCCAGTGGGCTCTGACTCTGGAAGACCCCCTGTGTGTCAGAGTAGAACTGTGCTCTGTAGGGTTTCCAGTGGCTTATTTGTTAGAAACAAATCGCCAGGCCTTTCTTCAAAGGTGCCCATGAGTGGACTCAAACATCCACCCTTTCAGTGAGAACGTGTTAGTTGCTTGTGTCACCCTGGGACACCTAATAATAATACCAGCTAATAGTTACTGACTGACCATGCTGTAAGCACTTCATTACCTCATTTAATTATTACCCAGTAAGTTAAAGATTGTTGTTATCCCATTTTCCAGATGGTAAAACAGACTCAGTGAGAAGTTACTTGCCCCACTTTACGCAGCTAGCATGTAGAAGAACTGAGGCTTAAAATCAGATCTGTTTAATTCCATCCAAAACTTGTGAACTTTCTTCTTTCCCAGGCTTCTTCCCACCCTGGGAAATCTTAGATCTTTCCTAAAATGTAAAGAGAGAAAGCAGCCGTGAGCCAGGGCTCTCAGCAGGCAGCCTTTGGAATCAGGTGGCATTAGTAGGAAAACACAGATCCATCCTGTCCTTGATTAACTTATGCAGAGTTCAGCGAGCAGAGACAACAGATTAGATTAGCGCTAATAAAACAAGATGCGGTGCTGACCTGACGCTAAACACAAGTGCTTTCTTCTGAAGCCAGCAAGGCTCTGCTTGATGCTGTGAGATGGGGCTTAGGCTGTAAAGGACTCCAGGCCCCTCATGGGCCAAGAGGGGAAGAAGAGGAAGCAGCACGTGAGCCGGGTGGAGGCTGGGCAGGAAGCCCGGGCCAAGCACCTGAAGTATGTCAGTCGCCTTACCAGGCCCCGTGAGAGCCTGTGCTTTGGGCAGTTAAATCAGGGTTTGGATCTCAAATTGGCACCTTCCTGGCTGTGCAGCTCTGGGCAGCTCTGGGCAGGTCACCTCATCACTCTGAGCCCACTTACTGAGGATACAAAATACTCGATCTCAAATGTCTGTGGTGATGTGACATGGCATAAGATAAACCAGTCGTGTGTTCTCCAGGTGCCAGGTACTGTTCTGTCAGTTCCATCACATCATCTTCAGAGCGAGCCAATGAGAATTCCAGTCCAGTGTTGTTGGCGCCATCTTGTTCGTTGCCCTGGATAACTCATAGTGACCCCATGTGACAGAGCAGAACTGCCCCGTAGGGTTTTCTTGGCTGCAGTCTTTATGGAAGCAGGTCACCAGATCTTTCTCCTGCAGAGGTGCAAAGAAGGGATGTGGCTTGCCCAAAGTCACACAGCTAGTCTAGGGCAGAGCCAGGAGACAAAGCCGGTTTGATGTCAAAACCTGTGCTGTTTCTGTTTTCCCCAGATTACAGGTTGAGCTGGCCAGACCTAGGGGTGTGGACTGGCTGTGACGGGGGACATGGGAGGGAGGCTGCAGCGGGCAGGGACAGCAGGTGTGCCTCCTCCTCTGTTGCCTCCAGCAGAAGGTGCAGTCACTGCTGGTGACCGAGTGCAGTGTCAGGAGCTGTGCCTCCGCACTGTCTCTTCAGCATCAGGTAGGGATTATTGAGTCCCACTTCACAGATAAGGACAGGGATGCTCAGAGAAGTTAAATGCAGGGCTTCAAACCGATTCTTCCCCGTTCAGTCATGGCCAACGAAGCAAAAGCAGAGCAGACTGGTATTTGCAAAATGTGGGTACCTGGAATGACAACAGGAACAGGGAAAATTACCTGTCAGTGCCCTGTTAGGAACTTAACCTCCCCCTTAGAAAACAAGGGCAGTGTGCACATTGCATAGTGACCAAATCTCTTGATTGGCAGAGTTGGAAACGACGGTGCCCTGCTCAAAGATGGTGGCTGACTGTGCCACTTTGAATGTGTCTCTCTCTCCACAATGCTAGCAATAATCCAGTCTCCTACAGCAGGGCCCAGGCTCCCATTCCAGGGCTTTGACCTACAATTTTATCCCATTCCAGTTATTGTTGCAGGCACTCATTTTATAAATTCTCTTCTGTCCAATTTTGCTTCATTGTCCATAACTAAACTGGTTTGAACCAGTCCAGAGTTAACACACAGCTGCTGAGAAGCAGAGCAGATGCCAACCCATTTCTGCTGACTCCAAAGCCCTTATTCTTAACCAGTGAGCCGTACTATCTCTTTCTTAAAACATGGAACCTTCAACTCCATTCATCCATTCCATATTGAGCACCTACTGTGTACCCAGCCCTTTTCTGGGAGGTGGACACACAAGGAATCATTCAAACAAAGTTCTTCCTCCTGACGAATATTCACAAACCTTTAGGGGAAGACAGGTAAAAAGATAACTTATTTTCAAAACATAACTTTTTTCCTACTCACTGAGGTCACACATGCTCATTGTAGAAAAAGTACAACACATAGAAAAAGAGGTGAAAATAAAAATGGCTCACCATCCAACAGCAGCCACAGTTAACACTGTTGGCATATCATCTTTCTGACTTGCTCCTTTGTGTATGCATTTCTGAGGCATGTGTGTTGTATATGGGACAATGTCCTGCTGCCCTCCATTACAGTGCTTTTTCATTTTATTAAATATTTTGCTACAATGAGCCTAAATGATTTCCAGTTAGAAAAAGATAATGGAATGTGCAGGAGCTCTGGTAGCATAGTGCCTAAGGCACTTGACTGCTAACCAGAAGGCTGCCGGTTCAAACCCACCAGCCACTCCTCGGAAGGAAGGTTGGGCAATCTGCTTCCATAGTGATACTGCCTCGGAAACCCAAGGAGGGGTTGCTATGAGTCAGGTCTGACTAGACGGCACGTAACAACAATGGAACGTGCTTGGAAAATTATTTCAGAAAGTGTTATGTGGGGGTAAACCAGTCAGTCATGGGGTATATCGTGGCTGGCTTCCTGGGGGAGAAGGTGGTTGAGTTGAATCTGTAGATCTTTGGGCCTTGACCAAAGGGAAGGATGCATCCTTCTGCTCCAGCCACACCTTGATGTGAAAAGGAGATTCCATTCCCTGCACAAGGAACTGTGCAGCTCTGGAACGGTCAGCTCCGGGGACCACAGTCCAGGATGGTGAAGACATGCCCAGCAAGAAAAGAACCATTTCTTGAGTTTCAACTCTCAGCAGAATGATGAGGCTCCATGCATAGACCGATCTTACTTCCATTCACTGTTCACAATACCCGTGGGAGGATTTGGGTCCCAATTTCCAGATGGCAGAGCCTTGGCTTAGAGAGTTTAAGTGATACTGCCTGACAGCTGCAGTGTCGGAAGCAGGATCCGAACCCAGATCTGGTTGCCTCCAAAATTCCTCTCCTTCCAGGACATGGAGATGCCTCCTCTTTGTGAATCTCCTTGCATACAAACCACATCACGTTTAGCTGTGCTTGTAGCAAACTGCCTGTGTTGAAGAGAGCAGAATTCCATGCAAAGGAAGATTCATGGAAACATGAGAATGAAAAAAGTCCCGAAAGGAAATAAAAGAGAGCCCCCTCTCAGGAAGGCTCTTTCCAGATGCCTGCACTTCCCTGGGCTCACCCTGGGCTGGCATCTGTGCTTGAGATGAATGGCCTGGCTGGGTGACTTTGCCATGTCAGCAGGTTTGGTTTGCTGCAGAAACAAGCTGATGGGTAATGCAAAATCGGCCATAATCCACCCTCAAGTGGCCTGTGATCTTGCCCCTGTTTCACATGCCTGACCTCATCTTCTAGAGCTTCTGCAGCCATGGCAAGCTTTAAAGGCGAGGTCCTGGGAAAATGGTTTTTAGTGGGTTGGCAGTAGTTGCTGATGAGCTCAGTGGAGGGGAGTGAAACTGCAGGGATGATGGCTCATTTGGCCACAGCCCACACTGATGGGTCAGTGGTGAAGGAGTCACCACACCTTTCCTCGGACTGAGAGGAAACCAACCCAATATTCATCTCTTGATCCACACAGCCCAACCCATTCATCAGGCCAAATGTGTAACATGCTCCTATTTCCCCAGAGTTACTGAAGAACTCTGTATCGTTTTCTTCCCTTGTTGACAGATAAGGAGATGACGGGTCCTCTGTTGATTCAGCAAGTCTTTGAGCACTTGGGTGGGCCATCTCAGCCTGAGGCCCAGTGGGAAGGTTGGAGGGGTGGTTATTGGTGTCAGTTGCTGCCAAGTTGGCAACCTTATAACAATGAAAAGAGTGCCTGGTCCTGCATTATGTCCATGAGCGTGGATATGTCTGGGTCCATTGCTGCAGCTATGGTGTCAGTCTATCTCACCAAGGGTCTTCCTCACTTTCATGGATTCTCTGCATCACCAAACATGGTGCCCTTTGTTAACAATGATGGTTCTGAAGTAAGTCTCACCCCACTCGCTCCTCAGCAGCATTCTTCTTATATACCTTCTAAGACTGATTTGTTCATTCTTGCGCTAGTTATGGTGTATTCAGTATTCTTGGTCAGCACCACAGTTCAAAAGCATCAGTTCTTCTTCTGTCTATCTTTTTCATTGTCCAGCTTTTCGAATGCATGAGGCAGCTGAAAAATCCATGACTTGAGTCAGCTGCATCTTAGTCATCAATGTGACATCTTTGCTTTTAAAACCTTAAAGAAGTCTTTTGATACAGATTTTCCCAGTGCAATATGTCATTTGATTGCTTGATTGCAGCTTCCATGGACATTGATTGTATATCTGTGTAGAATTAAATAAGTGATAGCTTCAATTTCTTCTTCATTTACCATGATGTTGTTTATCAGTCCATTCGTGAAGATTTTTGTTTTCTTTATGTTGAGGTGTAGTCCATCCTGAAGGTTGTAGTCTTTGATCTTCACCAGTAAGTGCTTCAAGCTATCTTCATTTTCAGCAAGCAAGGTTGTGTCATGTGCATACTGTAGGTTGCTAATGAGTCTTCCTCCAATTCTGATGCCATGTTCTTCTTCATACAGAGTAGCTTCGAGGGAGTCAGCATTTAAGATCCCAGACTTTGAGGCAGGTACTAGAAACAGGTGGTAATCAAACCCTACTTCTACTAAGGGACCCTCCTTCTTACATCCTGTACATGGACTGGCCAAGGATGGAGATGTCGTCCACCAAGCTGGGACTCATGTGACTCATGGGAAGGGGTAGCTTTGGAGCAGACTGGCCTGAACTTGAATTTGGTCTGAGACCCTCATAGCTGGGTGGACTCAGGCAAGTTACTTGACCTCACACTGGATCAGTGTATCAGTCAGTGCTCTGTTGGCAGCAAAGGACAGAAGCCCAACTTTAACTAGGTTAAGCTGAAGAAGAAAAGGTGCTGGATTTTGTCATCAAGCTGCAGAAAGAACTGTGCTTAGACTGGATTTTAAAACATTATTTGAGACCTTCTCTCTCTAACATTCATCTCTGCTTGTGTCTGCCTTGGCTTGTTTCTTCTCTCACATAAGCTGACTTTGGTGCCAGTTGTAGTGGTTGATATTTCTGGGTATAAAAATGCCAACATGATAGCTCAGCAAAACCAATTGCTTTCTCTAAGCTTCAATGTGTAATCCAAGGAATGAGTCATGTACCCTTCCCTGGACTAATTGCTGTGGCCGGTTGGGGAGAACAATATGATTGGCTCCACCAAGTTAGTATCTCCCATGTGGTCAGGCAAATAAGATCTGTTATCAGAAAAACAAGAAGAGGAGAGGCTTTGAAGACACAAACAGTACCCATTACAGTTCACCCCTTCACCTGACTGATAACATCTGACTGCCGCAGAAGGGAATCTTAGTTTTGGCGTATGGTATTTGTTCTGGCTGGTAGGTACTCATGTTAATTCTCATGTTAATTCATAGTGAACATTCATGCATGCACACATCCATGTTCATTCCAATAGCATGCATTACATTCTAAAATCTCTTCATGAAACATAATCTTGTATCCCACATGTAGTCAAAATGCACGTATCCTTACCCCAAGGTGAAACCACCCGAAGTCATACTGCATCCAACTCCAGGCCCAGCATGTCTAGGGCCTGAGCACTCCACCCCCAGCAGGTCCCAGGGTGGTTCTTTGTGATTGGAAGCCTCTGGGCCAAAGGAAGTGAAACCTCCCCAAGAAACCATGTGCAATCAGGGAAGGATAGATCGTCCATTTTAAGATGTGGGAACTTGGGTAGACTACTTAGCTTCTAGCCTTTGGGTGGGACAAGTGGCTAATGCACTTGGCTGCTAACTGAAGGTTTAGGGGTTCGAGCCCACCCAGACGTACCTGGGAAGAATGGCTCAGAGATCTGCTTCCCTAAAACTCAGCCACTGAAAACCCTGTGGAGCACAGTTCTCCTCCGATGCACACACAGTCTCCATGGGTCTGAATTTGCTTGATGGAAACTTTTTTATTTTTTAAAATTCCATTCAGGAAAGAGGAAAAACAGAACTAACATGAGGAGTTACCACTCAGAACGTACACCATCCATATGCCAAAATTAAGATTCACTTCCAAGGCAGACAGATGTAATTGTCACTGCATTTGGTTCCCTTGTCTGTAAAATGGGTTAATACAAGAACTGTGAGTATTGAATTAAAAAAAAAAAATGTAGCATGACCCATAGTAAAATGGTGTCACTTAGGAGGGGCTCTACTGGTAGTTTTGTGTGTTAGACTGCGTTCTCTAAAGAAACAAAACCAGTAAAGCTTATATATAGAGAGAAAGGGACATTTATTTTAGGAAAATGGCTCGCACATTTACAGAAGCTCGCAAGTCCAAAGTTCTTGAATCAAACATCAAGCTGGAGGCGTTTCCTGACTCATGCAGCTGCAGGGGCTGAGGAGCTCAAGGTTGGCAGGCAGTATACTGGCTGTTGACTTCGATGAATGATGAATCCAAGATTTTCAGGCTGAATGGTGGATTGTTCACTCACAGACAGTTGTAGGCAGCACGACAGAATCCTGATCCACAGAAGAGTGTCTCTTTTCCCAGGATGTCCATAAATATACTGGAAGCAGGCCACACCCCTAGGGAAACTCCCTTTCAATGGATTGGCTGCTCAAAACATATACATCTGATCCCATCATTGGAATAACCCATATCACAATTGCTTAAACCACACAGAGTTGTGGTCCAGCCAAGTTGACACACAGCTCTATCACATTTTGTTTCTCTCTGCCTCTCTTCCTTCCTGCCCCCCCCAAAATATCTGCTGATCTGATGGCAAAGATCTCATTCTGCCAAAATAAACCAACCTCTCCTCTTCTTCACCCCCCTTCACTTCCTCCCTCCTTCCCAGTCTTCCTTGTCTGCCTTTCTTCCACAGTTTATTTCCTCCCCTGAACCTCCTACAATACATCTGTGGACACTGTCCAATGGTGAGCCATTGAGCTGACGTCCTTGTTCAACCCTCACCATCGTGACCAAGGAGAGTTCCCCCTCCCAGCTCAGGAGAGCTGTACCCTGACCAGGCCATGAGGCTGTGAGCCCCTCTACAACAACCAGAGTAAACCAGTGAACAAGCACAGTGACAGGACATGGCCTGTTCCACAACCATCACCTGCTGATGTGCCTGCTCCAGGGGAGATGATGCTTCTTTTAAGGGTGGACTGTTCTTAGTAGGAGGAGCCCCGGTGGGGCAGTTGGTAAGCACTTGGCTACTAACAGGAAGGTCAGCGGTTTGAACTCATGAGCTGCTCCGTGGGAGAAAGATGTGGCAGTCCGTTTCTGTAAAGATTTACAGCCTAGGAAGCCCTATGGTGCAGTTTTGCTCTGTCCAATAGGATCGCTATGAGTTGAAATCAACTCGACAGCAGTGGGTTTGGTTTTCATTTTTGGGATTCTTAGTCAACCACCTCACCTCTGTCTTATGAAAGAAATCAAAGTGACCAGGGTCAAGGCACGTCTGTAATGGGGCTGGGAAGTACTGCACTCACAGAGTGACATGGAGGGGGTGTGGCTGTTCAGTGATGTACCCACATCCTCCAGTGGACTCTGCTCACCACTGTGAGTGAGAAGAGCCAAGAAACCCACAGTTCAAACCAAGCAGAGGCCTACCCAGGGCCCATGATGGAGTGGCAATTAGTGTTTCCCCCTATTCATTCCCGATGAGGCTTGCAGGGGAATGGTGGAAAAAGCACTGGCTTGGAGTCCCATAGACCTGAGTTTAAATCTTTACTCTACCAGCGATTAGCTGTGGGCCTTGGGAGAGCCACTTCCCCTGTCCGGGCCTCTGTTCACTCATCTAAGGAGATGGCATGAGCTGCCAGCACCTCCCGTACTTCACGTGGATCGTTGCAAAGATGCCCTGGTTGAGGCAGAAGCAGCAGTGGTTCCGACATGGGCTCTGGAGCCAGATGACCTGGGGCCAGTTCTGGCTCTGTACTTCCAAGCAGCATCTTGGGCAAGTGACTTAACCTCTGTAGGCCTCAGTTTTCTCATTTAGAGATTTGGTAAGACAGTATGTGTAAAACAGTGAGCGAAGTGCATGGCTAATGATACTATCTTGAAGAACATACAGGAAAAGACTTTATGAACTGTAGTCTCAACCTTATGTGTGAGTTACTATTTACCATGAAGAAAAGGGACATGTTGACTGAGAAAAGTGAGTGCATGGTTTACAATTGGAGGGTGGTTTTCCATAATTAAAAAAAATTGGGGGGGTAGAGAAAACTATAAAATGCTGTATATGGCACTATGAACAGTCAGTTTCTTATTCGTCTTTCTTTAACTTTGTGCCTAACATATGCAAGATACTAGCTGCTCTGCAGAAGAAAATGTGCCAGCCTGCCTCCGTAAACATAATCCTCCAGGGTAGTTCTACTCTGTCCTTTATGGTTGCTGTGAGTCAGAATTGCCTCAATGGCAATGAGAATTTGGGTTTTATGATAGAAATATTACTCACATCCTTCTGTTTTAACCGTTCATCCCCACCGTACAGACTAGGATGCAGAGAGAATAACTGGTTTAAAGTCCCTAGACTAGTGCTAGTAAGTGGCAGCAGGACCTCGACCTTGAAATATCCAAGTTTTGTGTCCTTTCTAAGAAAAATATTTCAAAGCAGGTTATAGAAATAGCACCATGCTGGCAAATGCTAAGCCCATCAGGGCTGTCTTAATATGGCAGTGATCCTAGACGAGACGAGAAGTCCTGCTAGGTAATTAGAGGATAACACTGACCTGGGTTTCTGGGTTGCCTACATGTCAGCCCTATAGCCAGACACTGACTGTGACCACACAGCCACAAGAGGGTCCCCCTCCTCTCTTGGCCTCCAAGGTCCACAGCACTACCTGTTAGACTCACTGCCTTTATTGGACAAGACTCTGCCGAGGCCCATGAATGCCAGTCCTTCTTGTTTCTGTTTTTCTATTCAGAGGAAGGAATTGATTCATAAAAGGTCAACAAGGCCCCAGAGCCTTGGAGAAGCTTCCTCCTGTAACCCTGTCAGCTCTGTCCCCAGCCACATTTGACTTTTGTCCTCTCCCCAAAGCCAAGTACATCGGCTGCTATCTGGATGATACCCAGAGTCGGGCTCTGCGAGGCATGTCCTTTTTCGACTACAAAAAGATGACTGTCTTCCGTTGCCAGGACAACTGTGCAGAACGGTAGGGCCCCGATGTTTCAGGCTCCATTGGTCTCAGACCCTTCCATCTCAGTGGCCCATCTATGATGTCCTTTCCTTTCCCATGGAAGGTTGTGTTGGAACATGAGCACGTAGCCACTGGGAAAGGGTGATGCAAATACATGTGTGCATGCATGTGCATGCACACATGTGTGAATGAGCAGATGGAAGTTGGTTGGTGGGAATTCGTGATTGTGCAGTTGTGTGAGATTGTGCCTGGTTGTGAGTTTGTAGTTGAGAGAGTGTTCCCAGGGCTGGTTATGTTTGTGAGCTTAAGGCCAATATGTAATTGTCTTTAAATAGTAGTATGTGGATGCCCAAGTCTTTGTGAATATGTGTGCAAGGGTCTGGCATTGTGTTTGTGTATGCAGCTGTCTGTGATTGCATTGCTGAATGTGCAAGGTTGTGCTGACATTGGGTGGAAATGCAGACAACTTGGAAATACACAGTTGGGTGTCTGTGGGTGTGAGTGTGAGGTGTGCAGGGTGTCCATGTGAAGAGTGGGGCAGGGGGCTTGGGTATCAAGGGAATTTAATTGTTTTTCTCTCAGGAAGACTTACCTGCCTAAGCAGTGTTCCCCAGTGTAAGATGATGTTCTTCATCAGACCATGTACCAGAAAGGGGGTAGGAGGAGAAGTTAACATTCCAAGAGGTACAAATCCACAAAAGCCTGAAGAGCAGGTGCAGGACAGGCCCGGGCAACAGTGAGGCCAGGAGTGCTGCCTGGAGGGTGCTGTGAGGCTGAGCTGACCTTCCCTCCCTTTGTCTCATGGGTTCTCTCCTTGCTCTGGGTCCCTTGATCTTGTGGCTTGTGAAGAGGCTTCAAACTCTCACCAGTCAGCTCTGAAGGTCAATAGGTCTTCCCACCTCAACTGCATCTTCCAAGGTGGCTCACTCACATGGCTGCTGACTGGAGGCCTCAGTTCTCCATCACATGGGTTTACCATCCTCCGTAGGGCTGCTTGAGTGTCCTCACAACATGGCAGCTGGCTTGGAAGTCATATACCATCTCTTCCACCATGTTCTATTCACTAAATCCAGCCCCACGCTCAAGAGGAGACATGTGCTTCCTTGAAGGAAGGAGTATCAGAGAGCTTGTGGAAATATTTTGAAACTACACCTCCTGCCCTGTGGGGTCCCTGTGGGGTTCTTCTCCTGGCCTAGAAGCCAGTGGATCCTGCTCTGAGTGCTTCTTCCCCCTCGTGAATTGTCCTCCACCTCAGACTTCATCCTTCATGCCTCTTCAGAACTGGTAACAGTCGTTGAGCCCTTTTTCTTGAGAAGTTTTACCATTAAAGAAGGAACCCCCAGGAACACCAGAGAACCAGGGCTTGAGAGAGACAGAGACAGGTGGAAGAAAGAGACCTGCTCCTACCCCAGCCCCAGCCCAGGCTTTAGACACCAAGATGCCCCATTAGTTTAAAGTGCACTTGCCACGTCTGTCCAGGTGAGCATATGGACTGGACGAGGCCAGGTACTGTTCTAGTAGCCAGGTGTGTCCGGGGTCGAGTCCGGGGAAGCCAGTCTCCAGCCAGCACTGCGCAGTCCAGGGTGAAATGATGGCTGACTGTTCTCATTGGTGCTGCCTTGCAAGACCAGTGGCTTCCAGGCTGCTTCCCAAGGAGCCCTCAGGGTTCTGGCAGACTCCTCAGATATTGCCGTGGAAGATGGGCCAGCGAAGTGGATCTTCTACCTTCCCTCAGAACAAGCAGCGTCTTTCTGTCTGTTTATAAACTGGGTCTCCAAAGCCCTCTTGGGGACAGATTCAATGGCTGTGGTTTTGCCATCTTCCAAAGGGATATGCAAGACCCCACCTGCTCCCCAAGCTTCTCGTCTCTCCTCCTCTCCTCACAGCTCCTCTAGAGGGACGTGGGAGTGGCTTCCTGCAGGAAGTTTCTTGGGAAAAAAGGGAGGGACTCAGCTCTGGAGGGAGGAATCTCTCATGTCTCCAGTATCTCCAGCTAGGGTGGAGCAAGAGGACCCTGCATGTGCATCGGGGTGTGCGTGTGCATGCAGACAAGTGTACCAGGTAGCGGAAGGTGTGTTCAGGTGGTGTGAGTGTGGACGTGGTGTCTAGGTAAGTGGTGTGTAGGGGGTGGAAGACTTTAGGTAGGGATGAAGGCAAGTGGGTGGTCTCACCTGAATACTGCTCTTCCTTCTGGGGTATTCTTGTTCCTTCTCTGAGTCTCCTTATTCTCCCAAGGGCCTCCCTTATGTCCCCTTGGCCTTCAAGGGCCCCAGCAGACTTCCTTACCCCTTGTCCTTTGTAGACTCTCTGGGTGGGTCTCTACATCAGCCCACGATACCCATCCCTTGGAACATCACTGCCCCCTAGATCTCTTTGGCTTTCTCTGCCTCTGAAGGCCTCCCCTGTTCCCTCAGAATCCCCTCCAGGGTTTTCTGCCCCTTTCCTGTGTCCCTGTCTCTCCTGGGGTCTCCTGGGCCTTGGCGCCTCTTTCTACCAGGTCTCCAGGTTGGGTGGGTCTCCCTGTCCCCTGGAACCCTCCCATCCCCCAGGTCTCAACACGGGTGAGGGTCCCTATGCCCAAGGTCCCTGTGTGGTTGGCTGGCGGGCCTGATGCCAGCCACACGCAGGGGCTACCTGTATGCTGGGCTGGAGTTCGGCGCCGAGTGCTACTGTGGCCACAAGATCCAAGCGGCCAACGTGAGCGAGGCCGAGTGCGACATGGAGTGCAAGGGCGAGCGGAGCAACGTGTGTGGCGGCGCCAACCGCCTCTCCATCTACCGGTTGCAGCTGGCTCAGGAGTCGGCCCGCAGGTGTACGTGAGTCGACTACCACCCCATCACTCTTCCCAGGACCCCTGACCTGTTGGGTGGGTGCCTCACCCCTTAGTGCATCCCTGCATGTCTGCCTGGAGCCTTCCACGGCTCCCCAGCACTCTGACCCCTTGACCTGCCCTTCAGTCATGCCCCACCCTCGCCTCCCATCCTGGCTCCAGCTACTTTGAAGGTTTCCGCATTCTTTCCCATCTCCCTCTCCTGCTTGGGTGCCCTGCACCACTGCACCCCTCATTCTCACCTGTCTCCCCCTTCACACACTGAGCTGGGGCCTGAGCTTGGCCTGTGCTTCCTGGTCTTTTGAGAGCAGTTGCCTTTGGCGATGATGATGATGGCACACAGTCCCATTCTAAATGCCTTACATGGATCAGCACACCTAATCCCCATAATGACCCTTGAAATAGGCACTGTTATTTACCTGTGAGCAGGAGCCCTGGCAGTGCAATGGTTAAGCACTTCGCTGCAAGCTGAAAGGTTGTCAGTTCGAATCCCCCAGCGGTTCTGCAGGAGACTCAGTGATCTGCTCCCATGAAGATTACAGCCTAGCAAACCCTATGGGGCAGTTTTACTCTGTCTCTTGGGGTTGCTATGAGTTAGAATCGGCTCACTGGCACCTACCAACAATGGTAACAACATTTTCCTATGCCCATTTTACAGACAGGGAAACTGAGGGTCAGTGTCACAGTCACATAGCTTGTGAGCAGCAGCACCAGGATTTAAACCAACACCAGAACTTATGTCATTAATGCTCCCGTAGAATTCATCCCTCACATATCAGTTCTCTGGTTTGAGTGTCACTGGAAAAGCTCTCCATTTTCCAAGTTGGGAGTGGGAGGAAACCAAAATCCCACTGCCATTGAGTTGACTTGGTCAGTTTTCAGTCAGCTGAGATAAGAGCCTCACGCACACAGCTCCCCAGGCTCTGCAAGTCAGGTATGAGTTGCCTTGTAGCAGTGGGAGGGCTGGAGAAGGGTGTTGAGGAGAGGAGCCCCTGAGATTGGCCAGAATACTGATGCCCCTTCATCTTGCCAAGTCTGCAAGGACAGAATTACCACCGGTGGTGTTTTGCCTCATGTGGGCAAAGCATCTTTGTATTTAGGTATAAGAAAGAAACCACTGCTGTCGAGTCATTTCCAACTTGTGGTGACCCCAGGTGTGCAAGAGAGGTGTGGAGTCTCTTAAGTCCACCACAGTTGTTCTGAAAGGCAGTGGCATAATTGTGACCTGTGCAAGGTTTGAAGCTTGGGTACCTTCAGCTGCAGGATCCAAAGAAAAATTTTAAAAAATTTTAAAAAGTCAATTCCAACTCATATGGACCCTCATTGGATTTCCAAGGCTGTAAATCATTATGGAAGCAGACTGCCTCATCTTTCTGCCATGGAGCTGCTGGTGGGTTTGAACTACTGACCTTTTGGTTAATAGCCAAATGCTTTACCCACTACACCACCAAGCCGTATTAACTTCAAGGCTGCTATGGTTGGGATGCACATGAAGGTGACTTGGGTAAGGAGACAGATGGTTGCAGTGTGTCAAGTCGGACCTCCCAGTGAGCTCCCAGTTGACAACATGGTGTGTGGAGAGAGCACCAGGACCACCATTCTACTGGGAGTCACGGAATGAGCTCCAGGTGCACTCGGCATGGAGGGACTAGGGGAGAGGGGCCGGGAATAAATCCAGCCTCTGCCCTCTGGGAGCTCACTGTCTAGTGATGAGATAGACTTGAGCCCAGTGGTATCCATTCAAGCAGGGGCATGTGTAACAAGGACCCTCGCAGGAGTACTATTTGAGTTGAATCTCATTCTACGGAGATTTCCAAGTGAGAAGGCAGAGCCATGAACAGCCGTGAACAAGCAAGCACCCAGAGCAGCAGCGGCCATGAGCTGGATGCATGTTGGAGGTACCACTGGAGACCTTCCTCACTTATGTCTCCACTCTACACTCTCAGACCCTGAGGCCCAGAGAGCGGCAGTGGCCCTGGGGGAGGCTCTGCAGGGAGGGGGCATTGAATTAGGGTTTTGAAAGTGGATGGGACTTTTGTCTGATGAAGGGAAGGAAGAAGCCCACACTCAAGTCACTAAGGATGAAAGAGAAATCTAGGCAAATGGAACAGAATATGCAGCAACCTAGAGGTGATTTGAGGAGACAGTGGGCAGGCACTGTTCCCCAATGTCATAGTGCTGCTTAGGGATTGAGCACGGACCTTGCTCTTGGACTCCCCATCCTGGTTGCCCCTCACTACAGTGGTGTCGACACACCTTGATGTCTTGGCTTGCATTCAGGAACCCATGTCCCCTCTTGTAGGGGAATTCTCTGGCTCCAGTTTAATTCCTTCCTTCCCTGACCCCTCCTTCCGCCTTGCTTCCTGAGGTGAAGAAGTGCAGAATCTGCAACATCTTTTCTCTGATCCGGTAGCACCCTCAGCTCCCCTATGCCTGGGATCTGATTTATACACAGGAAATTGGAGAGGGAAGCCTTCCAAGTCACTGGCCCATGCCCAAGCTGTTATTGCAGCAGACAGAGAAATGAGTGAACCCTCTGGGAAACAGGTATGGTGGAGGCCAGATTCCACTGGGAGAGTCATTAGTCAGTATTAACACTGTGTCCTAATTGTGTTTCCCTGAGCAGTGGCACAGAACCCTTAATGATTCTGAAAATTCAAAGGAGGCTTTATCTCCAAGCACCACTCTGGTGGGTCGTCAGGCCACGTGGGGAGCCAGCCTGCGTGCTTGAGGTGATGGGATGCTCCTACAGTAGTGAGTACATTAAAATGTTGGCAGAGTGAATGTCTGCAGGCACCGTGCTATTCCACTCTCAGCCTCACGGTCTCTGCCCTTGTTACGAAAGAACCAAGAAATGGACTTCCTTCTCGGTAGGATTACATTTTTCATATCAGTTTGCTACATGTGTCAGCAAGCGTAGCTCTCCACCCAGGGACTTTGGGGATGTTGCAAGAAATTTCATTTGGCTGAAAGATTCCTGCTAGAGTTCTGTTGCAAGGTTCATTAGAACTACCCTGAATGATACATGCTGGGCCTGTGGGTAGCTGTCCACGGTGCTGACCATCCCTTGTTAGCTGCCATCCAGTCAGCTCTGATTCATGTCAACCCTGTGAGCAACAGAACCAAATGCTCCCTGGTCCTGTGCCCTCCCCATGATTGGTTATGGATCAGAACCGTGTGATCCACAGGGTTTTCATTGGCTGAGTTTGGGTGTTGAACACCAGGCCTTTCTTTCCAGTCCATCTTAATACAGAAGTTTTGTGGAAACCTGTTGAGCATCACAGCAACGTAGACTCCTCCACCGACAAACAGGGGTGGTCACACATGAGCTGCACTGGCCGGGAATTGAACCTGGGTCCCCATGGAAAGTGGTAGTTCTACCATGAGCCACCACTGCCCTGACCATCCCCTGTGGTTAGGTGCTGTCGAGCAGGTTCTGATTGATGGTGACCCCGTGTACAACAGAACGAAACGGCGCCCAGTCCTGCCCCATCCTCACAGCTGTTGCTGCGTTTGAACCCGTTGTCGCAGCCACTGTGTCAGTCCATCTTGTTGAGGGCCTTCCTCCTGTTCACTGGTTCTCTGCTTTATCAAGCACAGAGTCCTTCTCCAGGGACTGCTCTCTCCTGATAAAGTGACCGAAGTATAACAAAGTCTCACCATCTCAATTCCAAGCAGCATTCCAGCTGTGCTTCTTAGAAACTGACTTACTCATTCTCCTGGCAGTCCCTGGTATTTTCAGTATTCTTCGCCAACACCACAATTCTTCTTCAGTCTTTGTCATTCATTGGCCAGCTTTCATGTGCACATGAGGCAACTGAAAACACCGTGGCTTGGGTCAGGTGCACTGAAGGACACCTCTGAAGGACAGAGTGACATCTTTGTTCTTTAGCACATTTTTAGAGAGGTGTTTTGCACAGATTTGCCCAGTGCGATGTATTGTTTAATTTCTTGACTGCTGCTTCCACAGGCATGGATTGTGCATCCAAGTAAAATGAAATCCTTGACAACTTCCATCTTTTCTCTGTTTGTCATGATGTTGCTTGTTGGTCCAGTTGTGAGGATTTTTGTTTTCTTTATGTTGAGGTGTGATCCATACTGCAGACTGTAGTCCTTGGTCTTCATCAGTACACACTTCAAGTCCTCCTTGCTTTCTGCAAGCAAGGTGGTGTCACCTACGTATTTCAGGTTGCTTGAGTCTTCCTCCAATCCTAATGCTGTGTTCTTCCTCATACAGTCCATGTTCTCAGATTCTTTGCTCAGTGTACGGGTTGAATAGGGAAGGTATAGGACACAACACTGATGCACACCTTTCTTGATTGTAAACCATGCAGTATCCCCTTGTTGAGTTCAAATGACAGGCTCTTGGTCTATGTACAGGTTCCTCATGAGCACAACTCTATGTTCTGGAATTCCCATTCTTCATAATGATATTCACAATTTGTTATGATCCACACAGTTGGATGTTTTTGCATAGTCAATAAAACACGAGTAAACATCTTTCTGGTATTCGCTGCTTTCAGCCAAAATCCAGCTAACATCAGCAATGATACCCTTATACTGGCTTCAGTTTCCACTAGCTCCCTGTCAATGGACTGCTGTAACCATTTTTTTTTTTTTAATTTCCAGCAAAATTTTACTTGGATGTGATATTAATGATATTGTTCAATCATTTCTGCATTCTGTTGGATCACCTTTCAATGGAATGGGCTCAAGTGTGGATCTCTTTCTGTCAGTTGGCCTGGTACCTGTCTTCCAAATTTCTTGGCATGGATGTGTGTGCACTTCCAGCATTCCATCCGTTTCTTGAAACATCCCAGTGGGCATTCCATCAATTCCTGGAGCCTTGTTTTTCTCCAATTCCTTCAGTGCAGCTTTGACTTCTTCCTTCAGTTGCATTGATTCTTGATCCTATGCTACCTTCTGAAATGACTGAATGTCAACCAATTCTTTTTGGTGCAATGACTCTCTGTGTTCCTGCCATCTTCTTTTGATGCTTCGTGCATCACTCAATATTTTGCCTATAGAATCCTTCAGTATTGCAACTGGAGGCTTAATTTTGTTCTTCAGTTCTTCCAATTTGAGAAATGCCAAGTGTGTTCTTCCCTTTCGGTTCTCTAACTTCAGGTTTTTGTGCATTTCATTATAATACTCTGTCTTCTCGGGCTGCCCTTTAAAATCTGTTGACTGCTATTCAAAATGTTTTCCATGAGCATTTGTTTTCAGAAGCAGATCAGCACGTCCTCCTTCCTGCTCAGTGTGGAAGCTGCACTGAAACCTGTCCCCCAAGGGCGACCCCGCTGGAATCTGAAACCCCAGTGGCATAGCTGCCAGCATCACAGCAACACACAAGCCACCACAGTATGACAGACGAGCGGTGGGACCATCCCCGAGTGCTTCCGAAACCCTCTGACTCCAGAGCAGCCTCCCCAGGGCTCAGGGTTGCCCTCTCGGTTTGGCTTCTCTGCGTTGTGAAAACACTGTGGGCTTCTATTCTTGCTGAAAACCTCAATCCCTGACTTACTGTCCCAGTTTACACTGGAGGATTTTGTATACTGTTGTTCGTTCTGGCAATTTTTTAAGTTTGAAAGTTGGAAGAGGACTTCTGGGCCAGGCCTGGAGGCCTCCCCTCCCCTGGACCCCCCGATTTTGTGATTCATACAGGCCGTCACGAGTCCTGCCATGCAGGGACAGCGGAATAATAGCTGGAGAAGTTGCCTCTTTCTGCACCAAGGAGGGGGAGCATTGGTTTCTTTTCTTTCCTAAGCAAAACCCAGGAAGGCAGTGGGAGCAACGTCAGCTTTGCACTCAGGCAGGGATTCGACCCCAGATCTCTCACTTGCTCTGTTGACTTTGGCCAAGCCACGCTCTGACCCTTAGCTGCCTTGTCTGTAAAATGGGGACAGTCACAACTTTTCATGCCTGCTGTGACCCTCAGGTGAGATGAAGTGTAGAGAGTTCTGAGCAGCATGTCCATCCTGAAGCATGGTGAGGCCCCTTCTTCCTACGGAGAAAGCTCTCCAGCTCAGTCAGGGCAGCACCCAGTCCAAGTGAGGTGCATTTCCAGCAGCCTTCTGAGCCTTTGGTGATGCCTAAAAATAGCTGGTTTGAATTCTCCTCGGACAGGTAGGCTCTTTGTATAATTCAGGCTCTCTCTGATTATAGGTAGCCGCTAACAGCTCCCAGCTCACTGCCTTTCCCCCTCGCGGGCATCTTCAATGCAGTAGAGTTTGGCCTAATTACCCAGGGGGTGGTGGCCTCATTCAAACCAAGGAGAACTCTTCCACTCCTGCCTTTAAGCCAATGCCTGTGACATTTACCCCATTTTTGTGAAACCCCAGAACAAAGAGAAGCTGGCACTTCAGAGGCACGTGCAGCTGCTTGCGGGCTGCTCCCCGGCCGTCCCCACAAAGAGCACAGCTGGACGGTTGCTCTGCTTGCCTCTCGCTTGTAAAATGCCCCAGCTGCTCAGGGCATGCTCCATCCCAGCTGGCCCCGCCACGAACCACTGACATTGTCAGAATGTGGGGTGTGGGCTTCTGTGATCCTCAGACCCCTCCTGGGGCCCTGATCGGGGTTCTGGGAAATGCCAGTGGCTGGTTTGGGGTCTCTAGAGCTGGAACCCAGCTGTGTTAGAGCAGGCCCTACCTCCTGCAGAGAGGTTGGAAGCTGGGATGTGATGGCAGCAAGAGTGAGGTCACATCCCAGCTCTGCTTCCCACTTGCTGTGCGACCTGAGGAAGGAATCTAATCAGGCTAAGACTCAAGGTCTTGACTTGAAATCAGGGCAGTAGTACTTCCTACCCCCCAAGGCTGGAGGTTCTGGGGTCACGTAAACAGTTTGCACTGACTAAAGGTCGGCAATTCAAACTCACCCAGAAGCACCACAGAAGAAAGGCCTGGTGATCTGACTCTAATGATTACAGCCAGGAAAACCCTATGGGGCAGTTTTTCTATAACACAAGGGGTCACTGTGAGTCAGAATCGACTTGACAGCAATGGGTTTTTCCCTTACACCTTCACCACATTGTAAGGATTCACCAAGATACAGTGTGTCTTATAGTAAACCACCATCACTACTGCCACGGCTGTGTTAGGTAGTAAGGGCTGGGCATCAGGAAGAGACCACTCAGGGCACAGCCCTGACCCACAGCCTGTTCACTGCACTAATCTAGGGCCCGTCACTCACACAGACCATGAGCTGGGAAAAGTGGTGGTCCCAAACTGGGTGCAAGATTTTCCTTGTGAGTGAAATATGCCTCTTTGAAGATGTCTTAAGTTGGGTTTCCCAAAAAGGAGACCTTGAGACAAGGATGGGAGGCCAGGTTTACCTGGGAGATGATCCCAGGAAGTGCCCAGAGTGGGACAGTGAGGCAGGAAGTGGAAGGAAGACAAGACAACGGGCTTTACAAAGCAGATCTTCCTACTGAGAGTGACTGAGGCCTGAGCCTACTGGGGAGCTTGTGGAGAGCATGCGTTGGAGTCGTCCTGTGAGGGACAGGAAGCCCCAGCATTGAACCTCTGCTTCTCACCCATCATTGGCTGAGGGTGATAGATTAAGTCCCTGGCAGTGCTAGCCTGTCTCTTGTGACAGCTGGTAGAAGGCCTTAAGTCAGAGTCATGAGTGTGTGCAGTAGGACCTGTGCTGGGGGCATGCTGATGGGACTCTGACATCATCAACTCCATAGGCTCTAGCCATGCTTCACGTATCGTAGACAGGCCATGGAGAAGGTATCCGGCACTTGATGGGTCTGACACTGTTACAAATGCCATTTCACGGACTCCCCCACAGCTGAGCTGGTGAATACATTCATGCCCACTTAGAGACGAGGGGACTGCAGCCCAGTGAGGACATCTGCCCACAGACATACGGCTAAGCAAGCAGCTGACCCAGGTCCGCCCGACTGCAAAGCCAGTGCCCTCCTTCCTGGGCACCAGCCCTTCCTGGCAGATGAGACGCCTGCCTACTGCTGCTGTCTGTCGTCAGCTGCTGTGGAGCCAGCCCACGACTCACGGCAACCCCACGCGCAAAGGAACAAAATCCTGCCCCATCCTGCGGCATCAGCGTGATCGGTTGTGGATCAAACAGTTGTCATCCAGAGGGCTTTCGCTGGCTGGTTTTCAGAAGTAGATCACCAGGCCTGCCTTCCTAGCCCATCTGACTCTGCAAGCTCCACTGAACCGTTTGGCATCATAGCTACAGGCCAGCCTCCACTGACAGATGGGTGGTGGCCACGCACCGGCTGCACTACCCAGGAATCAAACCGTTTCCCGCATGGGAGGTGAGAATTCGGCCACTGAACTTCCGTCGCCCTCACTGTGCAAGTCCAACATTTTATCACAGGAGAGCGCCAGGAGGGTCACGGGAATCAGGCCAGCTGCGGCTTTGAGTCACAGACGTGAGATGAGGGAGCCTCTCACACCATTGAGGGGGTAACAAGGTGGCCCGTATTACGGACAGAGGAGCTGAGGACGCTAGGAGGGTTATGTGTCTTGGCGGCTGTGTGTGTACTCAGATCACCAAGCTGTGGTGGAAAGCAACCTGCAGGGAGGAATGGCCTCCAGAGGGCTCCCCGGATCCCTGCTGGTGTGGAAGGTGCTCAAACCTGTCACTGGACGTTCTGAAGCCTCTGTGACTCCAGGCAACCCTCCCTCCAAAGTAGAATGGTCCTGACTGTAGGAAGACCCTCTATCCAACAGGTTAACTAATTCCCAGAACTGACTTCTGAAACATGCTCCATATACCTCACCATATACCTCATCCAGAGAGAGACTCTCCTAACAGTAGCACTGGCCCTTTAAGGCTTCTGAGGCCCTCACCTCATTGGTATTCCGGGCAGTCAGCCAGGGCTCCTCTCTAGCTAGAGAGTCAGGACTCATTAGCAGATGCTTAAATGTCAGAGGGAGACCAGGCTTGGCAGGGCTGGGCTTACAGTCTCCCTCTTTCTATCCTTGCAGCCTGGCCTTCTGGTGGCCACATAAATTGCCTGGGGAGGTGCCGGGGTCAGGGGTCAACCTCCTTCTTGGTTTCAGTCTAAGCACAGCTGGCAAGAGACTGACTGACCCACAGAGCTTTACCTGCCCCTTACAGTGCCCATAGCTCACAGGCTACACTTACGTCCATCTTTAAACGATCCTACCTGTTTTTCACACCTGCATCTTAGAGATGAAGAAACTGAGGCTCCTAGGAGAGGACACTAGCCCTTGGTCAAACAGCCGGGAAGGTGAAGCTGCCAGTAGGCACTGCGTGGAGGGGAGCAGCCCATTTTACAGAAGGAGATGGTGGAGTCCACAGAGAAGCAGCCTGCAGGCAGTCAGGACTAGAACTCACGTCTCTAGTCACTCTCCATCCTGAGCCTCTTGGTGCCAGGCTGAAGGACTTCCAGAACTAGAACCAGAGATGAGGGTTGGGACCAGATGGAGCCACACGATACCAACCACTCCTCAGAAGGCAGCTTGGGCAGTTTACTTCCGTAATGATGCCGCCTCGGAAACCCAAGGAGGGGTTGCTGAGTCAAGGTCGACTCAATGGCAGTGAGTTTGTTTTATGATCAGACTGGGCTGCAGAGAGCCAGGAGGCCAGAGCAGCTGACCCTGGCAGCCCAGATGAAGAGTGATTAGGCTCACGGGACCCCAGGTGAGGCCCCAGCGCCCTCAATTACCCGAAGTCAAACCTGCAAGAGAGTGCAAGGGTGCCCCTGACAGCAGGCTACCCTGGAGACCATGCTGGGTGCATTTCAGTGCTCACATGCCCACAAGTGGACAAGCACACTCCTGGCACAGAGACCTGCACCCAGCAGCCATTGTTGTCAAAGGACTGGACAAGCCCCAGCAGTGTCCCTGGCTGTGGGCAGCAGGTGTGAGGGTCCCCATGCTCTGGGCTGGACTCTAGCAGAAGGACCCACCCCTCTTGTTTCTCTCTCTCTCTTGTGACCAAGAAGGAGCTGTGTACTTGAGGGTGGGGGCGAAGGACCAACATGTCTGTTGGAACTGAGGCTGCTCCAGGATCATTGGGAAATTCCTGATCCCTGGTGGCACTGAGCCTGTCTGGGTGGAAGTCAGCCAAAGCTCAGCCCTCTGTGAGGAGAGGGGTAGCCGCTGGCTCAGCTGTTGGCTAACTAACCCAGAGAGAACCCCTGGGATAAGTGACGTGGGCAACACTTCTACTCACCCTGGTAGAAGTCAAATACATACAGTCAGACCCACGTGCCCACAGTCAGACACCCTGTCATGTGACCTGGCAGACAAGTAGACACAGACCTGCAGGACAAACCACCTGCCTTTGAGATGATTCCAACTCACAGCACCCCTGGAGGACAGAGAACTGCTCTACAGGGATTCTAAGGATGTCCTCTTCAGGGAAGTAGACCGCCACATCTTTCTCCCTGAGGGGCTGATGGACTCAAACCACTGACCTTTCAGCAGCTGAGGACTTCCCTGCCATGCCACCCGGGCTCCTTCACTTGCACGTAGACTCCCCTATTTCCACGTGGACAGACCCACATGCTTGCAGACGAACAAGGTCATGTTCACATCCCTAAGAGTCTGGCAAAGTTAGATACGGCTTCTTGCACCCACAAACACAGCCACACTCATGCATACCAGATGCACACGGCCCTCATCACACACAGCCTCTCATGCAGCTGGACACAGACCCCTGGACACATACTGTGCATAGAAGTGGACACACGTCCCTCTCATACCTCATGGCCCAATCACACTAAGATGCAGTCAGGCCCACAACCACCCACCCACAGGCAGAGTCAGCCTGATGCACCCACATACCCTCACCCCTTCGAACTCCACTCTCCTCCTGCTCAGTCCTGGGTTGAGGGCCTCGGACCCCACCAGGGTGATGGGAGGGGCCTCCTGGTAAGAACCCACCCTGAGGATTAGAGGTGGTGGGGTTCGGACCCCTACAGTGGACCCGGGACTGCCCCAGCCCTGAGGGGCCCCTGTGGCCCCAACCCCAATGCTCTTGCCCATGTCCTGGCCCCAGCTGTGACCCAGGGGGATGTTAAGATGGTCCCTCACCTAGGGTCCTGGTGAGGAGGGGGAGGATTGGGAGAGAGTTCTGGGGCCTCAGGGAAGGATCCAGAAGATGCTGCTTAAAGAGAACTGGTCCCTGGTGTCAGGTGACTCCACGGTGACAGCCTGACTTCTGAATAGTTGGGGACCAAAAGTTGAGGGAACGTGAAGGGCAGTGTTGGGAAATGCTTGCATGCTCAGGAGAGGGAGGGCTCTGAGTCCAGGCATTCCTGGGTTCAAATCTAATTCCTGTTCCTAGGCCCTGTGCACCCTTGGGCTAGTCACTTCCCCGCTCTGAGCCTAGCTTTTCCCTTCTGTGTGATGGGGAGATGAGACGTTCCTGGGAGGGCTCAGGAGGATTCCAATAGAGTATCTTGAGCATTCCTTGCAGTGTCTGGCACACAGGCAGGTGCATGTCAATAAGAGTGGGAAGCTCTGGCTTAGAGTTCAGACCGACTTGGATTCCAGGCTCAGCCCCACCTCCTGTAAGTTCAGTGACCCAGGGCCAGTGGTTTCAGCCCTCTGAGCCTGGAGGGTCACCATCTGTCAAAATGAGGGTCTTTATTCCACCAAGGTGGAAGTGAGGCTGCGTGTGTGAAGGAAGGGCTCAGCCCTGTTGCTGGCAGATAGCATGTAACCACAGTGCTGTCATGATAATAAGGACAGGAAGACATTAACATAAGCATAAATCATAAGGGGAGTATTATCAGAAGCAGCATGGCCTAATCCTGTTAATTTAAAAAAATGCTGCAACAAGCAATCTTACTGCTGTATCTTTGTGCCCAACTGCAGTGGACAGTATGGGTGGCCACCCCAATCCCCTCTACTGCTTTGACAGTAGCTGCTACTGCCTCCCAGCTGCCCCTCTCGGAAGATTGCCCTTGACCTCACAGGAGCAGCCTGTCCTTCCCAGGAAGGTGGGGTGGCCCACAGCCAATGACTGACTGAATCTTGGCCTGTCCACAAGGCTGGGGCCGTTCCCCTGTCCTGACCAGTTGCGGCAGAGTCAGTTCTGACTCGTGATGACCCCATTGGGATTTAAGTGGCTGATTTTTCAGCAGTTCTCCAGGCCTTTCTTCTGAGGTACCTCTGAGTAGACTTGAACCGCCAACCTTTTGGTGAGCAGCTGAGCACATTAGCTATTTGCACTGCCATGGAAAGGCCTGGCCATCCACCTTGACAGAACACCCACTGAAGAGCCTGTGGGGCACAGTTCTACTCTGACACACACGGGGTCTCCATGAGTCAGAGTCAAGTTGACGGGAACTGGTCTTTTTAAGGGAGCTCTGGTAGCGTAGTGCCTAAGGCACATAACTGCTAACCAGAAGGCTGGCAGTTCAAACCCACCAGCCATTCTTCAGAAGGAAGGTTGGCAATATACTTCCATAGTGATACCACCTCAGAAACCCAAGGAGAGGGGTCATTATGAGTTGGATCCAACTCGATGGCAGTGCATTTGGTTTTTGGTTTTTGGTTTTTGGTCTCCTTAAGGTGGGACCTACTCTGGAGTACAGTTTCCCCCACACTCGGGGCTCTCTGAGGGGTTACAGCCTTCCCCTGCCCTGCTCCTCCTCCCTTCCTTCTGAGCACATGTCGCCAGAAAATCAAACACACTGGGTCCCTGTGTCGGGCTCTGTTTCTAGGACACCTGGCCTAAGATCCCATCTCTGAATAATTTTCTTCAGGGGTGACTTATATGGAATTAGCAGTTGCCGCCAGATTTTCTGTTGTGCAGCTGGGATGAAGTTCTCTTAAAAGCAGTTTTCCCAACATCTCAGTCCTGTGGGGCCTGTAGGTGCCTGGGACCTGGTGTGTAGAGACGCTGCCCCGATTTTCCCCAAACCCCAGTATGATGGGAGGAATAGGGCAGGACAGCCTGAGCCTTTTGCTCCCTGGATCCTCGCACACTTGACCCCTTCTGATGAGACCATGACTGCTCCCTGGGCTGTTATTGCTTCTCTGAACAGAGAGTTGGCACCATTGAGAATGAAGAGGCAAGATGTAAGGATGCCTGACAGAGACAAGGCCATCTGTGGCCCAGGAAGAGCTACATCCCAGGGACCTGGACTGTGTACACATAACACCAGGATTGAAGAGAACTTTCTTTGAATCGTTCAGTTCCTTGGCTATGGACAGCCCAGCCCAAGAACAGAAAATGTGACTTTTCTTTCTGTCTCACTGTGTGACCTGGGGCAAGACTCTTGCCTTCTCTGGGCTTTAGTTTAGGAGCACTTCCTTCAGAAGGTGTTGTTTTCTGTCTAGTTCTAACTGCTGATTTTCCCTGTGGTTCTCCAGATGGAAGCGCGGTATTCCGAGGCTGCTTCCGCAGGCCTGACAACCTCTCCCTGGCCTTGCCTCTGACGGCTGCCATGCTGAACATGTCCGTGGACAAGTGTGTGGACTTCTGCACTGGGAAGGTGAGCACAAGGTCCTGTGTACAGAAGCCAGGGAACCCTAACTCAGAGGGAGGATGGTGCTGGAGTAACTAGGATGTTTGGCAGGAGACCCAGTGGCCTAGTGGGCATGTGCTCTGTGAAGGGAGGGGGCAACTGTTTCATGTGAGGTTGAAGTTACACAGGGTAGATTTCTCTCCCCCTGAAGAATATGTTCTAATAGTGAGGGATGGAGGTGCCATTTGAACTGGAGCTAGAAGCAAGAATAGAAGACCACCAGGTCTAAAAGGCAAGGACGGTTGCACCTTGGGACAGAGTGAGTTCCCCATCACTGGAGGTATGCACGCAGAGGCAGGGCAGGGATGGTATCTAGAACTTCGAACATTAGATAGCCATTGGGTTAGATGGCTGCAGGTTCCTTCTCACCCTGAGACCCTTGACAGTTGACTGTGTTTATCCTTCCTCCTAAGTCAGACTATGAATTTCTCAATGGTAGGAGCTGTGCCTTGGACATTTTCTATTTCCTTCCTCCCGGTAAGAACTGAGCACAGAACAGGCACTCGATGAGGTTTAAGGAGCTCCATCCTTCCATCCACAAGAGCTGATTACGGGGTGTCCGGAGTAGACCCCATTCTCCTCCACCAGTAGGTGGTTGGGCACTTCCCTCATTGATTCAGCAAATATTTAATGAGAACTTCCTCTGGGGAAGGCCTGTGCTTAGTTCTGGAATACAAAGGCAATGGTACATGGGTCTCCCTCCTCAAGGACCCTGGCATTGACTGGAGGCCTGCCTTGTGGCCCCACCTGGGAGCTCAGAGCTCACTCCTCCTCATGGATGCCCCCTCCCTGCTCTGGGTCAAAGGTCAAGCATCCTGCTTGCCATGGCTGTCACCTGAGGCCCCACATCTACCAGGTTCCTCTCAGGAAGATACACCATCATGGAGGCTGTTGCTTACTGAGGACCATGCTCACACGGTTTACTTCTCACAAGTCTCTGAGTTGGGAGTTCCATCCCATTTCACAGATGGGAAAAACCAAGGCTCAGACAGGGAAGGTCACTTCCTCAAGCACCTGGCCCAGCTGGGACTGACACCTGGGACTGGTTTCAAGTCCATGCTCTTAACTTCTGAGCTTCTTGGAGACCCTCCAGCAGGCCCAGGGTGGTGCCAACAGTCAGTGTGCTTGGTTGCTAACTGAACGGTTGGAGGTTCGAGTCCACAGAGGCTCCTTGGAAGAAAGCCCTGGGGAAAAAAATTACCCACGAAAACCTACAGAGCACACTTGGACTCTGAGCCACACGGGGTCACCGTGAGTCAGAGTCTCCACGAGTCAGAGCTGACTCACCAGCAGCTGGTTGGTGGAGGCTCAACATTGAGGTTTCCAGGAAGCACTCCAGGGGACGAGGCTGCTTCAAGCCAGCAGGCATTTCCAGGTGCATACTGTGCTCCAAATGGTCACCTGGAAGGGTGGGGGCTTGTGAGATTTAAGGGAGCTCTGGTGGCGTAGGGCCTAAGGCACTTGACTGCTAACCAGAAGGCTAGCAGTTCAAACCCACCAGTCACTCCTCAGAAGGAAGGTTGGGCAATCTACTTCCATAGTGATACCGCCTCAGAAACCCAAGGAGGGGTCTCTATGAGTCAGGTTCAACTTGACGGCAGTGAGTTGTTGTTGGCCATCATTTGGTTCCAGCACTCTCTTCTGGGCTGGATCCCCCCACCACACCCTCTCTTGGGTGACATTCCTTAGACCCTATGGGTCTCGGGAGAGCCTGCAGGTTGACCAGCACACCTCCTTGGCATTGGGCTCCCACACATGAGACAATGAGGTCAAAGGGCCAGATTATACCGAGGACTGGAGGGGAGTGAAGGTGTGTGGGTGGACTGGAAGGCCCCTGACTCAAACTCCCTCCTCCTGTTACCTCTGATCTCAGTAGGGGCCAAAGGAGAGAGATCGGGGACCACCAAGTGGGCCAGAGACACTGCTGTTCGTGGGGAATTGACTCAGGGGCAGCTGTCTTTTAAAGCTGGGTGAGGGTAGCGAAGAAGGGACAGTTGGAATGCAACTCCTCCATGTTCTGAGTCTGAGGTTGTCCAGGAACTTAGGGAGCTGCTGCCTCCTCTACCCCCACCCCCAGGAGTACCCACTGGCAGCCCTCGCGGGCACGGCCTGCCACTGTGGCTTCCCCACCACGCAATTCCCCCTCCACGAGCGAGAGGATGAGCAGCTGTGTGCCCAGAAGTGCAGCGCCGAGGAGTTTGAGAGCTGTGGGACGCCCAGCTACTTCATTGTGTACCAGACGCAGGTGCAAGGTAAGCCCAGCCTCCCAGGCAGACCCTGGCTCTCCCGGTGGCCTCTCTTGCCAAGGGCCCTAGTCTGTCCGTGTCTTACAGCGCATCAGCAAGAGAATCATGCTGGCCACAGGGCAGGGCTGGCGAAGTTGGCCAGGCTTTGAGACCTTGGGTGGGCAGCGGGAGGTTGGGCAGGGGAGAGGTGGTGGGTCTGAGACCCTCATCTCTGTCCCGCATCACTGAGGACCACCTTGGTGGCTCTTGCTCTGGAGTGGAGGCAGTGAGATTGAGGTGGGAGAGATCTGGGCTGGGAGTGAGGACCCACAGTGTGACCCCAGGCAAGTAACTTCCCCTTCTGGGCCTCAGTTTATCCATCTGTAAAATGCAGCTATAGATTGTTGATCTCCAAAACCAAAAGCAAACAAAACTCACTGCTGTCAAGTCCATTCCAACTCATAGTGACCCCCATAGGGTTTCCAAGGCTGTAAATCTTTACCAAAGTAGATTGCCTCATCTGCCCAGGGAGCAGCTGGTGGGCTTGAACCACCAACCTGGTTAGCAGCCAAGATGCCTTCCCCACTGCACCACCAGAGCTCCTCCTTGTTGACCTCCAAGGGCCCTTCCAATTCTAGAATTCTGTGACTCTATCTAGAAATTGCTCTTTCTCCATCTTGTGGATTCCCACTTACATCATCTTCTTTTGGTATGAACACGTTCCCTTTGTCTTCTCTTCTGTTTGTCGGTGGTGGTGGTGGTGGTGGTGGTGGTGGTGGTGATGGTGGTAGTATGTGGGTCTCTCAAGGGCTCTGCCAGATGCAGTGTCCAGCCCTTCACTTCCTCATTGAATACCCTCTGCTTTCCTACTGAGAACAGTTAAGGGACTTGACCGAGGTCACGCTGTTTATGAAATTTCTAGATGGAAACCCTTCTTCTGACAAGGCATCTTGGAGAGCAGTGACACTTGGAGAAGGGGTCCCTTGCTAGGATGCTCCATCAAAGGAAGACCCTCAAGGATGACCTCAAAATCTGAGTATGCTGATGCCCTCTCCCTACTAGGTAGCAAAGTAGCATGGTGTCAAAGGGTGCTATGCC
Organism: Orycteropus afer afer; assembly: GCF_000298275.1. NCBI lineage: Eukaryota > Metazoa > Chordata > Mammalia > Tubulidentata > Orycteropodidae > Orycteropus > Orycteropus afer. The sequence continues at coordinate 1,966,649 of NW_006922074.1, read as the reverse complement.
ATGCTCTATCTACACACCTTATCTCCTTTAACAAGGCAAGTCCACAGCAAGCCTTTGACCAAGGCAGCAGCATCCCCATTTTAAAGGTGAAAAGCCATGACTCAGAAGGGTTAGAGAGCTGACCACAGTTACACACTGAGGAAGGTTCTCTGACACCAGAGCCTCTGCTAGAATCCTCTACCCACAGTGCAGAGACAGCCTTAGAAGCCTAGGGGGCCCACAAAGCACCATAGGCTAGACCTCGTCATCTCCCAGCACCCAGCCCACCACGTATGGGTGGGCAGGTTATGCACTGCACAAGAAAATCCCACGGGGAAAGTTGGGCTGAAAGGGCAGCCCACGCTCTGCCCACCTCACCGTGCTCCCTGGGATGGGGGTACACCCTCCCGGAGGACAGGTACTTTTTCTGATTTGCACAAAGGTGCCCAAGAGCTGGTGGCAGCCCCACCACTAGCCCATCCCATTCAGCCTGACGGAGGGACCAGTTGTGGCCAACTACAGCTGCCCCCATGATGTTTAAAGCCCCATGAAGAGCCCTGTAGGAGTGGTGGCTCAGTGGTTAAAGTGCTCTGCTGCCATCCGAAAGGTCGAGGGTTCGAATCTACCAGCTGCTCCACAGGAAAAAGATGAGGCAGCCTTGGAAACCCTAGGGGGCAGTTCTACTCTGTCCTGTAGGGTTGCTCCGAGTCAGACTCGACTTGACAGCAGTGGAAAAGAGCCCTGTGAGCAGGAACATGCTTAAACATGGCCTTGGCTCTGCTCACACTCCCTTGAAGAAAGATGAGTGTGTGTTAGTTTTGGGGGACATACTGGTTGGTTTGTGCAGGCCTGTGTTGCCTCAGCCTACAGGGAAAGTCACACACAGATTAATTATCCTGTGACCACGCATGGCTTTGATGTGGGCAGAGCAGATGCTGGGCCCTTTTCAGCAGCAGACAGAGTCCCTAACTGATGAGTTCGCTTGTTCCCAGTGTCCTGCCCCCAGGCCACTGCAGCTCTTCTGTTTGTCCACATCATACTTGCTGTCCCTGTACACCAGGGAGGCCGAGAGCCATGTGGTTCATCAAGCTGCCGAGCCTGGCTCACCATGGCTGCCATTTACTGAGCACTTACTATGTGCACAGCCCTTCAGTCACTAGTACTGATGGGAACGGAATCATTACCGAGCACCTACTGTGTGCCAGGCACTGTCTAAGCCCTTTACCTGAGTTAACTCACTTCACCCTCACAACAGTCTGGTACTATGTTGTTATGTTTTGTTGTTGTTGTTGTTGTTATGTGCCGTCGAGTCGGCCCCGACTCATAGCGACCCCTCCTTGGGTTTCCGAGGCAGTTATCACTACGGAAGTAGGATTGCCCAACCTTCCTTCCGAGGAGTGGCTGGTGGGTTTGAACCGCCAGCCCTCTGGTTAGCAGGCAAGTGTCTTAGCCACTATGCTACCAGAGCTCCCGTTATGTTTACTGATTTACAAATGAGGCAGCTTGACACTGAGAGGCTGAGTAACTTAACCAGAGTCACACAGGTAGGATGTGGCAGATCTGGGATTCAAACCAGGCAGTCTGGGTCCTGAGACCACACTCTTTAACCACAGTTTCTCAGCATACATTGCACAGACATTACATGCATTTCCCATTTCATCCTGTAAGGTTTACTGCTTCTATTATACAGGTGAGGAAACTGAGCCTCAGAGAGGTGAAGATCTTGCTCAAGTTTACACAGCTTGACTGTGACAACCTAGGCCTCTCTGACTCCAAGGCTGCACACAGTATTACCTCCAGCATCTGCTTTGATTTATGGGGTTTAAGAATCAGTACACTGTTTTTAATGCTGAAAAGACATGTCCTTACCTGGAAGTTGGTCTCAGCTCAGGCAGTGTTTGGAGAACTGTCTTCAGAGGAATTTAAGGGCCGAGGTTCCTTCCCCCACTGACATTTTGTTGTGCAAAAATGTCAAACCTCCAGAAAAGTTGAAGGAATCGAACAGTGAATGCTGTATTCACTTTATAGATTTTCACTATGCTACAGTTGCCTAATCACACATCTCCTTTTCCCCATCCTTCAGTCCGTTTATACCTCCTCAGGTAAATGGCAGGATCTGTGCCCTTCATCCTAAACACTGCCATGGGCACCATCAACTAGAACTCAGTGTTTCCTTACGACTTTTTAAAGTAAAACTTTCAGAGAGTGAGATGTACAAATGTTAATACACAAATCAGTGACCCCTGGGCAGCCCATGCCTTTATTTATTCAAGATATAAAACGTAACCATTACCCAGATGAGGCGCATCTTCTGCAGTGCGTCCTGGGAAAGCAGACCCTCTGGTTTGTTTTCCTTCTAAGTCTCACTTCTCTGAATACGAGGTTTAAACATGACTGGAGAAGAGAGCAGTAGTCTGGTGGTACAGTGGTTAAAGCAGCCAGCTACTAACCAAAAGGTCAGCAGTTCGAACCCACCAGGCACTCTGCAGGAGAAAAGAGGCCATTATACTCTGTCCTACAGGGTCGCAATGAGTCAGAATCAACTTGATGGCAGTGGGTTTGGGTTTGATTTTGCGGGGAAGAAAGCTGGGTCCCTGCGGCAAAACTAAGAGCTACAATGATGGGCGCTCACAGCATTTGAGTCCTGTGCAGGTATGTTACATTCTGTCATCCAGCTCTCCTTACAGCCTCAGGCCAGGTCCCTGGGTGGCACAGACAGTTTGCGTTTGACGACTAACCTAATGCTTGGTGGTTCAAACTCACCCACTAGCACCTGGGAAGAAAGGCCTGGTGATCTGCTCCCATGAAGACAACAACCAGGAAAACCCAACGGAGCAGTTCTGTCTGTAACACAGAGGGTGGCATAAGTCAGGATGCACTCCTCAGTGGTGGCTTGGTTTTCTCGGTTTTGAACCACCTCAGGAGGCAGGTGCATTACTGCCCCATTGTACAGGTATGGAACTGGGGCTTAGATGAATTCTTCTTTGAGGTCACCCAGCAAGTAAGTGGCAGACTTCGAATTTAAATCTAGGAGTCCAGAGTCCAGGCCATTAACCCCCCAGCTGTGAGGCTGCATCACAGCCAGGGTTCCAGCGGTTCCTTTTGGGTCAGCCCCTGCTGAGACGCTGCCTTTCCACCCCAGATAGCCCGAGTCTCCAGTTTAACACGATCCGTGGGTGATTCTTACGTCAACATAACCATAATGTACACATAGGAATCGCCCAAGGATCTTGTTAAACTGGGGTGGAAAGGCAGAGTGTCAGCAGCGAGGCTTTGGCACAGTAAAGGCTTTCCTCCTCATGGCAGCCACCCCCACCTGCTCCAGTCGGAGGCGAACACCTGCCCTGCCCCCTCCCCCTCACCTCTCCGATGTGCTGGGGCCCCGACTACCTCGGGTGGACCCTTGAGCAGAAATGGCTGGTGTGGATGCGTCATATGCAATGAGGCCCTTAGCGAACCAGGAGCCACTGTCCCTTTTATTACTTGACCTTGGGCTTGGCTTCGTCTAGGCTCATCTCATGCCCAGCTGAGTTCTAACCCTTGTTGGCCTCTGGCTTCTCCCTAATCTGACACCACGTTTGGTGTCTGGAATCTTCTCCTATAAAACCACCAGAAGTCTTGGTTTAGCCGACACTGGGGAAGTAGCTGTCTGACAGGAATCAGTGCTGGGGCCACCTGATAATGTGTCTTCTGGACTGGAGCGCTTTTGATACTGAAAGGGGGAGCTATGAAAATCACACCTGGACATGCAGGCTGGATGAACCCCAGAAACTGCTGCACTGTGCTCTTGAACCCTGAAATCAGAAACATCCCCTGAATTGTTCTTAAAACCGAACAGTGGTTGAGCTTAACTAGTAAGGACTGGCTGCTTGAGCTTTGTGTTCTTTTCAGGTCTGTCTCTATGGGGTCAAAGTGACAACAGCAACTGGAAGAGTTAGATTTAGGGACAGTGAGTTTATGTTAATGGAGGAGGAACAACTCAGAAAAGGGAAATGAGGAAGGGTGCACAGCTCAGAGCGTGTCGCCATCCCTGTCACTGAGTTGGACGTGGAGAAGCGGTGAAAGGGGCGCATGGTTTGCCATGTATGTTCTCAAGAAAAGATGAATAGAGTTAGTTATAAAAATACTACATCAGGATAATAAGGCTTGTGGCGGGTGAACCAGGACCTCTGGTCTTAGTCATTAATGCTGAGGATGTTGAGTTTGATGCTGTTGAAGTCATGCAGGTGGAGAGGCCCAGGTGCACAATAACAGCCTGGAGCTCAGGGAGAGATCTAGACATTGGGGAGTTACCAGCAAGAGGGAAAAGTTCATGTGGGGTCCGATGAAGATGCCCAGGGGCAGGGAGGAGAACGAGGAGAGGAGAGGGTTGCCTTGGGACACCACGGGTTGTCTGAGAGTATGCAGGCTGGAGAGGAGCCTCAGTGGGCTCAAGAGGCCAGAGGAGGACCCTGTCCCCATGACACACAGGATCAGAGGTGAGCCATGTGCCCAGAACCACGGAGGAGAGAATCCTGAGCAGGGCGGCATGACTGGTGGCATCAGATGCTGCCGAGCCGTCCGATCATCTGCATTTAACACTGAAGGGGTCACTGTGACCTTAGCAAGGACAGTGCTGTGCAGTGAGCAGGGAGGAAGCCAGGGTGGCAGTTTGAGGAGGAAGAACTGGAGCTGGGGAATGTGGGTGCCTGTGCCAGAAACTCGGCTGGAAACCAGTGGCGGAGACACAGTGGTCACTGGTCAGGGTTAGGAGTGGGGTGGGGCAGGGATTGTTTTCAGTGATGGAGCTGTTTGTCACGTGTGAATGTTCCCAGGAGAGAGCCAGCTGAGAGGGAGAAGGTACATGGGAAACAAAGGGAAGGAGGAGAGGGCCCAGGACACGCAGGGCAGTCTGTAAGCTCAGGGACCGGGGGAGCCGGGGAGGTGAAGGAGGGGGCTGCCTGCCTTGACTTTCACGGTAAATGAGATCTGGGGCCATCAGCCCAGCATGGAGAGGACAGGGCTGGGGCTAGAGGCCTGGGATCTAGGATCCTCCTCCATTTCACAGCACCCTGTGCTCAGCCTCTCTCAGCTTCCTGCTTGAAATGGCTGTAGGGACCAGGAGAAACCCGCACTGGGCCTCTAACACCAGTAGGGGCTGCGCCGGGGGCACTCACGTGCATTTTCTCTGCTATCTCATGGTAGCGCCATCCTGCGGTCTCTGTAAGGCACAGAATCAAGGAAAACCAGAGGGTCAGAGCCCATTTTATAGAGGAGATCAAAGGCTAGAGACAGACCTTATGACTGCTTCTCTGGAGTGCTTCAGTGTGTTAGCGTGTTACATGCATTATTTCAAGATAGGTATCGTCATCATCATCCACTCGTCTATCAACCCATGCAACTACTCCTCCACCTACCCACATGTACAGTCACCCACCATCCATGCAACCATTCAGCCACCTAACCACCCAGACAATAATCACCTATCGATTGATCTATCCCTCTACTCCTCACCCAACCGTCCATCCAAGAAACATGTACTGAGTGGCTGCTGTGTGCCACATGCTACAGAAGGGCCTAGGGCATCAGCACGGAGCCATAGGGCAAGCTTTCTAAACAACTGACTGCACAAATAATTACTTGAATTAAAATTGCAATAAACAATGTGAAGGAGCTAGACATGGACCCCTAATAAGAGGGGGCCCTCCCCAGCCCAGGGGTCAGGAAAGCAAGGAAGTACCAATCCACTGAGAGCTGGCTAGTTAAGAAGCCATCTACAAGGCATAAGCATGTAGGAGGCAGTGCTTCCTGGGGGGCGGCCTGTGCGAAGGTAGCTGTATGTGGAAGGAACAGAGCAAAGAGAAGGAAGTGAAGGGGAACCAGGGTGGCTGGCAGGTCTGGGAGCATGCAAAGGTCAGGCCCCACAGAGCTTGAAGGCCAAGCTAAGAACTTGGGGCGTGATTCTAGGTAAATGGGATCCATTGAAGGTTTTCGGCTGGAGAGAGGGATGGGTGTGCTATGAGCAGACTCACTGTGCAGGAGGGAAAACTGGGTCTGCAGAGGAGCTCTCATTCCATCTGAGCTCTGTTGAAACCCTGCTGTGTATGGTTCAGTGGCAGAAGCCATGCCTTGCCTGCGGGAGACCTGGGTTTGATTACCGGTCAGCACACCTCACCCACAGCTACCACCCGTCTGTCAGAGGAGGCTTGAGGGTTGCTGTGAGCTAAAAAGGAGGCAGCAGAGCTTCCAGGCTAAGGCGGCCCAGGACGAAAGGCCTGGGGAATCAGCTTCTGATAATCAGCCAGTGAGAACCCATGGATGGTAAAGATCCAACCCGCAGCTGAGCACGAGTGACCCTGTTCCATCGCACATGGGTCACCATGAGCCGGGGCCACGGCAGCTAACCCCCAGCCCCGTGTGCTGAGCACCGTGCACACATACCTCATGTAACCCCGTTAACTGTGGGGGAGGAACCACTGACCCATTTTACTGACATGTAAACTGAGGTCTGGAGGGGGTTTCATCATGTGCCTGGCTCAGAGGGTAGGGAAGTGGCCGGCTGGACTAGCTCCATCTGACCCATCTGTGCCCTGCCCTTTGCAGACAACCGCTGCATGGACAGAAGGTTCCTCCCAGCCAAGTCCAAGCAGCTCATTGCGCTGGCCAGCTTCCCAGGGGCCGGCAACACCTGGGCTCGCCACCTCATCGAGCTGGCCACAGGCTTCTACACTGGCAGCTACTACTTCGACGGCTCCCTCTACAACAAAGGTGAAAACGGGGATGGGGAGAGCAGGGACGGGGCTGCCTGGCCCGGGAAGGTTCCCCTGGGGGAGGGTACAGGACATAGCTGTTCCTGAGCACCTTCTATGTGTCACATAGTGTGCCCGCACATTTATAGGGACCTACTACGTGCTTGAGACCTTCCCTAGGCTCGCATCCCATAAATGTTTTTTAAGCATTGTGTCCTGGGCCCCTTGCCTGCATCATTTCAACAGTCATCTGGCACCTCCACTCCATTAAGGTCACCACAAACACTCCTTGAGAACCTACTGTGTGCTGGGTACCTCACCACAAATCTAGATTGTGAGTGACTGTTACATACTAGGCCAAGTGCAATAGCTGTGTTCAGTTCAGGACATTTATTGAGTCCCTGCTACTCATCAGGTGCCTACGCTGATGACAGTGATGCTTGTAGGTGTAAGGCAAGGGCCTCAGCATGAAGCCTTGTACATAACAGGTGCTCCACAAAGGACAGCAGAAACAAAAATTAGAAGTTAATGTTTAAAAAGCTGGGATTTCAAGGCAGTCACCCTGGCCCCTACCCCCTTGCCAACTCCAACCTATTAGTATTTCCTGAGTACTTACTATTCAAAGGAGCTCTGGTGGCATAGTGGTTAAAATATTGGCTGCTAACCAAGAAGCTGGCAGTTCAAACCCACCAGCTACTCCATAGGAGAAAGATGAGGCGATCTACTTTCGTAAACATTTACAGCCTTGGAAACCCAATGGGGGCAGTTCTGCCCTGTCCCGTAGCATTGCTATGAGTCAGAGAAGATGCGCTGGTGGTGGGTTTGGTTTAACCTACTACGAGTCAGGGATCCGAGCTGCATTTGAGTCAGTGAGTCCTGGGTGCTTTATTTCTGTTCAGTTCACAGCTGTTAAGTTAGCACAACTGTGTTCTGTTTGTGCTTCTAAGTCTGGATCCTCAAAAGCAGTTATGCAGCACCAACTGTGTGCCAGATGCCTCAGATGTTCTCTTGGACACCTACAGTGTGCCAAGAGCTATGCCAGGTGCTGCGTTCTTACAACCACAGGGACCCTGGGAGGGTAGTGATGCTGTTTCCCAGATGTGAGGCTGGGTGAGGGGAAAGAATTAACCAAAGTCATGCAGATGTTTTTTTAATGGGCTGACCAGGGAGCATACCCTAGTGTTGTCAGGTTTCAAGGCCCACCCCCTTTTCACTCCATCATACAGGCAAGACTCCTTGAGGTTTCTTCCTTGGGAATCATGGGTGTGAAGCCTCCCTACGAATATCAGGGAAGCAACTGGAAGGGGCTCTGAGTCCACCTGCACAGCAGTCTGGGCCATGGGTCTTTGTGTCTGCAAAGCAGACCAGGCTGTGTGACCTTGGGCAAGCTACTATACCTCTCTGAGCCTGTGTCATGCACAAATAAGAGCTAAAGAGTATGTGCCCCATGAGGTGATTATAAAGGTTGAAACATGCAACAAGATTAGCACATAGTATGCAATAAATGTAGGCTATGAGTGCCATGGCCTGGATGCCAGGTGCTGGCCGGGCACAACTTAGTGTTGATAGAGCATCATTCCTGAGCCCCAGCTCCAGGAGAGCCAGGGGGCATGTCCTGTGAGTGGAAAGCAGGAGGGAGGTAAAGACTGAAAAGGCAAGGAAGGTGAAGAGAAATTAAGAACGGGAGTTGGCAAGGGGATAAGCACTAGGGTGTCGGCCTTGGAATCCCAGCTTTTTATATGTTTATTAACTTTTAGTTTTGGTTTAAGGTACCATTCCTTAAGTCCCTATTATGTTGAGGGTTTTGCATGCTTATATGAGGATTTAAACTGGGCCTGGCTGTCAGCAGTGCCTAACCACTCAGTTGCCCTGTCTTTATGGGAATTGCTGGGAGGAGCTGAGGCACATTCTGGAATATCCCTGGCTTGTCCTGGGGCCGTGGCTGGAGAAAGCAGGCTTGGAAAGCATCCTCTGCTGGCCCGCATCCCTAAGCTTCCTGGCTGTGGCAGCAGCGCTGCTCATGGGATCTACAAGTCTTTCAGGATCACTTAATGCAGGGATTGATGAGTCAGTTCCCATCAGTCCCTGCCTGAGCTGATATGTTAAGGATTCTGGGGTTCTGTTCTCCCTCAGAAACAAAGGGTCTTAATCTACTAGTGATGCTTGCTGAGGATATAGAAGGGGAACAGAGTGGTCGCATCACCAGCCATTTTCCATCTCTGATGTAACCTGACCTCCTAACAGCTGGGGGACTTTAGGCAAGATCCATAACCTCTCTGAGCTTCAATTTCCTCATCTATACAACATGGGATAGTTAATACCAAACTCACAGAGATTTGGAAAAAGTATAATAAGATAATATATAACATATGCATTATTTTTTAGATGGCATAGAACCAGGACAGTAAGCTATCCTGGCCTCTCAAAGTGAAAGGGGAGAGGAGCTGATCTCTGACTCTACATCTGAATCCCCTGGGGAGCTTTTAAAGCCACACCCCAGAATTTTAGGAGCAGGGCCTGGGCATGAGCATTTTTAAAGGAGCCGAGGTGATTCGGATGCAAAGCCAGTCTGAGAGCCACCTACCTGAGACTGAGAACCCAGTATTCATACTTCCAGACCTACAACACCCAAATAATTGGTTTTATGTCCTGTGTTTTTCACATTCTAATATTGGAGAGTATCAAGAGTTAATTAAGAGAGAGTTGTCTATAAAAATTGAACTTGATTTTTAAAAGGAAAGAAAGAAAACACAAGCCCTGCACAGCAAATCTCATGCCTCAAGCTGTGTCTAGTTACTGGATGTTTCTTTAAGCCCCACTGAGAAAGGCAGGGATGTGTGGGCTGGTCACAGGCAGCTAAAGCTTTTCATGCAGCTGTGTTTTCATTCAGGGTTTAAAAATATTTTCTTTGGTTTGAGCAGGTGCAGGTAACAATGATCTCTCCATGGGGGCTCAGAGCTTGGCAGTGGGGTGCAGGCAAAGAGAGAACCCCTACCCTCCAAGTCAGTCCTGGCTAATCTCCAAGTCTTCCCCCTCCCCATCACCTCTGCAGCCACTAGAAGGAAGCCACTGAAAGATGTTTAACTTCATGGAATTCTCAAGCCCCCATGACCTAGCCAATGACAAGGGCTCCTGGGATGTGGGGGCGGGGGTACAAGGGGGAAGTGGGGGGGTAAGTTCTCTGCCCTGGTCTGCCTCCACTGAGCTGCAGTCTTGCTGCCCTTCCAACCTTAGACTTCAGGTAGAATTAGCTCTTTGCAATTAGAAAACACAACAGCCATTTGCAGGTGCTCTTTCTGCTCCTTGGGACAAGGCCCTGCCCCATCCTTAGCCTGACTCATCCTGGAAAGTGCTCTTCAAACCTCAGCTCTTGAACCATTGCCGCACCACCCTGCAATGTGTTCTCTAGAAGAGTCAGGTGTCCTTGTGCCCAGGGTGCCCCTCCATCACAGCCCTTATTATTATTGGATTCATATCACTGAGCATACTGGTACTCATCGTGGGTGTTAATATATTGCATGTCAGCAAGGGCTTTTCTAACTCAGTCTTGGGGTGTGCAGGCAGAAGGTGGGTGGGACTCACGGAGAGGAGGCCGATGGCATGGGAGAGTCGTGGAGGAGAGTGACACAGGCTGACTGGTGAATAGAAATAGTTCGATAGTGTTGGGTGGTGGAAGGCGAGGGAGCGGTGGGTGGGAATGTGTTAGGCAGGAGCAGCAGCGGGGACTGGGTAAGTCAGAGTACCTAGAATATCTTCTGAGACTGTGACCTCCTGAGCAGGCTGGGATCTACTGGGAATTTGAGGCAGGGAAGGGTGTGCTGAGAGTTGCATGATGGGAATATCCCTGTGGCCATGGAGGTTGGACTTGGTGCATTTACAAGGCTGCAGGACCCTCCAGCTGAGTGATGATGATGAGGTGAAGGGGACAGTGTAGGGGACATTTAGGAGGTTGTTGATTGGAAGTGACAGGGCCAGTGCAGGAGGCCAACCCTTCTGTTTCTGAGTGGATGGGCCCCTGGGGGTGATGTTTGTAGGCTCAGCTGACCTCCAGCAACTCTTGCTGATTTATTTAAGCCCTTTAGAGTTTGCTGTGTCTCCTGCTGACTTTTGAGATAACTGGAGGCATGGTCCCTGCCCTCTTGGGACCTCATCCTTCTCCTCTATACGATGTGTGTGTCTGGTAGTGCCCCAGGCCAGGCCCTCCTGGGTTTGCCAGGCCCACAGAGGGGTGGGAGAGAGGGAGGGTGAGTGAGTGAGTGGATGAGGGAGGGAGAGAATAAATGGATGCAGTTCTGCCTTCTCTTCCCTTCCCAGGTGAGGCTGGCCATTGACAGGGCATAGTGAGCTCTGTGTCTGTCCATCTGCATGTTGGGCTCTGTCTGTCTCCCTCTCTGGTGCCATCTCCTTTCATTTCTGTGTCTGATTTTCTCTTTTCTTGTCTCAACCCCTGCTCCTCTCCAGAGCTCTGTTTCTGTGTTCTCACCTTGACTTACCCTCTCCCTCTTTCTCTTAGCTTTTTTCCCCTCTCTCTTTCCTTAGGGACCCCCCATCCCTGAGCACAGGTGGAAGCTCTGTGGCCTGGTGAGAGCCAGAGCCCTGACCTAGGAGGGGGAGGGACATGATGATGGCCCTGGACACAGACTCTCGAGTCTGGCAGAGCTCTTCCAAGCTGCTGGAACGTGCAGGCAGATGGGGCAGGCGATGGATGAGGCAGCCCCTCGGCCTGTCTCACACAGGATAGGAATTTCTGAATGTCATCAAGGCCCACCATCCCTGGGCCACCAGCCTCCAGTGTGTCCACACCCTCTTCCTGTCTAGTAAAGACCAGGGCACAGAGAGATGCAGAGTCTCTGCTGCAACCCTTCTCTGCAAACCATATGCGAAGTGAAGGGGTCAACTCATTTTGTTCTCTCTGTGGCCCTGAACCCACAGTTGTTTGCCCAAATCCTGGGAAAACTGCCCAGCCTCTCAGAGTCTGAGGGACATCTGGGTGCCTCCAAACCAAAAACCAAACTCATTGCAGTCAAGTCGCATCTTACTCATAGCGACCCCCTCCTTGGGTTTCCAAGGCAGTATCACTACGGAAGTGGATTGCCCAACCTTCCTTCTGAGGAGTGGCTGGTGGGTTTGAACCACGAGCCTTCTGGTTAGCAGTCAAATGCCTTCAGCATTACGCCACCAGAGCTCCCCTGGGTGTCTATATGATGTGATGTAAATATTCCACATATTTACATAATGGAGGTGCTAGGTGGTGTTGGGAGGGGTGGAGAAGGAGGCCTGCTGGTGGTATTCTTCAGCTCTGCCCCAAGCTTGCATCTCCTCCTTGCCCTCCTTAGAGGACAGTTAAGCACCCATCTGCTCCTCAGACAAGTCTGCCCATGTGGCTTGTCAGAGGCTCCTTTATGGACAAAGAACTGCTCTCTGGGAGACACTCTGCTACACAGAATCTTCCCTATCTTTGTACATTCCCGTCGCTGCATAGATTCACTCCACAGGCAACCAAAAGCCTAGCCTGCCCTCAAATGCAGAGCAGATACTCCTCATTGTTCATAAATTTTCCTTCTTGTTTTTATCCTGAAAACTAGGCTAGGTGGACCCCATCGCGGAACAGAAAGTGTGCCTTGGGTCTCATGGCACACAGAGCTGAGTTAACCTAAAGCAAACATTCTGTCATGTTACTGACAGTTGGTTTTATTCTCTGAGAGCCTGTATGGGCTCTTGTGTCCCCTCTGCCTGTGTCTGTCCATTGCTGTGCTCATGGTGGCATGGAGTGGACCTGTCAGGAAGCGCTCTGGCAATGGGATGCAGTATTTTGGGGATGTAAAATGGTACCCAGAGCTGCCTTAGGGGCAGATGTGTTTGCGTCCCAAGCATTCTCTCAAGCCAAGCCCTCTGCCCTCAGGTGGCAGTTTTTCCCTTGATACTGTGCTTCCCGTGGGCCATGAGGCTGTGGTAGTGATTTTTCTCGTGGGCATGGGCCAGTGCTAATTTGCAAGATTAGGCTAATCCCAGACAGTTTAGCTAGGTAAATCCCAGAATGGGACCCGACTCAGGAAATCACATTCCGCTCTGCTTCTGCCCTCTGGAGCTGGGAGGGGGCTGTGCCTGTCTGGATCCCTGTCTCTGTGGTGTTAGCCCGACCAGCTCAGTAATCTTAGCTGAGCTGGCTGGACTTCTGGCCGGGCCCACGTCTGTTCCCGGTGTCTCATTACCTGGGAATTGAGGCTTCCCAGGACCTGTCATTCTGATGGGGACACGACAGGCACTAGAGAAGCAGCAGACACATGCTCCACTCCTGGAGACCTCACTCCCCTCCTCATCCCATCAGTCAAGCAAGTTCATGGCCAAGCCCACCTCAGTGGGGTGGGGGAGTGGACTCACCCAAAGAGAAGTCACTCAGCAGCCCCCTGTCATAATAGCTCCAGCACTGACACTCCTCTTCTCTAGCACTAAGCAGGGCAGTGGCATCACATTCATTTGAGTAACCCTGCTCAGGATGGTAAGACCCGTGGATGCTTGTGCAGATTTTCTCAGCTCCAAGCACACTGCCTGGCACATAGTAAGTGCTCAGGAAATATGTGAGGAGATGAATGAATGAAGGCGTGAGGATTCCCAAGGAGGCCTAGAAGGGTGGGGTGGGTCCTGCAACCCCCAGCTCACCTCCTGTGTCCCTGGGCCCCTGGCTGGCGAGAAGGCTTTAAAGGCGAGCGTGACCACTGGCGCAGCGGGCGGACCATCTGCATCAAGACGCACGAGAGTGGCCAGAAGGAGATCGAGGCCTTCGATGCCGCCATCTTGCTCATCCGGAACCCCTACAAGGCCCTGATGGCGGAGTTCAACCGCAAGTATGGCGGCCACATCGGCTTTGCCGCCCACGCCCACTGGAAGGGCAAAGGTACTGCTTGGGAGGGACCTGTGGGTGGCGGGGCCAGTGCAGTCGGAGTCAGGGTAGCCCGCAGGAGTGAATCCTCACGGGAAGAAACTAGGACATCCTTAAGGGCAGGTGTGGGAGGCTGCACACCCAGTCCCTGCTGGAGCCTAGGCGGCCTCCCCACATTCCTGAGCCAGGCTGAGAGGGCTGTAAGTGCAGAAAGCAGGAGCCCGTCCAGGGAGCGAAAACCTGCTTGTTCTGCACTGCCACGTGGGGCCACCATGAGTCAGAAACAACCCAACACCAACTGACACCACTAGGACCCAGCTTGGGAGACCCCATGGCTGCCATGCAGTGAACAGAGCCCTCCCGGTGCCCCTGCAGGGTGCTGGCTCCTGGCTGAATGATGGTAAAAGGGCTCGGAGCTCGTGGAAGCCAGAGGTCCCCAGCCCAGGCTGCACAGTAGAATTTCTGGAGGAACGTGGAAAGGTCCCAATGCTTAGGTACAACCCAGACCGTTCCTCTTTTTGGGGACGGGGCTTGGGCATCAGCATTCTTTTGAAAGGCCTCCCTCACCAGGTATTCCCACCGTGGAGGCAGAAAACCATGATTGTAGTCCCTCCTTAAAAAGGGAAAACTGAGGCACAAAGAGAGGCAACCTGCTAAGCCACTCGCGTTCAGAAGGTCCCCTGGGTGGTATAGGCAGTTAACCCCCGTGAGTGGCTACCAACTAAAAGGCTGGTAGTTCAGACCAACCCAGAGAAGCCTCAGAAGAAAGGCCTGGTGATTGAGTTTAAAAAAAAAAAAATCAGCCCTGAAAAGGCTGTGGAGGGCGCACACTTCTGCTCAGGCACACAGGGCCGCTGTGACTCTGTCACCTGGAGGCTATCTCTCTCCAGTCCTAGCCCCTTGTCCCCAGTGCAGACAACTCTGAGTCCCAGGAGCACTGGAACTTTTTCTGCCCCTTTTTCTGGATTCAAGCAGGTGGGAGCTGTAGAAACCTCAGCCTGCAGGAGGAGTCTGGGCAGCCTGAGCCTGCAAGGTGTGGGGGCCTGGCTGGCAGCCTCCCATCGGGACAGGGGAAGGGCTCTCTCCCAGAGCCTCTTCCCAGCCCTACCTTGGGTCGTCAGGGCTGTGGCCTTGACCTTTCCCCAGAACCCAAACACTGCCTCACCGCTGCCTTTCATGGTCATTCACTCTCTGGCCCCAGTAGGCACTTGAGGTTGAGGTCCTAGCTTTAGGATGCCTGAACCAGCAGTACCACTTGAGAACTTACTAGAAATGCACACTCTCAGCCCCACCCCCAAGTTGCTAGGCACGGGGTCTGCAGGCTGTGGTCTAACAAGCACCCCGGTGTTTGTGACGCACGAGCCAGGGCAAGACTCGCTGTTCTCCACTCCTGGTACTCAAACCAAGTGTCACCATCACCTGGAGTTGTTCAGAAGAGTAAATCTCAGGTTTACCATGTCGTCTCCATCTTAATGGCATCGAAGGCCAGGGTGCCACCTGGGGGACCCCAGCCACCTCCCAGACTGGGGGGACCCCAGCCACCTCCCAGACTGCCGCTTCCTTTCCCACAAGAGCCCCCCCCCCCAAGATTTGCTGCATCAGAATCTGCATCTTAAAGCTTGAGAGTCGCTGTGACTTAAGACCACAAGGAGGACTCCCACAGCACAGCATGCACGGGCTGCCCAGCGTGTCACCCGACCCCAGCCTGTCCCCTCGCAGGTACATCTGGGCTCAGTCACCTGCAGATCCTCCCTCTGGTTCCACATCATTAACTTTACTATCTCCCTGGAATGGTTCCAAAGCAAAGTTTTATGTGATGTGATTACACAAGGTGAATGGTCCTAGATCGGTTTAATGAAACAGATACCGTGTTTAATGATTCCGTGGGGAATTAAGGACAGGGATGCTCTTAAACTGGCACGACTCCTCCTGTTGGCACGAGGATGGCGCAGAGACTGGCCCGTCCAGGGCTGGCCGGGTACCCCTGTGACGTTCTGGATAAGTAAGTTTCTTAACAGATTTAGAGACAGCCGTCAGTTACCAGGATTCCTGGGCTAATCAAGGGCTTTGTTTTTCATTTTTATTATTTTTTCCAACGAACTAATCTAGGAGCTTCAATTGAGGCAGTGTTGTCACACAAAAGGAGGAGGGGTGGGCAAACAGCCATTGCCAGAACAGCCTGGAAATCAAACACACTTTGGAGAGAAGCATTAGTCAAGGGGATGGGACAGGCATGGGTGTCACCGGAGATGCTGTTGTTGTTATGTGCCATCGAGTGGGACCTGACTCATAGCGACCCCGCCTTGGGTTTCTGGGGCAGTATCACTATGGAAGTAGATTGCCCCATCTTCCTTCCAAGGAGTGGCTGGTGGGTTTGAACTGCCACCCTTCTGGTTAGTAGTCAAGTGCCTTAGGTACTATGCTACCAGAGCTCCACAGGAGATGCTAGGGGCTATAATCACAACAGTAACTGACATTAATTGAGCACGTGGGTGGCATGAGACACGGGTCTGTGATCGGTTGCCAACTGAAAGGTTGATGGCTCAGACCCACCCAGTGGCACTGCAGAAGAAAGACCTGGCACTCTACCTGAGACTTGCCAGTGAAAACCTCATGGATCCAAAGAGAGCAGCATCTGACTGACGCGCCTTCTTCACGTCATCAGGAGGGACCATTTGCTCGAGGAAAATGGTGCTCTGTGAAGTAGAGGGCCGGCAAGGGTGACCCTTGTACAATGGGCTGGCTCAGGAACCCCAAGAGTGGATGTGCAATCGTGCAGGTGACACCAGACCGGGCAGCATTTTGTTCTGTTGTATATAAGGGCACCCTGAGTAAGACAGAGCTCATAGCAGCTAACACCACCACAATAGGGCTACTAACTCATACTCCATCAGCTCCTTGGGAGCAACGAACGAGAGAAGGCATGAGGCACCTAATGTCCCCATCCTGGTCCTCCAGGGAGGTTTGCAACCAAAGAGCTAGCATGCCACCTCCAGCTGACTCTGAGGCTATGGCACCACGTGGAGGACCCAGCCACATCCATGCTGGAGGCTGCATCCCTGCTATGGAACCTTGGACGAATCACTTCAGCTCTCTGAGCCGCAGTTTCCTCTCTGGTGATGAGTGGACATCATCCTTTCCGAGTATTGGGAGTACTGGGTATAACCAGCCATCAAGTGAGTGGGTTTAGTTACAAAGAACCAGCTGGCAGCTGAGTGGTGCAAACGGTCAAGCACTCAAGTGCCAGCCAACAGGTTGGTGGTTTGAACTCACCCAGAGGTGCCTGAGAAGGCCTGGCAGTGTGTTCCCAAGGGATCACAGCCCTGGAAACCTCCTGGTGCCCCCACGGGCTACTGGCTGTACTGGCTCTCAGTTCAGAGCACCTGCCCTGTGACTCCCCAGCACGGGCTCAATCAAGACTGTAGGTCTTTGTTCATGGCCGTCACACGCCCCTCCCACAATGCCCTGTTTTCAGCAGTTCTAGGGAATGGCTGCCTGTCCCTCAAGTCAGACACTCCCCAAATACACCCTCCCAGTTTGGGTGACAATCTACCCTGTACTGCAGTGCCATGACGACAAACTGTAGAAAGAAACAGTGAACTGTACTCCAAGAAGGAAGGAACAGAATGGTGGAGGGATGGCAGCAGACAGAATCGGCCTACAGCCCAGCTCTCAGCTCACAGTCTGTTGGGGGGCACAGGAAACATAGTGGGGAAGCAGGGGCCATGAAACCTGAGGTAGCACCTGCCCGAGCCCGGGCTGACACCCTCTTACCTGCGCATGGAGCCGTAACAGTCCTACTAGAGGCCAGCAGTCACTAATACTGGGGGCAGTTAGTTACCACAGACTAGGTTCTGACTCATGGCAACCCCAGGTGTTCAGAGTGGAACTGTGATTTTCATGACCGATCTCCTGGACCCAGAGCACCAGCACTTTCTTCTGAGGCACTCCAGCGTGGGTTCGAATCGTAAACCTTTGAGCTAAAAGTTGTACACTCGACTGTTTGCACCATGCAGGGGCTTACTGTGTGGGCACAGGGCACCATGCTAAGAACTTTACAGACTTCTTCCATTCAGTCTGTCCCTGGCCTCAGTTTCATCCTGTGAATAGATACTATTACTTAAACACACAAAAAGGATAGCTTGGTCTTTAAACCCCAGACTTTGAAGCTCACCTGCCTCGGTTCAGATTCTAGCTCTGCAATCCTGAACAAGTTTCTTAACTTCTCTGTGCTTCAGTTACCTCTTCTGTTAAATGGAGATAATGGTGGTCTCTACCTGAGAAGGGGTTGTGAGGATTAAGTGGAGTTGATAAAGCCCTCAAGAACGGTCCTGGCCTGTGATCCCCCAAAATAAGGGAGGGCTGAGGATGTTGCAGGCAGAAGAAACAGTGAGGAGGGAGGAGTCCAGTGAGTTTAGAAATCTCAAAGGAGTTAAAGATGTTTCTATTACTGCGAATAATGTAATGTCTATAATTATTACTCCTAAGACATGCATAATGATAATTAATACAGACTTAGTACTGTGACTAATGGTGGTGACTGAAGCTCCTCCTGACCTGGGCTTTTGAACCCTGCTTTCTCCTCCCCGACTCCCTCCAGAGTGGCCGGAGTTCGTGAAGAACTATGCCCCATGGTGGGCCACCCACACGCTGGACTGGCTCAAATTTGGCAGGAAGGTGCTGGTGGTACACTTCGAGGACCTGAAGCAGGACCTCTTCGTCCAGCTGGGCCGGATGGTCCGCCTACTGGGTGTGGCCGTCCACGAGGACCGGCTGCTCTGCGTGGAGAGCCAGAAGGACGGTAACTTCAAGCGCTCGGGGCTCCGGAAGCTCGAATATGACCCCTACACGGCAGACATGCAAACGACCATCTCCACCTACATCAAGATGGTGGACGCGGCCCTGAAAGGCAGGAACCTCACAGGCGTGCCCGATGACTACTACCCGAGATGATGCGCCCAGCAGAGGGCGGGCGGGCCGGGTCCTGACCGAGAGGCCCTGTGGCCTCCAGCCCCCCACTCATCTGCCCTGTCCTTCATTTGGGGACACCCCGGTGGCTGCTGTCAGCCATAACTGAGTTTCCTGCATGACAACGGAGGCTCAAGGAATGAGATTGTCTAGATACTCCCCACCCTACTCACACACACACACCACCACCCAGGAGGTGTGGGACAGCTGGTTTGGGGAACTGAAGCCACACAGACCATTTTCTGTCCCCCATGTCCTTCCTCCCCACCTCTTGCATTACTCTGGCTCCACTTTTGGGAGGGAGGACTTCTCGGTGTCATGGGACATGCTGGGTGCCCAAAGCAGGTGTTGAGGACCTTGATGACAGAGCTAATGGGCCTTGTAATAAGTGGCCACTCCTTTCTGGGCTGAGCATTGGTGCCCTCCCCTCCTCCTCACCCAGCTGATCTCAGCTTGGGCAGCAGAAGACACTGGCATTGAGCTTTACTCAAGCCACTTCTTATTCCGAAGAAAGTATTGAAAGTCTCCACAAGGCCCTAAGCTTCTGGGCAGGGTGAGGAGGCACTGATGGGCAAGGCACTACCCTGTGGCATCAGTGGGGTCCTGAGCCCAATCACAGGTCACACTCCTCAGAGACAGTCTGGTTGCCAAGAAGGCGAGAATCCTGCCCTTCCTTCCTCCACTCTGTCCCAGAGGTGACACTGGCCTGGTCCCACTTCTGAGGTTTCTTGGGCACCAACAGAGTACTTAGCCCACGAGGATGGCCACAGGCCCCACAATCTGAGTAAATGGATCTCTCCAGCATGGGGTCCAGCTCATTGACCTTACGCTGCTGCTCTGACCCACCTCCAGAGGAGACCCAGGCCATCAACCTCCCCTTGATCACAGTGCAGCTGGGCGAGGGCTCACCCGCTCCAGCCCCAAGCTGTTCTCTCCCTGCGGAGACACCAAGCCCCAGGCTTTCTGGAGACCTGAGGCGCTCAGCATCTGGCTCCCACAGCACTTCCCACCCCTCCCCTCACCATGGAGATGCAAAAGCCATAGGTCACAGCCTCTCTGCACTCCTGTCTGCAGCCAGGGGTGCAAGGCCTGCTCATTCCCAAAGAGCAGAGAGCCTGTGACGGAGGCGAGTGTGAAGAGATATATTTTTTTAAGAGGAATATGGCTAACACATTCCACGCCTTGGCATCTGGCCATGCCGAGGGAAGAGCCTAGGAAATGGACCGGTGGTTCCTTTCCCTGGCTCCTTCCTGTGTGGGATTTGGGTCCAGCCAGGGGGCTTTGAATGTATTTTGTACTGTGTTTCTTCCTCCCCTTCCCAGCTGAATTTCTAGTCTGTCTGTTAGCAAAGCAGTAGAGGACTGGGCCTCCCCTCCCATGGAGGACAGCCCTCTCTGGGAGATTCATGGTCCAAGTCCTGGGCCACTTCTTTAGCTGGTGGTCACCTTAGGCCACAGGCCTCTCTGTCTGACGATTCCTCAGGTCAACATCATCATTAAAGGCAAGTTTTGTTGATAATTCTACCACATGGCAGAGTGTTGTAGAAGGCAACTACACACATGGGATGTTTCTCTGGTGTGTGTGTGACAGAGGTGAGAGAGAGAGTGTTCCGGTGCAGCGTCTCGGCGTGGGCAGGAGCGGGGAAGCAGAGCAGTAGAGTAGAAGTGTCCCTGCTGGGGAGAAGTTACAGTGTGTATTTGTGTGTGACAGGGTGTCAGTGAGTGTGGGACGTGCACATGTGTAGAAGGAAGAAAGCTAGGGGACACAGAAGGCTCTTCATTCCTCAGTGTGTGTGGGGGGTGGGGGTCCCAGTGACTCTGCAGGGAGGCCCTGTGTTCTTCCTCTGCCCCACTGGCAGGGCCTCAGTGGGAAGATGCTGGTCTCCCAGCTGGAAGGAGGGATGAGGTTTACACACCACCATGGAGGGAGGGGTGGGTTCAGGAGGACTGGGAGCTGGATGGCCTTCCCCTTAGGCCTGTGACAGGGAGGGCTTATGAAGGGAAGGGCATGAGGCAGTTCAAGGAGCACAGCTTTCTCCGGGAGTCCCTGTTGTTGTTGTTGTTGTTTGCCATCGAGTCAGCCCCTGACTCATAGCGACCCCTCCTTGGGTTTCCGAGGCAGTATCACTACGGAAGTAGGATTGCCCAACCTTCCTTCCGAGGAGTGGCTGGTGGGTTTGAACCGCCAGCCATCTGGTGAGCAGTCAAGTGTCTTAGCCACTATGCTACCAGGGAGTCCCTGGTGGCCCACAAAAACACATTTGTGACGGCTGTCACAAACAGCCCCACTCCCAGAGCCTCGATTCTGATCACAGACGAACACTCAACCTGATTAGATACTGAGCCCTAAGCCATGGTGCAGTCAGGACTCTCATGCTGGCCCCAGACTGAACACTGATAGAGTCTTGATCCTGGTCTCACACTGATTCCTGATCCTGGTCAATGATTGGGCTCTAACACGGAGCACAGGCCCAGCCCTGACCATCCTAGACTAAATGCTGATAGTGTCCCCTGAACGAGCCCTAATCTCTCACTAGGACGGAGCCCTGGCTCTGCACTATCTCCGTGTAGCTCAGGCCCATTGCTGTACCTCCCTGACCTTGGGTGTCCTCCTCTGTTAAGTGAACTTAATCTCTGCTCACCTCATGGGGTTAGGCAGGAGTGTCCCAGCAGCGTCTCCCCGGAAGCCTTTGGATCACGAGGTCACAGAACCCCGGTCTCGGCCCTGGATCAGTTCTGACCTTGATCATACTGAGCCCTGACCTTGGCCTCAGCCCTCATTTGACTTCAGATGGAGCATTGACTCTGGTCGTAGCCTAAACCCTGAGCCAGTATCTCAAATTTTCTTCACTTCTCTGTTACCTCATTAACCAGATCTACCAGAAGTGAGGGAAGCCAGGGAGCTTCTAGCCCTGTGTTCTGCTGGGTCCTTCTCAGATATCAGAGACCCAATGCCTTGCCATTCACCCCACCCTTCTGCTCCACACATCAGGAGGGGGTAGGGTGGCATGCAGGCCACAGCCCTTTAGACCAGTTTACCAGTCCCTGCCCTTTTCATCCCATTCGATCAGCCATCTTGAGTCACAGAGCCAAGAGGACCCAAGGAAGCACTTCCTCAGCAAGTACTGAACGAACCCCTCCTGCGTGCCTTTGTGTTCTGGGCATGAAGAGAAGGACGAGACACGAACTCCACATCCCGGCAGAGCTCAGATCCCACCGAAACCCAAGCTACACGTGATCCAAAGGCTTCCGGGGAGACGCTGCTGGGACACTCCTGCCCAACCCCACGAGGCGGGCAGAGATTAAGTTCACTTAGCAGAGGAGGACACCCAAGGTCAGACAGGTACAGCAGTGGACCTGAGCTACATGGAGTTAGTGCAGAGCCAGGGCCAGTGCCCTGTCCTGCTTATTGGGCCAAAGAGTCCCACAAGGCCTTGCACATGATAGGGAAGGGAAGCTTTGGATCCCATGGTATGGGGGACATGCCTGGGCTGGAAGTTGGGACTCCCAGGTTTCCATCCCACAATCACCGTGGACTCATTGTGGCTCCAGGACAGAGGGGACCAAGCCAGGCCTGGCCACGCCCACTGCTGACCTGCCCTGACTTGCTCCCCCCACCCCGTGGGAAGCCCCTGTCTCCTGTTGCTCCCTGCGCTCCTCCTGCACTCAGCTTCTCCCTGCATATCCTGTATTCCCTCCAGCTGTTCACTGAGTGTCTTCTTCCCTCTCTCCGTCTTTATCTCCTGATGGTGCTGTCTCACTGGCCCTCACCATCATGCCATCTCTCCATCTCCCTTGTGGTCCCTGAGCTCCTGGCCTCTGTTTCTCCCTTCCCCCATCCCCACCCCTGTCGTCCTCCCTGTCCTCCTGGAGAGTGGGAGCGACCCAGCAGGAGTCAGACACAGTGAAGCAAATGCTGGTAACCAAGGAAGTAGTTTCCTTAGCAACGGAATCCACAGGCACATGCTCCACTGCCCCTTCCCTCAGCTATTACAGTCAGAGAGAGACAGGGGGGTGGGGGTGGGGGAGGCAAGCCTGGAGCCAGAAGTCAGGGAGAACACCGCCACATTGGTCCTCATGGGAGGTGACTGACGGTAGTCAGGGACTGACACAATGAATGGCACTTGGAGGACACCTCAGAAGACTGGAGGTGGAGAGCAGTGGGGTCAGACACAGGTGGGGGAAGACCCTCAGGACCTGGTGACACACTGGAGGAGGAGGTGACAGAGCAGGCAAGAAGGCCCCATGTTCTGACCTGGAAAGCTCCCTGGAGGGTGGCCCTTTGACCAAATTGGGGAATGATGGTGAAGAAGCAGGTGAGGGAGAGAAGATGTTAACTTGACCTGGCTCCCTGTCCCCAAAAGTCACAACGGAGGGGAGGTGGAGACAGACACAGAAAGATCTCATTCCTTTCTCCCGGCTAAGTGGGGACTAGGAGGAAGGAAGAAAAAAGTACAGAGAACTTGCTCACAACCCCTGCATTCGAACCTTCTAGAAGGTGGGAGAGACAGCACAGGGTACAACATGGAAAGAGACAGAGGAGAGGAAGAGACACAGAGAGAGGCGGGACTTCGGTAATTGATCTGGTACACTTTCCCATGGGGAAACAAAAACGTGTTCCATTTTAGAGAACCGAGACAAGGCAAGGGAAGAGGCAAAATCCCCCAGCCTGTGACGGCTGTTGCAGCTATAAATAACTGTCCCCACAGAAAACACATGCCAAGGTGCACTCACTTCCTGCGAGGTGAACCGAGCCCCTGTCCAGGCTGTTTTCAGGGGTGAATGTAGGCAGGGGGCAGAAAGCTGATCAACGCACCATGGACACCAGCCTGGCTTTTCCCCAAAGCAATAAACTGTGCCAAGGAGCAGAGCTGTAAATCTGAATACTAATATCCATCCTCGCAAAAGCAACATGTTTGTTTATCACATTCACACGTTTACTGTTTCCCCTCAAATTTACAGTCTGCAATCTGCCAGCGGACACGGGGAGAAACGTGGAAATGAGATAAATTCGGCAGAACGGGGACAAGGCTGCAGCCTCACATCCCAGCTGCCTTCAACCCAATCTCAAACAAACCCACTGCTGTTGAGTCGATTCCAACTCATAGTGGCCCCCAATGGGTTTCCAAGGCTGTCAATCTTCACAGAAGTAGAATGCCTCATCTGCCTCCTGTGGAGCAGCTGGGGGATTTGAACCGCTGACTTTCTGGTTAGCAGCCAAATGCCTTACCCACTACCCCACCAGAGCTCATATCTCAAAGAAAGGTGAGGGGGGTTATCTCACCAGGGCTGTGCAGCTCTACTGGAGGCCTTGGACAGCTAATTGGAATGAACAGTCATTATAGGATGTAATATGTTACAGCAAAATGACTGTTGTTTTCTCTAGAGTCACGTGTGACACAGTGATGGAGCGGGAGAGAGAGGATAGAGCTTGGTGGGGACTTGTCCCAAGGTGGTGCTTATAAATGGTGAGCAATCAGCTACTAGTGGAAAGGTTAGTAGTTGGTGTTCTAGTTACCTAGTACCACTCTGACAGGAATATACCACAAATGGGAGTTTATTCTCTCACAGTTTGGAGGCTTTAAGTCTGAGTTCAAAGTGCCAGGCTCTAGGGGCTGGGTGAAATCCCCTCGACCTTGGGCTTCAGCTCTGCCTCCTGCTCCTGGCCCACTGGAGCTAGAGGCTTCTCTTCACTCAGACAGCTGTTGGCTGCTGAGACTGACAAGCCCAAGGTTGACAAGTAAAAAGACACAGTCCCGATGTTACCAAACCACATGGCAGGCCATTAATTCAAGTCCATTGAAAGTCCCAAGGTCAACAGAGTACAGCAGGCTGCTGAACAGCGACATGGCTACATGCAGGGTTCAAGTGTGCCATAAGCTAGAGACTATTCCCAAAGCTGCTGCTTATACACAGGAAGCAGACCATATCCCTAAAGCAGCTACTCAGCTGCTCCAAGAGAGCCCACCATGGAGTTAATTACCAGTCTCACCATGAGGAATAACTACATTCAGCTGCCCAGCCACTCACCCAGGCCCAGCCAAGTTAACACACAAACTTAACCACCACAGTTGGTAATTGCCCAGAGGCACCTAGGAAGAAAGGCCTGGCAATCTGCTTCTGAAAGGTCACAGCCTTGAAAACCCTATAGAGCAGCTGTTCTCTGTACACACAGGGCCGCCATGAGTTTGAGTAGATTCTAACAACTAACAACAAAGTGAGGGAAAGAGGTGGGGAGGATGGGAGAGGCCAAAGTCTCTCTAAGGATCTGAGTTAGAGACCCAACCTGTTAGCAGAGTAGTGTGAGCTTCCAAAATTGCTAGATGCCCAGGCCATGTGTTAGTCCTTCTGGATTCAACTGGACAGAAGGGGGCGCCCAGAAGTGAGTGTGCTACTGGCCCCTGCAGCACCACTACAGCAGGCAGGTACACAGGATGGCTGATCTTGTCCACACACCCATGCCCTTTCATGTATGTGATCTAGGCCTTCCTGGAATTAGCACAGCAGCTGGGGCATAGTAGGTGCTAAGGGAAATGCTCTTTGATTGTCTGAGTAAGTAAATCAAGGCACAGTGAAGGAGACTGAGACTCACTAGCCAGGGATGGCCTGTGTTAGTCCCCTTGCTGCCCTGAATTTATCTCCAGTCATGCTGAGTG
Source organism: Orycteropus afer afer (assembly GCF_000298275.1). Lineage (NCBI taxonomy): Eukaryota > Metazoa > Chordata > Mammalia > Tubulidentata > Orycteropodidae > Orycteropus > Orycteropus afer. The sequence goes on along the minus strand of NW_006922074.1, from coordinate 1,941,439 downwards.
ACTTTTACGCCCAGCTCCCATCGGACTCCCACTGCCAATGGTGCACCACTCATATTGGCTCTCAAGAACCAACTTTGTGACCTTCCCACATTCACATTCAGTGACATCACGTTGGTGTCTAGAAATTGGCCATGGTGGGAGTATCTATGCCATGGAAACTGGCAAAGACTACAAATCAGACTGTTATGTGGAGCCAGCTGTTAATCATTTTCCAGCACCTACTGCCCATGGCATGCACAGGCTCACATCATGCCACTGCTTGTCTGTTTGTCACACTGTCCCTGCTACCTAACACCTTCACCTCCTCAAGACTTCCTCTTCCAGACAGCTTCCCCTGACTGCACAGACTAGGTTCTAATCTTCCCAGTCACAGCTCAGGACATGGCACTCTACTGTGATCACATAGTAACCTGGGGGCTGTGAGTGGCCTCGGGATTTGAGCTCTGCCGCATCTTTCATCTGTCCTGGAAGAAGTGAAGCCGGAATGGTCCTTAGAAGCAAGGATGGCCAGACCTTGTCTCACCTACTTTGGTCATGTGGTCAGATGGGACCAGTCCCTGGAGAAGGATATCATGCTTGGTAAAGTGGAGGGTCAGAGAAAAAGGGGAAAACCCTCAATGAGGTGGATTGACACAGTGGCTGCAACGCTGGGCTCAAGGCTTGTGGGGCTGATAGAGCACGGGGCAGTGATTCTGTTGTACACGGGGTTGCTATGAGTCGGAGCCAAATCAACGGCACCTAACAACAACATGTCTTCACCTCTGAACTGCCAGGTCCTCCCCAGCACAACGCCAGGCACACACGAAGCAATGAGCGATGTTCCACTAAAGAAGAAATGAACACAGTGATTACATTGAATGTCATCTACCTATCTCTTGGCTCTCACAAACCTGCAGACTGTAATGAACAAAGAATCCACCTGCCCAGACGATGGCCAAGGAGAAAGGGGAATAAAGAAGCTGACAGAGTGCTGACAGGAGCTGGTATTTGTTGAGGTCTTACTGCGTACCCAAGTGCCTGCATGGTGCAAATGGTTAACAGACTCTGCTCATGCAAAAGGGTTGGAGGTCTGAGTCCACTCAGAGGCACCTCGGAAAAAAGGCTCAGAGGCACCTCGGAAAAAAGGCCTGGAGATATGCTTCTGAAAAATCCACCATGGAAAAGCCTATGAGCACAGTTCTCTGACCCACGTGGGGTTGCTGAATCGGAGTCAACTCAGCGGCAGCTGGTTTAATTATCTATTGGGGCTGTGCTATACTAGGAGTTTCCCATCTCTGAATCATCACCAGCACTCTGGGAGGGTTAAGTTATGGAAACTGGGGCTCAGAGAGGTTAAGTAATTTGCCCAAGGTCACATAGCTAGGAAGTGATGCAACTGGACTTTGCACCCAGGCAGTCTGGCTTTAGAGTCAAGATATCCAACCACTATACTGCAACCTACGGAGAGATGTGTCCAGAGCCAAGGAGGAAGGGGCAGGTCTGACAAGGTGACAGGGAGGTGTGTGTGGGGGTCACATCCAACAAGGAGGAAGCTGCAGCAGCAAAGGGTTGGCCTTGCTGGGGCTAAGGACCCCCACTGAGAGGTGAGGAGAGAGATGGAGGCTACCCTGGCGGGGAGCAGGCTGGGGAGCCACAGGTCTAGATGCCTTTGAGTTCTGAGCTGCTAAGTTGGCTTACAGGTTCCCATGGCAACTTGCAAGCAATCATCCTTTTTCACAGCTCAGTGGCTCCCTGGGAATTCTTTCTCTCTGGCTCCCACCACCACTCCCCCAGCCTGTGGGGGTGGGGGCAGCTTTCTCCCCAAGAGAGATGTGCTGAAGAAAGAATGGCCAAGATCCAGCCATTCATTAACGGAGTGGGAGTGGGGGGATGGGCAAAAAAACAGAAGAGGCGCTGAAACCTCATAGGTCCAATCATCAGATTGGGAAGGGGGCTGCAATAGGGGGGACTCAGACCAACTTCAAAATGCAACAGAAATCATCAGTTCCCACAAGTGTGTGCATGTATACACACACACATGTGCATGTACACAGAACTTAGCTTATAGTTTCCAGGAGCAGTGAGATCCCTTGGGACTTAAGTTAGAAGTTAAACATCATCTATTCCGGTGATTTTCAAGTTAGGGCAGGGGAACCCTATCAGACTGTGGCCTTTAGACCTCCTTCAGGCCTGGAACTGAACTCACTCCAGAGGATCAAAGGCCAAACAGTAGTCAGGCCTCTGAAGTGAACAGTAACACCAAAGAGGGACAGACGCCTCAGTGCACTTAACCATGAGACCAAAACGGCACCATCTACCCAAAAGCAAAGCTCAGAAGGCAGGAAGGGGCAGGAAAGAAGGATAAATGGAAAAGGGGAACCCAGGGAAAAAGTAGGAAAAGTGCTGTTACGTTGAGGAGACTGCAAGCAATGCCACAAAATGTATAAATTGTTGAATGGGGAATTAATTTGCTCTGTAAATTTTCACCCAAACTACAATATATTTTTTTTAATGTGAAACTCTGATATCTCATACAGCTGTTCTCTACCAGGAATGATTTAGGCCCAGAGGAAATCGGTCAATGTCTGAAGACATTTTTGGTTTTCACAGCTGGGGTGGGAGTTTGTTGCTAACTTCCAGTGGCTGGTGCTGGAGATGCAGCTAAACGCCCTACAGTGCACAGAACAGCCCCCACACCAGACAATGGCACAGCTCAACATGCCACTCGTGCCAGGGCTGAGAAACGTGGGTGTAATGGAGTAATGGCTCATTCATTCATTCAGTGAACGGGGCAGTGGGGCACAGGCGTTTTCCAGGGTCAGACGAAACTGACTGACTTTTGGCCCCAGACATCTCTGAGCTTTAGTTTGTTCCTCTCCAAGATGGACGTGATCACAGAATTTAACTCCTGGGGTGGCTGTGCTAGGTAAATAACGACACCCACTGCCGTCAAGTCAGTTCTGACTCATAGCCACACCATGGGTTACGGAACAGAACTGCTCCACAGAGACTGACACAGTAGCTGCAGTGATGGGCTCAAGAACAGCAGGAGAGAGGCTGGTGTGGGACCGGGCAGTGCTGTGCTCTGTTGCACGCAGGGCCTCTATGAATCAGCCGACTTGACGACATCTAATCACAACAACAACATAGGGTTTTCTTGGCTGTAATTTTAAAAAAAAATTTGTTGTGATTTAGGTGAAAGTTTAAAGTGCAAATTCATTTCCCATACAGGAGTTCACATACACGTTGTCTCATGATATTGATTGCAATCTCCCACAATGCAACAGCTCTCCTCCCACTTCCTCCCCATAGCCACCTCTACCCTCCATGCACTCCTGCCCCCGAGCTGTCTCCTTATGCATACATAGCCTTCTGTTCTCCCATGATTGATCTCTCCAAGATGTGTATCTACCTAATCTAAATGTTCAGCTTATATGCCTGTCTTTTGTTTGGCTAGAAGCCACAGGAGTGGGTTCAATTCCAGATCTGAAGGGCAGCTAGGGGCTATAGTTTAAGGGGTTCCACCAGGCTCCATCAGACCAGCAAACCTGGTCCCCACCTTTTTTCTTTTATGATTTTGAGTTTTGTTCTACATTGTTCTCCCACTCTATCCAAGATCTCCTATGTAGATCCCCCTCCAAGTGGTTGACAGTGGTAGCTGGGCACCATCTAGTTCTTCTGGTCTCAGTCATATAGGCTGAGGATTGCATGACCAGTCCTTTGGACTAATTGTTTCCATGCATCTTTGGTTTTCTTCATTCTTCTTTTCTCTGGACAAGGTGAAACCCATTGTTGCATCTAGATAGCCACTTGCAAGCTTTTAAGATCCTAGTTGCTACTCGCCAAAGTAGGATGTGGAACAGTGTTTTTGTGTAGTGTGTTATGCCAATTGAGCTGGTGTCCCCTGAGGCCACAGTTCCGAGCTCACAAGCCCAACTACTTACTCCCTCTGGGTAGCTGGCTGTGGCCAAGAATTGACTGTAATCTTGCCCCTTTGTCAGCTCCATTATATACCTGGAAATTCTTATAGAACATACAAATACATTTGTAGAAACATTGTCTGGCAACTCTATACATGGCCTTATTAAACCTTGCAAGTCCCCATGTAACAGCCTGTACTAAAACCTGATGCTTATCTACTAATCTATTTTTTAAAAAAATCATTGCTGACTTATAGTGACCCCTCCTTGGGTTTCTGAGGTGGTATCTCCATGGAAAGAGATGGCCCAATCTTCCTTCCAAGGAGTGGCTGATGTGTTTGAACCACCAGCCTTCCGGTTAGCAGTCAAATGCCTTAAGCACTATGCATATATTTCCAGACCTCAAGGAAACTACAAATAAAATCAAAGAAAAGACAGACAATATGCTTAGAAGAATTCAGGAAAACAATACAAGAGCAAAGTGACAAATAGACCATTAGGAATCATAGAAAAACAGCTATTAGTTAATCTTCTGAATTAACACTAAAAATACAAAGATAGATAACACCTGGGAAGGACAAAAGTCTAGAACTGAATCCACTGAAGAATGGATTAGCCAACTAGAAGAAAAATCCCTTGATCCCAGTTTGTAGAGGAAAAATCAGAAAAAAAGAATGAAGAGAAATGAAGAAAGCCTAAGAATTACATGGAATAGTATCAAGAAATAATCTACATGTGATTGGAATCCCAGAACAGAGGAGGCAAAAAGAAAGAGAGAGAGAGAAAAAAATGTTGAAAACTTGCTAGCAGAAAACTCTACTATCATGTACCATCATGAAAGATGAACAGATATCCATCCAAGAAGTTCAACTAACTCCATACAGAATAGACCCCAAAAGAAAGTCACTAAGAGATATCATAATCAAACTTTCCAAACCAAAGACAAAGAATCTTGATAGCAGCTCAGGAAAAACAAAATATTACCTACAAAGGGCAACCAAGAAGACTAAGCATTGACTTCTCAACGGAAACCATGCAGCAAGAAGGCAATGAAATGACATATGTAAAACCTTGAAAGAAAAAACAAAAAACTGCCAACCAATAATTATATATCCTGCAAAACTATCCCTCAAATATGATGGTGAAATGAGGACATTTTCAGATAAACAGAAATTAAAGGAATTGGTGAAAACAAGACCAATCTTACAAGATATGCTAAGGGAATCCTTCAGATAGAAAACCAACATATGTCTTAAGGTTATGACAAATACATCACCTAGAAACCAACCCAGGAAAAGAATTCTCAAAATTAAAATAAGCTTACGAGACTGAAAATAGAGAGCCAGAGGCACACATGTATGAACAACTACAGAGCAAAAAGAGGGAATAAATGGTATGATTATAAAACTTCCAAAAGGAGAGGAAGTCAGGATGCTATCAAGACAGAAAGGCTATATAAAAATAAATTACAGGTTAACCACAAAGAAAATTAATAAGCCTTCTAACCAAAATAACAAGAAAATCATAAGGACTTCATAAACACAGAATCAACAGCAAAGAAGGCAATGAAAAGAAAATCTGACAACAAAATAAACTCAACTCAGAGAAATAGAACAAAGAAACCATCAACACCACAATAAAACGCACAAAAGAATGACAGCAGAAAATACATACCTGTCAATTACACTGAATGCAGATGGATTAAATACACCAGGCAAGAGAAAGAGAGTGACAGGATGGATAAGAAAAGAAGACTCACTGATACGTGCCTACAAGAAACAGACCTTAGATACAAAGATTAAGTCCTGATGTTACAGCCTGTACTAAAACCTGATGCTTATCTACTAATCTATTAAAAAAAAACAAACTCCTGCCGACTTATAGTCACCCCCCCTTGGGTTTCCGAGACGGTATCTCTATGGAAGTAGAACCCTCTAGTTCTACAGAGGGGTGACTGAGGCTTAGGGAGTCTTTCTGAAGCCAAGTTCAGTTTCATGATTAGGAAGGGTAGAGCAAAAGGCTTTGGGAAGGAGGAGGAGTTGCTGAAGAAGCTATACCCTAGTTTAGCCTTCTGAAGGAACCCAGATCAGAGGCACTGTCATGGGGTGTGTGGTACAAAGGGAACTCCCCAACGAGAGAGGCAGGGAGGGTTCACTGAGTGAGCGTGTGAGCCAATGAATTGCTGAGGAGTGAATGAATGAATGAGTGATGAATGAATGATACCAAGAGGCTGATGGCATCTCCGCCTTAATGTGTATCAGTCCTGTCCCAGTGGGAGACCGACGACACACACAGATTGGAGCGTTTCATTACAAAAGGGCTCTGGGTGGAAGATTGGGCATAATAATAAATTAAAAATCAAAGGATAGAGAAAAGATGTCAAGCTAATGGCAACCAAAAAAGAGCAGAAATGGCCATATTAATGTCTGATAAAATAGACTTCAAGGCCAAAGGTACATAAGGGGCAGGAAAGAACATTATATAATGAATGATCAAAGAGTTGGTCCAACTAGAAGACATAACATAATGACTATCTACCCATCCAATGGAAAGGCCCTGAACTATATAAAGCAACAGTAAAGAATTAAAAAGAGAGACAGACAAAACACACCTGCCATCTGGTAGACTCTCTGATTCACGGTGGCCCCACGTGCCACAGAGCAGCACTGCTCCACAGGGCTTTCTCGGCTGTAATCTGTATGAAAGCAGATCACCAGAACTTCCTTCTAGGGAGCCACTGGGTGGGTTCAAACCTCCGACCTTTACGTTAGTTGTTCTTGGGTGCCATTGACTTCATTCCAACTCACACAGCCCAGTGTAAACCATTTGTGCCACCCAGAGCCCTTTTTATAATGAAATGCTCCAATCCATGTGTGTCATCTGTCTCCCACTGGGACAATGACTGATAACACATTAAGGAGGAGATGCCATTGGCCTCTCGGTATCATTCACTCATCACTCATTCATTCATTCACTCCTCAGCAATTCATTGGCTCACATGCTCACTCAGTGAACCCTCCCTCCCTCCCTCGTTGGGGAGTTCCCTTTGTACCACACACCCCATGAAAGTGCCTCCGATCTGGGTTCCTTCAGAAGGCTAAACTAGGGTATGGCTTCTTCAGCAACTCCTCCTCCTTCCCAAAGCCTTTTGCTCCACCCTTCCTAATCATGAAACTGAACTTGGCTTCAGAAAGACTCCCTAAGCCTCAGTCACCCCTCTGTAGAACTAGAGGGTTAAACTGGGTGATATTCCCTAAGGATTTGGTCCATCTTTGGGATAGGAAAGCTAGGAACACATCCAGGACTTGGATGACACAAACCCGTCCACTGGGGGCAATGAGATCCGGAGGGGAAAGGGCCTTGCCTAAAGGCATACATGATTTCTCATTTATTTCCTTGAAAACTGGCTGGGCTTGACTGCTAACCTGAAGTATGATGGTGTGAACCCAGTCCAGTGGCACATGGAAGAGAGGCCTGGTGATCCGTTTCTGTAACGACTACAGCCAAGAAAACCCTATGGCACAGTTTCGCTCTGCAACACATGGGTGCCATGGGTCAGGATCAGCCCCACAGCAACGGGTTTGACTTTCTGTTTCTTTACCTATTGTCAAAACTATGATTCAGACTCAAAGAGCAGATGGCTGCCATGTGCCGCTTCTGTGTGTGTTGACCCTCTGAATGAACTGAGGTGACTCTGCTCAGACCACAAGCTGACAGGAGCGTGACCTAGTAAGACCACACCCGCTTCCTCACCTCCGCTGGCTTTGCTGGAAAGCTGGCCATCCCGCCCCCACCTTCCTTCCTGGACTGCAGAAAGTGTTTAATTAATAAACAAGCCTTCAAAGCAAGCTGACATTGAAGAGCAATGTTTAAGTGCTAATTATTGTTATCATAGGCTGCTTTCCACCTCATTAGATGCACGATTCAGTAATTGTTCGCTAATTCCCAAAGAGAAGCCATGGGCCCCTCAGGTGTTGGGATTGTATCTTTCCCCAGCAATTGACCTAATTCAGTGGAGAGCAGGCGGGTTGGTGTTGGAGCCTGAAGGGCTTTGCCTTAATCTTGCTGGATTCAAGTCCCAGCTCTGTGACTTTCCAGCTGTCTGACTGTAGCAACATTGCTTCATGTCTTTAAGCATCGATTTCCCGGTCTAGAAAAGGCGACAAATACAAGCGGACTGCCTGACCTGTCAGAGGCATTTAATTGTATTGTTGTCAGCGTTAGTACTTTCTCCACCATGGGCTTAATGTTTTATTTTACTTTTTCATTGACTTTATTGAAGTACGTTTTATATACAACAAAATTTGCCAATTTCAGGTGTACGATTTGATGAGTTTTGACAAATGTATTCAGCCACTGACCACCATCACTATCACGCTATAGAACTTTGTTGTTGTTGTTGTTATGTGCCGTCGAGTCAGCCCTGACTCATAGCGACCCCTCCTTGGGTTTCCGAGGCAGTATCACTACGGAAGTAGGATTGCCCAACCTTCCTTCCGAGGAGTGGCTGATGGGTTTGAACCGCCAGCCTTCTGGTGAGCAGTTTACTGTTTCCTAAAAACGTTCTTTTATGCCCCTTCAGCTGATCCCCACCCCCCACCTCCATGGCCCCTGGCAACCACCAGTCTCCTTCTATCATTACAGTTTGGTCCCTTCTAGAATTTCAAATAAATGCAATCACACAATGGATCTTGCTTCTTTCCTGTAACATAACACTTTAAATATTTACCCATGTGATTGCATACAAGCATACGAAATCCAGGGGTGGAGGAGTACACCTAGACTCTACTAGGACGAACTGCCAAGTCAAAGGGCACAGACACAAGTAGGGTTGAAGATTAAAGACCAAACCAAACCCACTGCCACTGAGTCGATTCTGGCTCATAGCGACCCCCATTGGGTTTCTGAGGCAGTAAATATATACAGAAGTAGATTGCCCAGTCTTGCTTCTGCAGAGTGGCTAGTGGGTTTGTACCACCAACCTTCTGGTTAGCAGTCTGGATGTTTTGAAGATTAGGGACCAGTAATTCAACCTGCTACACTCTTTAAGTTAAAAAAAAAAAATCTACTGCCATCAATCAATTCTGACTCATAGTGACACCCATTGGGTTTCCAAGGACAGCACTTTGCAGAAGTAGATTGCCTCATCTTCCTCCCAGGGACAGGCTGGTGGGTTTGAACCGTCAGCCTTCTGGTTGACAGCCAAATGCCTCACCCACTATGCCACAAGAGCTTCTATTTAAGTTGAAGCTGAAGAAAATTAAGTCCACAAGAGCAAAAATATGACCTTGGTTATATATCTCACCTGAATTTAGAGACCGTCTGAAGAACAGATTTCAGGCACTGAGCACCCATGACCGAAGACCAAAAGAGGTGTGAGGTAACGTCAAGGACATCACACATGAAGAAAGTAAAATGTCATTAAAAAGACAGGAAGGTTAAAATCTAGCAAGCTGCCATCTAGATGCAACGATGGGTCTCTCCTCGTCAAGAAGAAAGAAGAAAACCAAAATTAATGGAAACAATCAGTCCT